>NC_089235.1:53837445-54169403 GCF_963924675.1 Phocoena phocoena | reverse complement strand
TTCCCTGTACCATAACCCTAACACATACTCTAACCCTAACATATACCCTAAAACATACCCTAATACGTTACTGTACCCTAACCTGTACCCTTACCTCTACCCAAACCCTAACACTAACCCGTACCCTAACCCGTCCCCTAATCCTAACCCGTATACTAACAATAACCCATACCATAACCATACCCCGTACCCTAAACCTCACCCATATCCTAACACTAACCCTAACCCATACCCAAACCCTAACCCGTAGCCATACCCTAACCTGTACCCTAACCCATACC
Source organism: Phocoena phocoena (assembly GCF_963924675.1). Lineage (NCBI taxonomy): Eukaryota > Metazoa > Chordata > Mammalia > Artiodactyla > Phocoenidae > Phocoena > Phocoena phocoena. The sequence goes on along the minus strand of NC_089235.1, from coordinate 54,169,122 downwards.
CTAACCCTAACACTAACCCTAACCAGTACCCTAATACTAAGCCATATCCTAACACTAACCCATACCCTAACGTGTACAATAACCCTAACCCACAGAGGTACACTAAACTGTACCCTAACCCTAACCCATGCCCTAACCCAAACCCTAACCCTAACTTGTACCCAAACCCTACACCATACCCTAATGCTAAACTGTACCATTACCCTAAGCCATACACAAAGCCTAACGTGTCCCCTAACCTGTACCCTAACACTAACATGTAGCTCTACCCTATGCTGTACCCTAACCCTAACCGGTACCCTAACCTTAACACATAGCTATGCCCCATATGGTATCCTAAACCTAACCGGTACCCTACGCTAACCCATACCCATACCCGTACCCTAATCCTAACCCATAACCTAACACTAATCCATACACAAACATGTACCCTAACACTAACTTATATCCATATGCTAAACTCTACCCTAACCCTAAACCGTACCCTAACCCTAAACCTAACACTAACCCATACCCTAACCCTAACCTGTACCCTAACCATAACCCATATCCTAAACCTAACCCGTAGCCATACCCTAACCTGTACCCTAAACCATACCCAAACCCTCACCCTACACCTAACCCTTACTAACCAGTACCGTCATACTAAGCCGTATCCTAACACTAACCCATACCCTAAACCATACACTAACCCTAACCCATAGCCGTACACTAAGCTGTACCCTAACCCTAACCCTAACCCTTACCCTACCCTGTAACCTAACACTAACCTGTACCCTAATTCTAATCCATACCCCAACCCTAAACCATACCCTAATCTGTACCCTAACCATAACACGTAGCTGTACCCTATCCTGTACCCTAACCCTAACCAGCACCCTAACCCTAACCTGTACCCTAACCCGTACCCTCACCCTTTCCCATACCCTAACCCTAACACATACTCTACCCCTAACACGTACCCTAATACATACCCTAACCCTAACACATTACCATACCCTAACCTGTACCCTAACCTCTACCTGAAGCCTAAACCTAAACCTAACCCATACCCGTACCCGTACCCATACCCATACCCTAATCCTAACCCATATACTAACACTAACCCGTACCCTAACCCTACCCCGTACCCTAAACCTCGTCTGTATCCTAACCCTAACACTAACCCTAACCCATAACCGAACCCTAACTCGTAGCCATACCCTAACCTGTACCCTAACCCATACCCGAACCCTAACCCTAAATCTTACCCTAACCAGTACCCTAATCCTAAGCCGTATCCTAACACTAACCCATACCCTAACAATTACACTAACCCTAACTTGTAGCTGTACCCTAAACTGTACCCTAACCCTACCCATGCCCTAACACTAACCCTAACCTGTACCCTAACTCTGCACCATACCCTAACGCTAACCCATACCGTAACCCTAACCCATACACACACCCTAACCCGTCCCCTTACCTGTACCCTAACAGTAACACGTAGCTCTACCCTACTCTGTACCCTAACCCTCACTGGTATCCTAAACCTAACCCTAAACCTATCTGTACCATAACCTGTACCCTAACCCTAACACGTACCCTAAACCTACCCCGTACCCTAATCCTAACCTGTACCCTAACAGTAATCCAAACCCTAACCCTAACCCATACTCTAACCCGTACCCTAACACTAACACGTAGCTGCACCCTATCCTGTAATCTACCCTATCTGGTACACTAACCCTAACCTGAATGCTAAACCTAACATGTACCCTACCCCATATAGTAACCCTAATACTTAGCCGTACCCTAACCTGTATCCTAACCCATACCCGAAGCCTAACCCTAACCCTAAACCTAACCATAACCAGTACCCTAACCCTAAGCCGTATCCTAACACTAAGCCATACTCTAACGCCATACTCTAACCCATACACTAACCCTAACTCATAGTTGTACACTAAATGGTACCCTAACCCTAACTTATATCCTAATCCTAACCCGAACCCTACCTGTACCATAACCCTAACCCATACTCCAACCTTCACCCATACCCTAACCTGTACACTAACCCTAATATGTAGCTGTACCCTATCCTGTACCCTAAACCTAACCAGTACCATAACCCTAACCCTACCAGGTACCCTAATCCTAAAACATACCCTAACCCTAACACGTAACCATACCCTAACCTGTACCCTAACCTCTACCCGAAGCCTAACCCCAACCCTACCCCGTATCCTCACACTAACCCATACCCTAACATGTAACATAACACTAACTCGTAGCCGTACAGTAAACTGTGGCCTAAACCTAACCCGTACACTAACCCTAACACATATCCTAAATTTACCTGTACCCTAACCCATACTGTAACCCTAATCCAAACCCTAACCCTAACCCATACCCAACCCTAATCCTTAGTCATACCCTAACCTGTACCCTAACCCATACCTGAAGCCTATCCCTAACCCTAACCAGTACCCTAATCCTAAGCCGTATCCTAACACTAACCCATATTCTAACCCATACACTAACCCTAACCCGTAGTCATATACTAAACTGTACCCTAACCTTAACCCATACCCTATCCGTACCCTAATCCGTACTCCAACCTTAACCCATACCCTAACAGGTAACCTAACCATAACACGAACTTGTAACCTATCCTGTATCTTACCCCTAACTGGTACCATAACCCTAACACTCACCCTAACCCATATCCTAACCCTTACCCTTACCCTAACTCTTACACAGACTCTAACCCTAACACGTACCCTAAAACATACCCTAAACCCTAATACTTTACCATACCCTAACCTGTACCCTAACCTCTATCTGAAGCTTAAACCTAAACCTAACCCGTACCCGTACCCATACCCTAATCCTAACCCATACACTAACACTATCCCGTACCCTAACCCTACCCCGTACCCTAAACCTCATCTGTGTCCTTACCCTAACACTAACCCTAACCCATACCTGAACCCTAACTCGTAGCTATACCCTAACCTGTACCCTAACCCATACCCAAACCCTAACCCTAACCCTTGCCCTTACCCCAACCAGTACCCTAATCCTAAGCCGTATCCTAACCCTAACCTGTACCCTAACCCTACCATAACCCTAACACGTACCATGAAACATACCCTAATCCTAACATGTAAACATATCCTAACCTGTACCCTAACACTACCCGAAGCCTAACTGTAACCCTAACCCTAACCCATTCCCGTACCCAAATCCTAACCCATATCCTAACACTAACCCATACCCTACCATAACCCTAAGCCATACCCTAACCCTAACCCATACCCTAACCCTAACCCGTACACCAACCCTAACCTGAACCCTAACCTGTACCCTAACCGTAACACGTAGCTGTACCCTATCCTGTACCCTAACTAGTACCCTAACCCTAACCCTAACCCATACACTAACCCATACCCTAACCTTACCCTGTACCCTAATCCTAACCCAAACCCAACCCTAATCCTAACATGTAACCATACCCTAACCTGTAGCCTAAGCCCTACCCAAAACCTAACCCTAACCCTAACTTGTAGCCATACACTAAACTGTACGCTAACCCTAACCCATACCCTAACTCTAAACCTACACCATACCCTAACCCTAACCCGTACCCTAACCCTAACCCATACCACACCCTAAACCTAACCCTAACCCTATCTCGTAGCCGTACACTAAACTGTATCCAATCCCCAACCCGTACACTAAAGCCTAACCCTAAACCTAACCCGTCCCCTAACCCTAACCTGTCCCCTAACCTGTATGCTAACCCTAACACATAGCTATAACCTATCCAGTTCCCTAACACTATCCGGTACCCTAACACTAACCCTAACCTGTACCCTATCTCTACCCCGTACGCTAACCCTAACACATACCCTAACCCTAACACGTAACCTAAAACATACCCTAACCCTAACACATAACCATACCCTGACCTGTACCCTAACCCCTACCCAAATCCTAACCCTAAACCGTACCCTAATCCTAACCCGTATCCTAAAACTAACCCGTACCCTAACCCGTAACCTCTTATCTGTACACTAAACTGTACCCTAACCTTAAACCTAACCCTAACCTGTAACATAACCCTACCCCGTATCCTAACCCTAACCCATACCTTAACCCTAACCCATAGCCATACCCTAACCTGTACCCTAACCCATACCCAAACACTCACCCTAACCCTAAACCTTACCCTAACCAGTACCCTAATCCTCAGCCATATCTTAACACTAACCCATACCCTAACGTGTACACTAAACCTAACCCGTAGCCGTACACTAAACTGTACCCTAACCCTAACCCATACCCTAACCCTAACCCATACCCTAACATGTACCCTAACCATAACACGTAGCTCTACCCTATCCTGTACCCTAACCCTAACCCATACCCTAACCCTAACTGTACCCTTACCCTAACAGGTACCCTAACACATACCCTAACCCTATCCTATAGCCGTACCTTAACCTGTACCCTAACCCATACCCGAACCCTAACCCTAACCTGTACCCCAACCCTAACCCATACCCTAACCTGTACCCTAACCGTAACACATAGCTGTACCCTATACTTTACCCTAACCCTAACACATACCCTAATCCCAACCCGAATCCTAACACTAACCCGTATCCTAACCTGTAGCCATACACTAAACTGTACCCTAACCCTAACCCATACCCTAACCCTACCCTGTACCCTAACCCTCACCCTAAACCTACCCTGTACCCTAACCCTAAGCCGTACCCTAACCTGTACCCTAAGCATTAACACTTAGCTCTACCCTATCCTGTACCCTAACACTAACCGGCACCCTAACCCTAACCTTAACCCTAACGCGTACCCTAACCCTACCCCATTCCCTAACCTTAACCTGTAACCTAACCCTAACACGTACTCTAACCCTAACATGTACCCTTACCCTAATGTGTACCCTAACCCATACCCTAACTCTAACCCTTACCCTAACCAGTACCCTAATCATAAGCTGTATCCTAACACTAACCCATACCCTAAGCCGTACACTAACCCTAACCTGTAGCCTTACACTAACCCGTACCCTAACCCTAACCTGTACTTTAACCTGAACCCTAACCCATACCCTAATCTGTACCCTAACCATAACACGTAGCTGTACCCTATCCTGTACCCTAACCCTAACTGGTACCCTAATCCTAAACCCCTAACTGGTACCCTAATCCTAACCCTAACCCGTAACCCAACCCTACCCCGTACCCTAATCCTAACATGTACCGTAACTCTAACTCATACTCTAAAGCATACCCTAACCCTAACACGTAACCATACCATAACCTGTACCCTAACCCCTACCCGAACCCTAACCCTATCCCTAACCCATACACTAATCCTAACCCGTATCCTAACACTAACCTGTACACTAACCCATACCCTAACCCTAACTTGTAGCCGTACACTAAACTGTACCCTAACCCTAACCCTACCTTGTACCCTAACCCTAGCCCGTACCCTAACCCTAACCCATAGTTGTACCCTATCCTGTACCCTAACCCTAACCAGTACCCTAACCCGTAACCTAACCCTACCCCGTACCCTAACCCTACCCTGTACCCTAACCCTAACACGTACACTGACCCATACCCTAACCCTAACCCTTAGCCATACCCACCATGGGAACTCATTTTAGAAAGTTAGGTAGGGCAGGGTAAGTAAAAATAACAAACATTTGTTAATACTTTTTCTACATATAAATATTTTCAAAGTTTAGGACCATCTATAAAATGAGGATATAGATATTATTATTCTCAATTTATATTTAGAAAGGCAATATATCATGCACCTATTGATTTATAAAAAACTATTCACAAACACAATAGTAATACAACAGTTTATAATTATTCATGCATCACAAGGGTGAAATTCTGCTGACCTCGTTGGGGCTTAGCTCGTCTCGTTGCCTGAGACAACTAGGACAACTGAGCTCAGTGCCCATGTCTCTCACCATCTCTTGGGACTACCAGGTTAGACTGGGACATGTCTTTTTCTTGATGATGGCAGAAGCACAAGCCCACATATATAATTGCTTTTCAAAATTCTACTGGTGTCATATCTGCTACCCTCACCCCTACATTGGCTAAAGCAGATCATATGGCCAAGTTGAGGTAAGATTCCTCACTTACCAAAGGACATAAATATAAGGAGGAGTGAAAACTTGGAACTGTTAGTGTAATTATTCTACTACAGGTAGGGCACTCCATTTGTCAAGATTTTAAACTCTGTAAGTAGAATTCCTGGGTGCATATCCTGCCTCTACCATGAGCTCTGTGAGCTTATGCAAATTACTAACATATCTAAGCCTGGTTCTTTATTTTAATAAATGAAGATATCAAGACTATTTATCTTATATAGTTAATAGATACATATGTCTGAGCCCTATATCTACCAAAAAGACATATTCAAAATTTTAACTATCATTAATAATGTTATTCCATGTGTGGAAATTGAGGTTCATATGGGTTGACATGTTTAATAATAAAATTTAACATTAGTAATATGCATTGAAATTAGTGCTTGAATGCAGAAATGCAGATTACCTGACTTTGAATTTCAGTTTCTTTACATGCCATCTTTCTATCACTACATGAAAATCATTAAGTATGACCACCACAGACAATATAAATATACTTAACAAAGTATTATATTTTTAAACCAATATTATTAGGGCTGTATTGTAAAAATTTCAGGTTAGGAAAAAAATTTGATATCTACCTTTGGGTATTTAATTTTCATTGAAATATAATTTACTTTTCCCATTTATAAAAAAAAATGTTAAATAAATGACACATTGGCCTTATTAAGTACAATAAATGACCCAAACTAATCAGATGTATTACATGAAAGTTGGTGTGGATTACTGAGCAAACATTATAATTACATTTTAAAATTCAAATTCTAATACTGAATGTCAACTAGGACACTTGCAAAGGGGAATTGAAGCAACCAGTGTGTCTTAATGACATTGTGCTACTTTAATATAAGGAACACTGTGTAAAGTCAATACTTTTAAGGTACCCATATATATAGTGGAAATTCTTGCAACAGACATTTAAGATTATTTTAAGGAATGAATATAGCAACCAGTGCCTTCTAACAGAAAGGCATTTTTTGTAGAAACATGCCAGTTTCAATTTTCTATTATGTCTGACACTATTCCATATGTTCAGAGCTCATAATTCTGAAAGAACTTTGACAAATAGTTTGCTATACATAGATTGGTTCTGACTTTTGAATAAAACTTCCTTGGCTATGGCAAATTCTAAAAAACAACTTATCCACATGTAGCAGGTGAGTGATTTAGTAGACAAATTGTCAGGATTTTGGCCTCTGCTGCTTGAGCTATTTATCCTTCAGGGATAAATAAACTGTCCCTCCTCTGTGAGCACTTGTGCTCTAACATTTTTCCTAAAGTATATAGAGCAAAGAATCTATTTTATTTTTAGTCCTTGTGAAACTATTCCCATTATCATCACACACAGAACAAATAGCGTCACTTTATTTTTACTTCTCTATCTGAAGGTGCCTGAATTTAAACAGCAATTACTATGTACCACGGGGTTTTCTAAAGTTTCCTCCTCATGCTCAAATGATTTCAAACTAAAGTTGACTGTAGTGTACTTGCTAAATACGACTGAGATTTATCAGCTGATATAGTTTTATGTACATTCCTAACATTCTTTGAGGTTTCTGGTGTTTGCTTATCTGTAAAACTAATGGTATAATTCAAACTTTAAAGTTTTGGATGAGTGTGTCTAAAACAAATATGTATTTATTTCTTTATTTTGTAATTAATCCATTCCATGAGGTGTGCTATTAGAATAAGAGGCAAATTTTAGGGCATGTACTCTGAACCAATTTTATTTAGTTTTCTTATGAAAATACTTTTTTGAATGTTTAATCTAGAAAATCACCCACTGACATTACTAGCTATATTTGTGTATGAACGAAAAAGATAGAGACAGATGCAGGGGGTAGAAATAGAACAAGAAGGAGAGAGAGAGTGAAAATAATACATATCACTATGTAGTACTTAATATGTGTTAGGCACTAATTTAAACATGTATTTTAATTAAATTAAAACTTATTCTTCTAATCTTACAACAGAGGTACCAGTATTATTCCCATTTGCCAAATGAAGAAACTAGTTACACGAAGCTAAGTGACTAGACCAAGTTGACTCAGGTAGTTAATATCCAACAGAGTTTGGCTCTTAACTACACTGCTATATTCAATGTTCCAAGATAGGGTAAGGGAGAGATAAAGAATACAACACAGTAGCCTACAGATGTAGTACAATTAATGGCTTAGTCATTTAAGATGTAAAATCAAACTATTAAACCTCCATCTTCTTGTCTAGCATAATTAGAACCCTGACAATAAACTTACTGGCTTACTGTGAACAAGCTCATTGAAGTCACCAGGCAACATGACATTCTGGGAACAATATGAGACATAGAGTAAAATAACATACTTATGTCATCAACCTGACTCTTGTTAGCTCTGCGATTTTTGGAAAGCAATTTCTGGAAATATATATATATATTTGGAAATATATATATATTTAAATGCATTAAGAAACAAAAGCACTGGGTCTTTCACAAAGGAAGAGTTCAATTAAACTCATATTTAAATAGAAAATTCATGCTCCATCTCATTAAAAAATAATTTGATTGGACGTAAATGAGAACATTTGTACACACCAGTGACTGCAACATAAACAGCAAAATAATTTCTGTACATATCATATAGCCTCAGCCACTTCCAAATTCTAACCTGGTTTTCTAACCAGTGACACAATATCTCCATCTCCCTACATCCTCTTGCTACCCTCAACTGAAGAGGAAAATATGAACTCATTTCCTTTAATCATAAGTTTCTCCCATAAGGAGAAACCAGTGAATAATCTTGAAGTTAGGAGGCTTGGGGTTTGAGTACCAACCATCTATGTGATTGTGAGCAAGACACAGTATGGCTTTGAACTTTATTTTCATCATATGTAAAATGAAGAAATTGCAAGAATTTATATCTGGAACAACTTACATCTTTAATATGAAATGACAGGGAGTTCATAAAAATAAAAATTATTTAAAGAACAATATTTAGGTTTACTATTGAATGTATAAAACATTATGGTATTGAAAGTATCTAAGAGCAAAATGTCTCAACATTTATAGAAATGACTTACTAGTTTTTCTTTTCATAAAACCACTTCTTTGGTCAATATTCCATCTTTTTAATAACATACAAGTATGGGCAAACAATTAGGCCATTAGTCAATAAATGCTATTGCACCACATGTTTATCCAATACATTTAAGAAAATGAACTAGATGAGAATTGAGAGAAGATAGAAGTACAAAGGAATGGCAAGAAGGACTTATGGCAAAGTCAGAAATATTTTTATAAATGAGAAATTATAAAATAAGGTGAAATAGTGAAAGAACAAAAAAATGGACAAGAAAGTAAGCATAGTGAAAAAATTAGATAAAATATTTGAAAGTGACTGGAATCAGGGAGCTTGTGTTCATTTTCAAGGATTCTTTCAGTGAAAAAGTATGGTATCTCCAAAGAGAAAGATTTCCAAGAATTTCACATTTGTTATTGATGTGCCATAAGTGTACTAACCAATTACAAATGTTATCACAAGATGAATCATGAAAGAACCTATTAAAATTTCATTTCTTTTGAAGATAGTTCAACATTTGTTTCTAGTCATTCTTTCTTTAATTTGATTTGTTAAAAGAATTTGATGACCTTATATTTCCTTTATTGGTAATGTTTAAATTCTTCCCCAAATTTCATTAGGCCAATGTGAAGATGAGCCCACATTATCAAAACAGACTTAAAAATTTTTTCACTTTCAGCTCTACAGAATCTTAAACGGTATATGATTACATTTTTAATACAAATGCATCAGTTTTGAAAAAACAAGGTTAAATTAAGCTTTTCAATTCCAAGTTAACATTTTTAGAATTAATTATGCTTGCACTCTACTAAGAATCCTTCTTTGAGATTTTTCTTGTTTCCTGAAGTAGGCTTGTATCACTATAAACTTCCCTCCTAAAACTGTCTTTGCTGTGTCCCATGTGTTTTGGATCATTATGTTTTTGTCTTCATTTGTCTCCACATATTCTTTAATTTCTTGTTTGATTTCTTCAATGACCCATTGATTGTGTTGTAACATATTGTTTAGCCTCCACACGTTTTTGTTTTTTGCAGTTTTATTCTTGGTTTCTAGTTTCATAGCATTGTGTTTGGAAAAAGTGCTTGATATGATTTCAATTTTCTTAAATTTACTGAAGCTTTTTTTGTGGCCTAGCATGTGATCTATCCTTGAGAATGGTCCATATACACTTGAAAAGAATGTGTATTCTGCTGCTTTTAGCTGGAATGTCATATATATATATATATATATATATATATTTAATCCATCAGGTCTAATGTGTCATTTAAGGACAGTGTTTCCTTATCGATTTTCTGTCTGGATAACCTGTCCAATCTTACACCTAATGAACTAACAGAAACAGGAATTGAGAAAATAATCCCATTTACCATTGCATCAAAAAAACCAAAAACCAAAAAACAAAATACTTAGGAATAAACCTACCTAAGGAAGTAAAAGACCTATACTCAGAAAACTATAACATGATGAAAGAAATTGAGGATGACACAAACAGATGGAAAGATATACCACGTTCATGGATTGGAACAATTAATATTTTTAAAATGACTATACTACCCAAGGCAATCTACAGATTCAATGCAATCCCTATCAAAATACCAATGGCATTTTTCACACAACTAGAACAAATAATTTTAAAATTTGTATGGAAACACAGAAGACCCCAAATAGCCAAAAGAATCTTGAGAAAGAAGAACAGAGTTGGAGAAATCAGGCTGCTTGACTTCAGACTATACTACAAAGCTACAGTAATCAAAATAGTATGGTGCTGGCACAAAAACAAACACATAGATCAACTGAACAGAATAGAGAGCTCAGAAATAAACCCAGGCACTTATGTTCAATTAATGTATGATGAAGGAAGAATAAACAGTGGATAAAAGAAAGTCTCTTCAATAAGTGGTGCTAAGAAAACTGGACAGCTACATGTAAAATAATGAAATTAGAACATTCTTTAACCAGATACAAAAGTAAACTTAAGATGGGTTAAAGGCCTAAATGGAAGACCAGAAACCTCAAAACTCCTAGAAAATATAGGTGGAACACTCTTTGACATAAATTGTAACAGTATATTTTTGGATCTGTATCCTAAAGCAAAGGAAATAAAAGCAAAAATAAACAAATTGGACCTAATTAAACTTAAAATCTTTTGCACAGCAAGGAACACCATCAACAAAATGAAAAAAACATGTACTGAATGGGAAAAAATATTTGCAAATGATATGACTGATATATAAACAGCTCATACAACTCAACATCAAAAAATCAACCCAATTCAAAACTGGACAGAAGACCTGAAATAGACACATTTTTTTGTCCTCTGAAGAGGACATGCAGATGGCCAACAGGAACATGAAAAGATGCTCAACATTGTTAATTATCAGAGAAATGCAAATCAAAACCACAGTGAAATATCACCTCACATCTGTCAGAATGGCTGTCATCAAAAAGAACACAGATAACAAATGTTGGTGAGGTTGCGAAGAAAAGGGAACCCTCATGAACTGTTGGTGGAATGTAAATTGGTGCATGCACTGAGGAAAACAGTATGGAAGTCTCTCAAAAAACTAAAAACAGAACTATTGTATGACCCAGTGAGTCCACTCCTGTGTATATATCCAAAAACAAAAACAAAAAGTGCTAATGCAAAAAGATACATACACCCCAATATTCATAGCAGCATTATTTACAATTGCCAAGATATGGAAGCAACCTAAATGACCATCAACAGATGAATTGATAAAGATGTGATATATCTTCTTTATCAAGAATATATACCACAGTCATAAAAAAGAATGGAATTTTGCCATTTGCAACAACATGGATGAACCTAGAATGTATTAAGCTAACTGAAATAAGTCAGACAAAGATACTGTATGATATCACTTATGTGTGGAATATGAAAAAATACAACAAACTAGTAAATATAACAGAAAAGAAAGAGACTCACGGATGTGGAGAACAGTCTAGTGGTCACCAGTGGGGAGAGAGCAGGGGGAGGGGCAAGTTAGGGTTAAGGGACTGAGGTACAAACTGTTATGTATAAAATAAATAAGCTACAGGATATGTTGTGCAACACAGAGAATGTAGCCAAAATTTTATAACTATAAATGTAGTATAACTTTTAAAAATTCTGAATCACTATGTTGTATACCTGTAATTTATGTAATATTGTACTATACTTTAATAAAAATAATAATAACAAAAAAAGAATTTCTTTTATTGTGCTTGTTGTTTCAGCACCTGTTTATGCACTTTGCTTTCAACTTATGTTATCTCTAATTGCTTGCCATTTTGCAATCCATTCACATTTCCTTTAGGAATTCTTTTCTTCCACAAGTCATCATTTCTGCATTCCAAACTCTTCACCAGTGTTCACTTTACTTTATAATTACTAGCTATATTTTTCTACTTGTAAAATCCTTCATTTAGTTTCATATGAAATTCTACCCTAAATCCTCACTCTTGGTAATGGTGCTGCTACATGCCATGTGTTACTTGCCATCTCTGCTTCCCACGTTGCTTCTGATTGTTATGAATTTTTTTTTCTGTTTATTGTTCATCACAAGTGAAAACTGGCATACTCCATTTTTTCATACATGGTGATTCCCAACAGGGCACTGCTTTGATGCTTTCACAAACTCAACAGCTATTCAGAACTATGTGGGAAGAAAGTTTTTGTTTAAAGTTTAGGCAAATGGAGGTAGCTTGTATGGAGAGGGATTTACTTAAAAGTATTTTGTATTCCAGTCCAAAACTAACTTAACTTTGAAATATTAGTTATCCCTAGATTTGAGTCCCCAGATTCTTGACCACTTGCAATCCCTAAGGTTTGTCATTAGACAACCTTCTTCATAGTCTTTCATATTTAGTGCTGCATGCTAGCATAACTCCTAGAATTTCTATTAACTTCATATGCTATATATATATATATATATATATATATATATATATATATATATATATATTCCAAATCTGAAGCTACGTCTAAAGCACAAGGAATAAAAAGTTTCTTCCCTTAGAAGAACTCTGTTATCAAGTGTTTAATTTTTTTTAACCTTCTGATATTATCTTACACTTTACTCTTATTTTTGTAAATGTTTATCACCTAAGCCTTAAGCACCTACAGTTCTCCCATATAAACATGATGTGCTCAGTTGATACTCAGCACTTTGATTAAGTCATACTTTTTACAAAAGGTTATACCTTCTACGTGTACACACATTTTACTTATATAAATAATTTGTCCATTGACTAAATCAATTCAAAGTCAATTTGAAAAATTAAGTTAATTCATGCTTAAGTTGAAATGTATAGACATATGAATGCTATATTTGAGATTGATATTTGAAACTTAACATGATATTTTTATCTTTAAACTGTAATAGCATGGCAATTGTTATACTTTCAAATTCATATTATTTTATTAAATGATACTTAAATAGCTAAGAGTAGTGATTGGAAAGATAGTGACTTAAATACATCCATGCTCTTTTCCCCTCTAATGCCCTGGTAGGCAACTCAGCAACTAAATTAACCATCACAAAACTTTGGAGTATGATGAAGATTCTTGTTACAGCTAAAAATTTGAGTTCTCAGTGGGATAAAAAAATATGCAAGTATAGTTGCTTAATATTTTTGACACTGGAAAAAATACTAAGTCTTTGAAAGAGTCTGGAGTGAAGTTTAACCAACCCCTTGATGTTCTGAGCAGATTAGAATGACTGATATTGATAGATCCCTTACTGCTTGTAACTATAGGCAGGTTAAGATGTTTATATTGATTGATTTTGCACTGGGGAAGAATACATTTTATTTGAGGGTAACCTATTACAAACTGTACCTGAAAAGAAAGAGGTCTAAACAAATAGGCTGTCCTAAAAATTAGAAGTCCTGTTTGCTCACCTAGTCAACATCAGGACACTGAAAAAAATACTCACACATTATATTTCACTGTCTGTCTAATCTGAAGGCTAAAACAGACTTTGAGAGATCCCATACCCAATGGCTAGAGTATCATGATTGACATAATAAAAAGCAGGAGGAAGATCAATCTAAAGGCAAGAGTAGATTGCGTGCATTTATCTCTGGGTTTCTATCCTGTTCCATTGATCTATATTTCTGTTTTTGTGCCAGTACCATATTGTCTTGATTACTGTAGCTCTGTAGTATAGTCTGAAGTCAGCAAGTCTGATTCCTCCAGCTCCGTTTTTTTCCCTCAAGACCGCTTCGGCTATTTGGGGTCCTTTGTGTCTCCATACAAATTTTAAGATTTTTTGTTCTAGTTCTGTAAAAAATGCCACTGGCAATTCGATAGAGATTGCACTGAATCTGTAGATTGCTTTGGGTAGTATAGTCATTTTCACAATATTGATTCTTCCAAATCAAGAACATGGTATATCTCTCCATCTGTTTGTATCATCTTTAATCTCTTTCAACAGTGTGTTATAGTTTTCTGCATACAGGTCTTTTGTCTCCTGAGGTAGGTTTATTCCTAGGTATTTTATTCTTTTTGTTGCTATGGTAAATGGGAGTGTTTCCTTAATTTCTCTTTCAGATTTTTCATCATTAGTGTATAGGAATGCAAGGATTTCTGTGCATTAATTTTGTATCCTGCAACTTTACCAAATTCATTGATTAGCTCTAGTAGTTTTCCGGTGGCATATTTAGGATTCTCTATGTCCATGCACTTATGGTCAACTAATCTATGACAAAGGAGGCAAGGATATACAAGGAGAAAAGATAGTCTCTTCAATAAGTGGTGCTGGGAAAACTGGACAGCTACATGTAAAAGAATGAAATTAGAACACTCACTAGCATCATACACAAAAATAAACTCAAAATGGATTAGAGACCTAAACGTACGACCAGACACTATAAAACTATTAGAGGAAAGAAAACATAGGAAGAACATTCTTTGGCATAAATCACAGCAAGATCTTTTTTGATCCACCGCCTAGAGTAACGGAAATAAAAACAAAAATAAATAAATGGGACCTAATGAAACTTCAAAGCTTTTGCACAGCAAAGGAAACCATAAACAAGACCAAAAGACAACCCTCAGAATGGGAGAAAATATTTGCAAACGAAGCAACTGACAAAGGATTAATCTCGAAAACATACAAGCAGCTCATGCAGCTGAATATTAAAAAACAAGCAACCCAATCCAAAAATGGGCAGAAGACCTAAATAGACATTTCTCCAAAGTAGACATACAGATGACCAATAAGCACATGAAAAGCTGCTCAACATCACTAATTATTAGAGAAATGCAAATGAAAACTACAATGAGGTATCACCTCACACAGTTAGAAGGGGCATCATCAGAAAATCTACAAACAACAAATGCTGTAGAGTGTTTGGAGAAAAGGGAACCCTCTTGTACTGTTGGTGGGAATGTAAGTTGATACAGCCACTATGGAGAACAGTATGGAGGTTCCTTAAAAAACTAAAAATAGAATTACCATATGACCCAGCAATCCCACTACTGGGCATATACCCAGAGAAAACCATAATTCAAAAAGACACATGCACCTCAATGTTCATTGCAGCACTATTTACAATAGCCAGGACATGGAAGCAACCTAAATGCCCATCGACAGACAAATGGATAAAGAAGATGTGGTACATATATACAATGGAATGTTACTCAGCCATAAAAATGAACGAAACTGAGTCATTTGTAGAGACATGGGTGGATCTAGAGACTGTCATAGAGTGAAGTAAGTCAGAAAGGGAAAAACAAATTTCGTATATTAACGCATATATGTGGAAGCTAGAAAAATGGTACAGATGAACCAGTTTGCAGGGCAGAAATTGAGACACAGATGTACATAACAAATGTATGGACACCAAGGGGGGGAAGTGGTGGCGGTGGGGTGATGTGATGAATTGGGAGATTGGGATTCACATATATACACTAATATGTATAAAATGGATAACTAATAAAACCTGATGTATAATAAAATAAATAAAATTAAATTTAAAAAAGTAGATTGCTATAAAGGATTACTTAATGGAAGCAATAGGAGAAAACTTTATGGAAAAAATAGAATTTTTTGAAAATATCAAAATACACAAGAGAAATATGAAATTATCAACCCTGGATTTAAAGAAGTCATCTTGGTCAGAAAGAGATGGAAACTAAATTAATATTTTGAAATACCAAATTGATAAAATATGACACACCACAGAACAAAGGTATAAAGACTTGGAAAACATAAAGTTAAGAGACGTGAAGATGAGTTCCAGGAAAGCCAATATTTAAATAATATAAGTTACAACATAAATAAATATTAACAGGTGAAGGAGAAATAACAAGGACAGGGATGAATAAAGAAACCTTGTTAAACCAAGGTTTTTCAAACTTTTTCAGTTTGAAAAAGTTCACGTAAATCATAAGTAGTAATATTGAAAGACAAGAAATCATTTATGCTGGTGAAATTTCTGAAGTTCAGAGATGAAGATAAATTTTGAAGAGATCCTGGACAGAATGAAAGGGAACACGAAGGGACATAATACTTTTCATTTATACCACCTGAATCCAGAAAATTTATTTAGATTTCTATTTTTAAACAATTAGATAAAATAATACTTTTTGGAGAGTAATGTGTATGGTATGAGCCCAAGATTAAAATGATGACTATATATAGATAAATGTATGGAAATATGTACAACAAGGAATTAATACTGATTTCTTCAGAGAATGTGATATAGGAAGGGGTACAAAAGATTACTAGAAGTAAAGGAACTTTGTTTCTGATCATGTTGGAATAATTTCTACTGGACTTACCCTACTTCTGTAAATGAGGTTTAGACCTAATTAAAATATATGTGCTTATTATTTTCAGAGACTGGAAAACATAGCATAGGACTAGCATTTCTAAGTTATGATAAGCAGATAATATAAGCCCTACAATCTTGGATATCTACTTGGTGCTGTTTCCTAACCATGGTGCAAGAAGGAAGCCAAACAGTGTACAGTGGCCTCACTGAGCTGTGGATACGTAAATTTATATTCTAGATGAATTATGTTGCTGGAATTTGTGAGCCACAGTATTGGAGAAGATGGAGTTACACTGAGAAAAATCTCCCAAGATTTATAGAGATACATCTTTAATCCCACTTCTGAATACTAATCTGCATATATATATATATTTGTGTGTGTGTGTGTGTGTGTGTGTGTGTGTGTGGTACGTGGGCCTCTCACTGTCGTGGCCTCTCCGGTTGCGGAGCACAGGCTCCGGACGTGCAGGCTCAGCAGTCATGGCTCACAGGCCCAGCCGCTCTACGGCACGTGGGATCTTCCCGGACCGGGGCACGAACCCGTGTCCCCTGCATCGGCAGGTGGACTCTCAACCACTGCGCCACCAGGGAAGCCCAGGAATGCCTTTTAGTGGCTCTACCTTGGGCATTGTTGCCCTCTAGGAGGAGCTCATGGTTTTCATTTTCTTCTCCTCTTAATTTTCCCTAAGGATAAAGAGCAAAGTACTCTATCCCAAAGGAAGAGGAACCTACAACTTCGATTCAGCTATATTCTCAAGGGTTGGGTGGCTTTGCTGTGCCCAGCTATTGATGGTCAGTGTGAGTGAGGTCCTCTTCTTCTCTGGATTCTTTTTCTGTTTTCGGTATGTGGGCCTCTCACTGTTGTGGCCTCTCTCGTTGTGGAGCACAGGCTCCGGACGCACAGGCTCACTGGCCACGGCTCACGGGCCAAGCCGCTCCGCGGCATGTGGGATCCTCCCGGACCGGGGCACTAACCCATGTCCCCTGCATCGGCAGGCGGACTCTCAACCACTTCGCCACCAGTTAAGCCCCTGCATATACATATATTGAAAACCACAAGTAAGGAACAACTACTGGAGAACAGTAAGAGGATCAATTTTCAGAGCTCATAGAGGGTTAGGCTAGGAGATGTTCCTGTTAAGACTTGAAAATGTAGAGAGACCATGTGGAATGGGCAGGTTTTTCAGTGGAAATTCAAGAGTTATAATGCCTTAGTAGCAAGGCTAAACTAGACCAAATCAATAGGCTCTTCAAGACCTGTACTAAAAATCTTTAATAAAACTTAAAAAAAAAAACTGAACAAATCAACTCTCAAGTTTGTTAACTGCCAGCCACACACTAAATGAAGAAAAACAATCCAGACTATCAAAAATATAGCACAAGCATCCCCTGCTTTTTAAGTTTGCTTTATGCCGCTTTGCTTTTACCAAAGACCTAGATTAATATTTGTTTTGCTAACTGTAAGAAATCTGAAGAGGATTTTTGCTTTTGTGAAAAAAGGCAAAGAGGAGAAATAGCTTTCAGCATGTGTGTGTGTTTTGCAGTGAGCTGTTATAGAGGTAGCAGGCACGCCAAAGCAGCGAGAGTGGTGCCACAAAGCTCCTTCCCCAGGAACTACACTCAGCATCTCAGCATCAAGCTGCCAGAACTTTGAACTGTGTCTGTGAGCACCTGTGCTTTATCTTGACTTATTTTGTGCATCCCTTAGCAAGACATGTCTTAAGGTAATTTCTTCTTCACTTTACACCATTTAGGCTTACGAAAACTTTCATAGGAGCTCTCTACTTTCTGATAGCAGGGGAAACCTGTATTTGTACTATCCAACATCCAGTCAAACTTATTATACATGCAAAGATGCATGGAAATTGTGACCCAAACAAGGAAAAATTAATAAAAACAGACCCAGAGATGACATAGGTAATGAAAAGTATGAAGGTAAAGTTGAGATGTGAAGAAGAGTTCCAGAAGGGTTATTACTCAAATAACAGAAGTTAAAAGATAAGTGAATATAAACAGGTGGATGTGAAACAGTAAGGACAATATCAGAAACCAATTCTTGTTAACTCAGAAAAGAAATGTGTTCGGAGAATATTAGTCAGCTCACAAAATTTGCAAAAATTCTAGAGAACCAGACTCAAAAAAGCAGGTGGGTATCAAGAAATCTTGTCATCAAATAATATAGACCATATTAAAGCCAGGATTTCTCACCATGGACAGTACTGTCCTTCAGAACCTTTGGAAATGTGTTGGAACATTTATGGTGTGAGAATTTGCTATTGGTGTTCAACATGAGGGATCAGATATTTTAAACGTTCTGCAATGCACTGGGTAGTCCTCCACAAGAAAGACACAGTTATGGAATCTAAAAACCACAGAATATTTACCATTATGTGTCTGGACTCTCAATTTATCATTCTAAATAACCTCTTTCCCTCTACCTTTACATCATTCCTTCAGTATTAGGCATCCAAACGAGATCATTCATTTGACCATGAATAATTCACATTTTGTGTTCTTGTTTCTGTGAATGGGGAAGAAAAAAATACCTACTTCCTTTTTCTACCATAATAGGATTCCTTCTTAGATGAAGCCTTTTTAAATGTTCGGTGTCTAGAAATTACATATGTCCACCACAGTCTTTCATCACTGCTTAATTTTACTCTCATCGAGACTCTCTCTACAGATGAAAAAGATGTCTGCAGGCAACCTCAAGCATATTTGGACCCACTCTGCAAGTATTAAATCACACGTAGGGGTCTTGACTGAATGTACCCATGTCCAATCCTGAACTAAACACGGTTGCTCTGTGAGCAGTTACACACATCCTGTGTCAAGAGTCAAGTTCTATCCCATTTGAACTTTATGGCATGTGTTCCTCATGAGATATAGGAGTTCTGTTTACAGATAAAAGGAAAGAGTTACTTGAGAGTGAAACTAAAAGTCTTCCTCTCCTGTGGGTATGCAGACATTTCTTGTTTTTGATGTGTATAAAGCAGAGTAAATCTATTGGGTAACTAACTAATACAGTTTTCAGAAACTTTGAAAAAAATTGTTGTGCATACACATAAAAAGAAAAATATCTTTTATGTGGAAAGTATAGTATATAAACAGTTCTTTCCAGATAAAGACCATGAAAATGAAAAATATGTTGTTTGTTTAAGGCCAGATAAAATTTTATTTTATTGTTGATACACACAGCTACATTTTTACCACTGTCTTTAGCTAAAGTTGTATATTTGCGTTTTTAAGTGAACTGGACTTGAATAAACAAAAGTGTCCTTTATTCCCCATTTCAATTATTAATGAAATAAACACCAAATGTAGAAGAGCCAGATTTAAGACCATTTGTGAAATGTCAGCTAATATCAAAGCAACGCAATAAAAGCAGAGTAATATCTCAATGAGTTGGAGAAAGTTCTAGTAAAAATAGCTTGCTTTAATATATGTCAGTAAATATTATCAATTTTAACTTTTCCTTCTAAATCATTATATCTGTAAAATTCTGCATTGGCTTCCAGCAATGCCAGATAATGTCCTTCTTAACACACATTTATTTTGTATCACTCACAGTTATATTAAAAGGTAGCATGAACTTAAGCAAATATACTTTCAACACAAAACAGGAAAAATCAGATTCTTTGTTGGAGAGAGAAAAGCTTAGAACTAAGTTTAGTCAATCTACTATGTGTGAATAACTCTGTGACTTTATATAACATTTAAACACTCTGAGAATTAATTTTCTTACCTTTAAAATAAGAAAATATTATAGAATTTATTATTTCAACAAATACCTTTTAGAATATTAGTCTTTATGCCTAATGCTATAAAATAGGAGCAAATAAATGTGATTTGAATGTTATCTCTCCTCAGGAATCTTGCATACTGTGGGCAATCTAAAGTAGTAGAATGCCAGTAAACAGTAATAAGAGCAATAGTAGCATGAATACAAAGTGCTAGTAGGAGCACATAACAGGAGCACCTAACACATTATGGAGGATCAAGGAAGTTTCCTATAGAAATTCAAAACTGACGTTTGAAAGGTGAGTAACATTTAAGCAGATGAAAACTCCTAGAAATGAGAGACAGCCTAGATGTTTGAAAGAAACAAACAAAAAGTACAGAATGTTTAGAGCACAGAATATATGGGAGTGATTTGAAATGAGGCTGGGAAATTATTAAAAGACAAATTGATAAGTTTGCCTATAAAACATTTAAAGATTTTAAGCTGAGATCAAAGTGGAACATTCTGCACCTGAGAGATAAAACTGCTGATCCTAAAAATTTAGTCATATATGAAGCCTGCATGCCAGAGTTTAGTCTATAAGTCACATAGAATTAATTTCTAAGATAATATGTTCTCTGAAAGGTCACCCAGAGTATCTACTACCCAGTGGGCACTTATGTCATCTGAGGCA
The DNA here is from genome assembly GCF_963924675.1 of Phocoena phocoena. Classification (NCBI taxonomy): domain Eukaryota; kingdom Metazoa; phylum Chordata; class Mammalia; order Artiodactyla; family Phocoenidae; genus Phocoena; species Phocoena phocoena. The sequence goes on along the minus strand of NC_089235.1, from coordinate 54,147,688 downwards.
TGATTCTGTCTGTTTCTAAGGAACTTCCCCAAATTTAATCCTTGGCTTATTTAGATGTCCCCACCACATGTATTCTCCAGATTTAGAAATTCTACTTAACCTCCAAGGTTGGGATCACATTCTACTTTTTAAAAAAAAGCTACTCTGATGTTTCCAGACTTAGGTCATGATGTTAAATATCTATACCTAACCATATAAAACAAAATGGTTTTCTTTTTTTAATGAGGCATGATAGCATGGAAACAATTTTCTCTGGAAGAAATAACACCAATATTTTACTTTCATTTCTGTCACTTGTTCCATGATGTTTGGCAGCTCAGCTAATACAAGTCTCAAAATTCTAGTTAGTTATATTTCTTTAGTTCTCATATTCTAGGATTACTAGTTTTCACTACATTTGAAATTAACAATAAAATAATATTACTTACATTTCTAATCAGCTTTTACAATATAAAAGCTATCATAAGCATGGATCCAATCATAATCAATCACTCCACGGTTAAATGCCTGTCGTAACATGTTCAATATTATACACTAGAGTAATGTTTAAAATATCAGTGATAAATCATTTGATATTATAGATGAAACGAGCAAAGTAAGCATTGTATTTTGACCTAGAAGATCTTCAAGCTATAATATTAACTGAGTAAAAGAAGAGACAAAACATAGCATAATTTGTTATGATAAAGAAGATAAAAAAGTAAGAAGGATAACATTAACTCTGTGGTGTTTGACTGCAATTGGAAGTGTCAGTGTGAAATCAGGCAATAGATAAATATAGATGGATGGATGGATGGATGGATGGATGGACAGAAAGGTTAGGAGAAAAAAAGGCTAATGTGTATGTATGTGTATATATATCCATATAGATATAAATATAGATATAGATACAGATATAGGTATAGATCCAGAAATAATTTAACTTTGTTCTCTGACAGTACCTATAAGCAGAAACACTCCAATAATAAGTACGCCTAACACTTGGGTCTCAGTTTATGAATTCCAATCTCTAGAAGAAACCTAGGCTCCCTGAAGAAATGGATAATTCCAGAACTAGGGCACAGATCTTCAAAATGAGACTGGAATGAAAATGAGACATGCCAAATTATGGAATTACTCAAAACATGATGAAGACATGTAATCAATTTTATTTTATATCTTTTATGCTTTGTTTTTTAATAGATCTTTATTGGAGTATAATTGCTTCACAATACTGTTTCTGTTGTACAACAAAGTGAATCAGCCATATGCATACATATACCCCATATCCGCTCCCTCTTGAGCCTCTCTCCCACCCTCCCTATCCCACCACTCTAGGTTGTCACTAAACATCGAGCTGATCTCCCTGTGCTAGGCTGCTGCTTCCCACTAGCTAACTATTTTACATTTGGTAGTGTATATATGTGGCTGCTACTCTCACTTTGCCCCAGCCTCCCCCTCCCACCTCATGTCCTCAAGTTGATTCTCTATGTCTACACTTTTATCCCTGCCCTGCCACTAGGTTCATCAGTACCATTTTTTTTTTAGATTCCATATATATGCGTTAGCACATGGTATTTGTTTTTCTCTTTCTGACTTCACTCTGTACGACAGACTCTAGGTCCATCCACCTCACTACAAACAACTCAATTTCATTTCTTTTTATGGCTGAGCAATATTCCACTGTATATATGTACCACATCTTCTTTATGCATTCATCTGTTAATGGACATTTAGGTTGCTTCCATGTCCTAGCTATTGTAAATAGTGTTGCAGTGAACATCGTGGTACATGTCTCTTTTTGAATTGTGGTTTTCTCAGGGTATATGCCCAGTAGTGGGATTGCTGAGTCATATGGTAGTTCTATTTTTAAGGAACCTCCATATTGTTCTCCATAGTGGCTGTGTCAATTTACAGTCCCACCAACAGTGCAAGAGGGTTCCCTTTTCTCCACACCCTCTCCAGCATTTACTGTGTGTAGATTTTTTGATGTAGGCCATTCTGACCAGTGTGAGGTGATACTTCATTGTAGTTTTGACTTGCATTTCTCTAGTGAATAGTGATGTTGAGCATCCTTTCACGTGTTTGTTGGCGATCTGTATATCTTCTTTGGAGAAATGTCTATTTAGGTCTTCTGCCCATTTTTGGGTTGAGTTGTTTTGTTTTTTGATATTAAGCTGCATGAGCTGTTTGTATATTTTGGAGAATTAATCCTTTGCTCGCTGTTTCATTTGCAAATATTTTCTCCCATTCTGAGGGTTGTCTTTTTGTCTTGTTTATGGTTTCCTTTGCTGTGCAAAAGCTTTGACGTTTCATTAGGTCCCATTTGTTTATTTTTGTTTTTATTTTCATTACCCTAGGAGGTGGGTCAAAAAAGATCTTGCTGTGGTTTATGTCAAAGAGTGTTTTTCCTATGTTTTCCTCTAAGAGTTTTATAGTGTATGGTTTACATTTAGATCTTTAATCCATTTGGAGTTTATTTTTGTGTATGGTGTTAGGGAGTGTTCTAATATTCTTTTACATGTAGCTGTCCTGTTTTCCCAGCACCACTTATTGAAGAGGATGTCTTTTCTCCATTATATATTCTTTCCCCTTTTGTTGTAAATTAGGTGACCATATGTGTGTGGGTCTATCACTGGGCTTTCTATCCTGTACCATTGATTTATATTTCTGTTTTTGTGCCAGTACCATACTGTCTTGATTACTGTAGCTTTGTAGTATAGTTTGAAGTCAGGGAGCCTGCTTCCTCCAGCTCCATTTTTCTTTCTCAAGATTGCTTTGGCTATTCAGGGTCTTTTGTTTTTATTTACAAATTGTGAAATTTTTTGTTCTAATTCTGTGAAAAATGCTATTGGTAGTTTGATAGGGATTGCATTGAATCTGTAGATTGCTTTGGGTAGTATAGTCATTTTCACAATATTGATTCTTTCAGTTCAAGAACATGGCATATTTCTCCATCTGTTTATGTCATCTTTGATTTCTTTCATCAGTGTTTTATAGTTTTATGAATACAAGTCTTTCACTTCCTTAGGTAGGTTTATACCTAGGTATTTTATTCTTTTTGTTGTGATGGTAAATGGGATTGTTTCTTTAATTTCTCTTTCTGATTTTTCTTTGTTAGTGTATAGGGATGCCAGAGATTTCTGTGCATTAATTTTGCATCCTGCAACCTTACCAAAGTCATTTTCTAGTGGTTTTCTGGTGGCATCTTTAGGCTTTTCTATGTAAAGTATCATGTTGTCTGCAAACAGTGATAGTTTTACTTCTTTTCCAATTTGTATTCCTTTTATTTCTTTTTCTTCTCTGATTGCCGTGGCTAGGACTTCCAAAACTATGTTGAATAAGTGGCGAGAGTGGACATCCTGGTCTTGTTCCTGATCTTAGTGGAAATGCTTTCAGTTTTTCACCATTGAGTATGATATTTGCAGTGGGTTTGTCATATATGGCTTTTATTATGTTAAGGTTGGTTCCCTCTATGCCCATTTTCTGAAGAGTTTTTCTCATAAATGAGGTTGAATTTTGTTGAAAGCTTTTTCTGCATCTATTGAGATGATCATATAGTTTTTATTCCTTAATTTGTTAAAGTGGTGCATCACATTGATTGATTTGTGTATATTGAAGAATCCTTGCATCCCTGGGATAAATCCCAGTTGAACATGGTGTATGATCCATTTAATATGTTGTTGGATCCTGTTTGCTAGTATTTTGTTCAGGAATTTTGCATCTATGTTCATCAGTGATATTGGTATATAATTTTCTTTTTTTGTGATATCTTTTTCTGGTTTTGGTATTAGGGTGATGGTGGCTTCATAGAATGAATTTGGGTGTGTACCTCCTGCTATTTTTTGGAAGAGTTTGAGAAGGATCAATGTTAGCTCTTCTCTGAATGTTTGATAGAATTCACCTGTGAAGCCATCTGGTCCTGGACTTTTGTCTGTTGGAAGATCTTTAATTACAGTTTCAATTTCATTACCTTGATAGCTCTGTTTATATTTTCTAATTCTTCCTGGTTGTCTTGGAAAATTGTACCTTTCCAAGAATTTGTTCATTTCTTCATGGTTGTCCATTTTATTGCCATAGAGTTGTTTGTAGTAGTCTCTTACAATCCTTTGTATTTCTGCAGTGTCAGTTATAATTTCTCCTTTTTCATCTGTAATTTTATTGATTTGCGTCTTCTCCCTTTTTTCTTGATGAATCTGGCTAATGGTTTATCAATTTTGTTTATCTTCTCAAAGAAGCAGCTTTTACTTTTATTGATCTTTGCTACTGTTTTCTTCATTTCTATTTCATTTATTTCTGCTCTGATCTTTATGACTTCTTTCCTTCTAGTAACATTGGGTTTTCTTTGTTCTTCTTTCTCTAGCTGCTTTAGGTGTAGGGTTAGATTGTTTATTTAAGATTTTTCTTGTTTCTTGAGGTGAGATTGAATTGCTACAAACTTCCCTCTTAGAACGGCTTTTGCTGCATCCCATAGGTTTTGGGTCGTTGTGTTTTCATTGTCATAGGTTTCTATGCATTTTTAAAATTTTTTGTTTGATTTCTTCAGTGATCTCTTGGTTATTTAGTAGCACAGTGTTTAGTCTCCATGTATTTGTGTTTTTTCCAGTTCTTTTCCTGTAATTGTTTTCCAATTTCATAGCATTGTGGTCAGAAAAGATGCTTGATATGATTTAAATTTTCCAAGGCTTGGGGCTTCCCTGGTGGCACAGTGGTTGAGAGTCCGCCTGCCGATGCAGGGGACACAGTTTTGTGCCCTGGTCCGGGAAGATTCCCACATGCCATGAAGCAGCTAGGCCTGTGAGCCATGGCCACTGAGCCTGCACGTCCGGAGCCTGTGCTCCACAATGGGAGAGGCCACAACAGTGAGAGGTCCGCGTATCACACACACACAAAAAATTCCAAGGCTTGATTTGTGACCCAGGATGTGATCTATCCTGGAGAATGTTCCATGTGCACTTGAGAAGAAAGTGTATTCTGCCACTTATGGGTGGAATATTGTATAAATATCAATTATATCTATCTGGTCTATTTTGTCATTTAAAGATTGTGTTTCCTTATTTGTTTTCTGTTTGGATGATTTGTCCATTGGTGTAAGTGAGGTGTTAAAGTACCCTACTATTATTGTGTTATTGTCGATGTCCCCTTTCATGGTTGTTAGCATTTGCCTTATGTATTGATGTGCTCCTGTGTTGGGTGCATAAACATTTATAATTGTTACATCTTCTTTTTGTATTGATCCCTTGATCATTATGTAGTGTCCTTCCTTATCTCTTGTAACAGTCTTTATTTTAAAGTCTATTTATCTGATACAAATATTGCTACTCCAGCTTTCTTTTGATTTCCATTGCATGGAATATTTTTTTCCATCCCTTCACTTTCGGTATGCATGTGTCCCTAGGTATGATGTGTATCTCGTTTAGGCAGCATATACATGGGTCTTGTTTTTGTATCCATTCAGCCAGTCTGTATGTTTTTGGTTGGGGCATTTAATCCATTTACATGTAATAGATTTTAAAAACCAATTTAAAGAAGCTTCCAATGGGAAAATATGAGACAATCTGAGCAACAAATTATAATGATCCATTCTATAATGGACTGTTACACAAAGAATAATGTCAAAATACATGAATCTGTACTGATTTACATGGGCAATTCAATACATAAATTAATTTAAAAAAGGGAAGAAAGTAAAATTAATCATTACAGCAAAGTTACAACTTATAAAATACATGTTGAAAATAAAATTCCAGCATGGCAAATATCACAGTGATAAGTGTTACAGGCAAAACTCATCAAAGGATGATAAAAATGCTGGAAAAGTATAATTAGAAACAATCTCAAAGAATCCCTGCAAAAGATATTTTTAATTAAAATAAGTAAAAATATTAAGTTTACAGTAGAGAAACTGAGCAGATAATACCAAGTGACAAAGTTAACATAACTAACAGTGATATACATTGACACCATGTACCTCCTGATATGCTGCATTGAGAATACAGAGTCACTTCTGTGTCAATCTGGCCAGGTTTGCATAACTATATTTAACCATGAGGAAATATCAGACAAATCCAACTTCAACATAATAACTGGCCAATACTTTTCCCAAAAAAATCTGAAAGTCTTAAAAGACAGACTGAAAAGCTGTTTCAGAATAAAGGAGACTACAACAATATGACAACGATATCTGATGTTTGACCAGAAAATTACATTAGTAGGACAATTGTTAAAATTTCAAATTGTTCTGTAGATTTGATAATACTATTATGTGTATTAATTTTCTGGTTTTCTTATTTGTACTGTGGTTTTGTAATTCAATTCTGAGGACTATGGTAGAATTTTCAAACTGATTTTGCAACTTTTTTTCATCTGAAAATTCTTTCAATATAAAAGTTAAGAGAAAAATTAAACATAAAATAATACTTCATACATGCTGAGTCATAGTGTATATGCTTTCTGTTCAGAAGAGAGAAATAATATGTGGGATTTGTTATGAAAGCTTCCAAAAAGGAAAGGGGATTTATGGCAGACCTTGAATGGAGAAAAAGGGAAGTTCTGTTTTTAAAAAATATAAGGGATTATCTAAGTGGAAGAACAGAAAATTTGTTGTGGTGAGAATTTGGTGAGGATACAAGTGTCATCCAAAGAGTAAATTAATTTACGAGAATAAAGATCACAGTAACCAATTGACCATCTTAAAATTTTTTTAACTTAACTTGATAAACTCCTTATATACTTGCTATAGTCAAAAGTAAATATATATTCTTTGTTATAAACATGCTTTCATAAATGATTAATATTTCTCATACTTTAATAACTAAAATCCACAAGAAAGAGATGGTAACCCCACATGGAAAATGAATAGGAAAAATGAACCTATTGCAAATGAATAATATAACTGCACTGAAGGGAAGGGGCAGAGAAAAGTAATGATCTAAGTAACTTTTGATGTCATTTTAAATTTGAGCTAAGCTATGTTATAAAAAACAAATAAAATTATTACTAATTACTCTAGCAGACCTACTTAGAGATATAATATCTGGTATACCAATCATATCAGAAGTGTATGTAATAAAGATGAACATAATCCTGAATTTGTGGTTTGAAGACCAGAATCTATATTCCTTATTTGCCGTATAGTATTTGACATTGTTAAGTTATTTGATTATTTGAGTCCCAGTTTTCTCTTTTCTAAATGAGAGCAGTGTGATGAAATAATAATGACACCGGATGTGGAAATATAACCAACTTATTTTTCATTTTCGGATGTTTCTTACAAGTTGTTGTAAACAGACTTTTTTTTTCCTCTGAGTCTTTGTGACTTCTTTTGCAAATGAGGATGATTATCATGAACCATAGAGAGATATTTGGTTTTTAGAGTTAAATAGGGTTAAGTGTGCGAGAATTTTGTTAGTGTATGGAGCTTCATACAAACATACATTTACGGCAATGGTTGTTTGTTAAGAGAAAGCTTTCTGATGCATCCTCTACAACGCACCCTGTTTTTTTCCGTAACTCCAGGATTGATCAGGGTACCTAAAGCATGATGTGCATTCAAATAATCACTGACTTTTATTATATGTATTAAATCATGGATTTATGTATTTCAAAGTGTAGAAATAATACCTCATGTGATGCACAGACATTGTAGCTTTAGTGAATGGATTATACTTTGAAATTCATTCTTAATAGTTTACGGTCTTTTTGTTACTCAGAAAATTGTTATGGTCTTGCTCATAACAGCAAGGTGCTGTGTACTAGAATCAGTAAATCTCAGCATATCATAGCACTAAAACAAGCCAGCTTTACACTATTGAATGTAGGGCATTTTATGCCGCTATCCCATTTTAATTGTTACATTCACTCAAGTCTTAAAGGTTACATGGGTAGGAATTTCTAAACAAAAGTTAAGTGAATATTCTTGTTATTAATTTAATGTGTAAGTATCCAATTATTAAGTTTATATATAAATTTCTCTATTTTCTTGACATTTCTCAAGGGAATATATTTATGTGACACATTTAAAGCACAAATCGCCTAAGGTTTAGAAGAAAATTATAATATTTATTAGGGTAATTTAGTTTTACTCATAAAAAACTGCATATACTATATATAATTATCTAGAAACAAAGCATAGCTTTATATTTTGTTTGTTTCTTTGTTGGTTTGTTTGTATTTTAGTGTGAGTTGTTGAAAGCTAGACTTTTCTCTGGGCTGGCTCACACTGAGTAAAATTGTATACGAATTACTCAACAATATGTTTTTTCAACATTCTTCTTATTCCACAACATGATGAACAAATGTTACTTCCTGCAATAAATAATTACTAGGTTTAATATGGTTTCCTATTAGAGTTTAGACGCAATTCCAGCAGTAATTTTCCAACTTCTCTTTGAATAATCAAATGTTGCAGATAGAAATATGTCTCTAGAATGGAAGTAATAACAGTATTTAACATAACTGACATGATTTACTAATTTGGTATTCTTCATTTTCCCCAACTTAGTTGCATTATCAGAAAATGAAATGGCAGCTCTCAGGTATCAATAATGCATGGATTTATCAAGTTATTAAATATGTGTTAAAATAAACGTGGCATTATTTTATCTGATCGTTGCCTTAGCGTGTTCTGTGTGATTAGTAGCCGGTAAATTGCTATTGAAGGATAGGGCCCCAAAGCATTGACCATGTATGCAAATTCATATATGCATGCTTTGAATTTGCTGGATATTTAGATATAATTCTGATTATTTATTTTAAATGATATACTTTTAGTGCCTTCAGATTCACAAAATGAGAAAAATAACTCTTCCTAGGATTTCAAATAAAAATTTTGGCTAGCATCAAAACCTTCATATTATTCCAGAAAGTTTGCACATTCTGATGTTGAGTTGAGTTCATTAGGAATATATATTTATAAGAGTTGTTGACTGAAAATATATCTAGTTCCAAAACATCATGCTTTTCTTTAGAAGAAAATAAAATCATTGTGAACCTTAGTGCATAATACATGAAGAAATTATGCATTCTCTTCTTATATGAAACTTTGCTTTCTCTTTTTAAGTAAATATCTGCATGTATATTATTGAACTAACCAAGTGATAATTCTGAAAACAGAAGAGAATAAGGAGAAAAGTATAGATTGATTTTACTTGTAAAAGGTTATTAAAAGTCTTAAATAAAATATTAACTATTTGAAAGCCACAGTATATAAAACTATAATATGTATATTAAATTAATCTAGTAGATTAAAAATATCGTAATCTAAGGTGTTAGAAGAGAGAAGAAAGAGACCCTAAAAGCAGTGGCTTATCAATAGTAGATTTTTATTTATCTCACACATAATAGTCAAAAATGGACATCTGGCTGAGGAGATGGCTCTGCATCCTTAACATGTGGATTCCAAGTGTAGAGGAGGGAAAAATTGCCCCCTCTACCCCTCTTGTAGCCAGATTAATAATAAAACTGACACAAGGTAGATTAACATGAGAAAAAAAAAAACCCAGATTTTAATTCATGCATATGGAAGTCTCATATGGGACCTAAGAAGTGGCCAAAGCAGGCAACTTTTATACTTTTTAGATAAAGAAACCATAAATGTGTGAAGAATTGACAGAGAAAGAAACTTAGGCTTTGGTGCTTAATTAGTGAAGAATCTAAACGGAGTTTGGGCTTGGGGTAATAAATTAAAGTAACAAGGTTTATTTATATAGGCTTTTGACCCAAATTTCCTTTCTCTGGTGCTAAGAGTGTCCTTCTACTTCCAGATATTCAGAGTGCACCTTTCACATGAGAGACTTATTTCCTACTTTCAGGAAGACAGAAAGGAGAATCAGAGTGTTCCTCTTGTATTGGTCACTTACTTTGTAACTTTAATTCAAAATAATCAATATGCTGTTGAGGCACATCTTTGAGAGGACTACCCTGAGAAGCCAAGATTCTGAGGGAAGAGAGAGCGAGAGCGAGAGCGAGCGAGAGAGCGAGAGCGAGAGCGAGCAGGAGAGCGAGAGCGAGCAGGAGAGCGAGAGCGAGAGCGAGAGCGAGAGCGAGAGCGAGAGCGAGAGCGAGAGCGAGAGAGAGAGAGAGAGAGAGAGAGAGAGAGAGAGAGAGGGAGAGGTATGGGGGTGGGGGTCGCAAATGTACATAATGGACACTGGGGCATGGGTAGCAGGCAGCAATCACTGCTATGGTGACTCCTGTCATTGCCTTTTTGAGTGTATCCTTTTTCCTACAAAAACAATATGCAAATTCTTTACAAGGGAGAAAATTATCCGTTCTATCAGTTATGGAATATGGCTGACAGTGAAGGAACTCTGGATTCATGAAAAGTCATGTCCATCATGTCTAGATATAGTTTTATGTGGTCTGATATCTTATTAACTGGAAGAAAAGTTATTTTCCCATCTCCACTTTCTACCACTCACGTATTACATAATGTGGAATTAAAAGAAGTTTTCTTTTAAATCTCCTATATAGAACATACAGAATGAAACCCATATCAGTCAGTTGCCCCTATCTACTGCAGGGAAAGGCTTCCAAAGTCTCCTTGCCCTGGGAATGGAATAAGTTCCTCACTTAGCCTGTAAGACATCCTCATATCCAGCTCTGTTAGAGTAAATCCTTTTCTCATTGTTTTCTATGGCCAATAGCATTAATTTGGGGACTTTCCCCCCTCTTGCTATTGTCATTCACAGCCAAAACTACAGAGCTTTCATAGGCAGCTTCCTGATGGAACAAGTTTGGGGACTGAATTTTTATGTAGGCCAAACTTGTTATTTCCTTGAAATGAAATTCTCTCAAAAACTTTGCAAGATTCAGGAACTGTCAATAAATTCCATGTGAAAGTAATATAGGTAATATTTCCTTTTCAGTAATTGTTCATATAGTTGTTAAATAGTATGGTAGCTTTAAAGCATGTCCATAAGTACTTGGAAAAACAGGGAAAAGTTGATTGTATTTTCATAAGGTTTTAAAAATGTTATCCAAAATACTTAGTTCTCATGAGGGAAATAAATATTCCTTTCCTTTGTATGCATATGTGGAAAATCTCAGAACAATGACAATAAATAAATTTCAGATGAATGGGACTGAAAAAATCAACAAAGTAGGAAGTAAGCTAGTTAGTGATGTAAGAATTAGATGGCTTAGTATTATAATAATGATATACAACCTTTTTATATAATAAGAGAATAAAAGCCTGATCAGAAAAGAGGTGAAAACTCCACTAGGATATCTACAACTCATGGAAAACTCTATCACTGTAATTCTTAACAGACCAAGCATATTACTTGTATTGTCTCGACATCATCAAAATTTTATTGACCTGTGATATGTACCAAAGGCTGATAAAGACAACATTGTTATATTTGATAGTATTCTCGATTGTTATTGCCACTCCTAAAATTATGCTCAGAAGGAATTATGCTCAGGTTTCTAAATAGACAGAGATTATAAAACAGTATATTAGCATACTAATTTGAGCAATCTTGAGTTAGGTTCTATAAAAAGTGAAGCAGGAAAGAGTATAGAATATGTTTTTGTTCACTCTATTGAAATAAATCTCTCACAAGTATGCTGCAGTTAAGCTTCAGCAGTAGGAAAAGTAACTTGGAATGTGGTGCTCAAGGAGATATAAACCACCAATTAGAAGCGAGTCAGTCGAATTGTTCAGGAAGAAGAGAACTATAAATCACAAATTAATCTTATCAAGAATTATAAGAAAAGGAAATGAAGGAACCAGGAATGTTTCCTTTCAATACAATGGCATATAAATTGGATGTATTCATTAACACAAAAGAGAAAATTATTTGTAATGATTGTGTTTCCTTTCTTTGTATTTAAAGTTTTAGTTCCAGGTTTCATGACCTAATGGGATTTTTCTTATAAGTACTTCATACAGCATTGTTGAGTTGCTTTACACAATATTTATAAATTTCTATGGTAAAACTTAAACCATAGATGAATTTTTAAATACTTTGTCAGTCTAGTAACTTTCAGCTATAAGAGTAGCAACAATACATTCAACACGAAGAGGAAATGTTCTTCAATGAAAATTTAACTTTTCACCCCTATTACAAAGGCAGAGAAAAAGCATGTGTGGTATATATCTCCCAAACTATATTTACTTATTTCATACTTCGGCATTCTTTGATAGGAGAATGGAGCAGAGAGTGAAGGCTGTCCTTCGTTACCACAACATAGAGGGTTGTCACAGTGCAATGGTGGCATCTACTGACATATGATATATATGACATGAAATTGCCTAGATTTTCCCCCAGGTCTTCTTTTCCTAGAGCATACCATGTCTAGATGCTGAAAAGACATGGCTCAAATCGGCACTTTCAATTTGATATGAAGAAATTTAAAGCCAACACCGAAAACAGTGCAGGGCTGAAAGCAACACTAAAAACAATTAATCAAGATTTTTAATTTTTTTTCTGATGGGGCAAAAAAATAATAAGAAAATATATGGTCAATATTTTTCTCACAACAATTTCATGTTTGTCACTGTGTTCCAAGGTAATCAGAGATGGCATGGTAAAGTTGAACAATGGAAAGTCAGAAAGTCTATTATAGATAGGTAGATAGACAGATAGTAGATAGATAGGTGGATAGATAGATAAGCACTGAGCTGCACTGTGGAAAGTAAAAAGGAGATTAAGGCCCTTGGAACTCTATAATCTAGTAATAAAGGCATATATTAAGTAGAGGATCACAGAAATATATACTCAGTATTACCCTGACTTAGGGAAAATAATTGTATGAAAATAAAATTCAGAAAGGTAGTGTCAGTGTCAGTGTAGACTACGAAAAGGTTCAACATTTCTTTTATAAGTAATATTCTAAACCAGAGTAACTTTCTTCTATTCCTTTTATTTTGTGGCAGAAATGGCTGATTCATTAATTATTTTTAATGTTCTACCTGGAAATTTAATCCAACAAATTACTGAACTATTCGGTTAGTGCACTGAATTACAGCAGAGATGCCTTATTGTAGGATACTGGGAGCTACATGGAATGGTTACAGTCAGGCACTGTACCTCTGTGATTACCCATTCAACACCCCAAGGATGAACCAACTCAGGACAGTGTCCCATTCTATTCCCTGACGTGGAATCTATTTCTTCCAACTACCCTTAGTAGTTCTTTATCTACTTCAATTTCTCAAAATCCAATAAGTCTATTCCTTAACCCATGAAGCCGTGTTTTATACACTGCCAAAATATGTGTAAAAACACATAATTGACTGTGATACAACTGTAAATAGTTGTGTGTATATTCATCATGTTTTTTTTTTAATTTTAATTTCCTGTATATTATGATGTCTTGACATCCTAAAAAAAAGAAAAAACAAGCTTTCAGTCTAGGTACAGAATGCCCCTCCCTGGGTGAGCCGATTAGTAAATTCTTAGAGATAGCATTGACTCAGGAAACTTGTCTTTGATATGCAAACTAACCAATAGAGAGACATACCTCCTCTGGTTCCTGCACCCTAGGAGGCAACATTCCTCTGTCTTAAGCATCCCAGGGCCAGGCACTAAGCAACTAGGGACCACCCTTATATAGCCTACTGAAATTATTCAAACAAGCCAATCCTTACTCAGTTACCCAGCCCTGTCTTACCTTTCCTGCATAAACCCTAATAAAGGCTCTAGCCTAAACCTAGTGCTTTATCCTGTTTCTGCTTCCTGACCAAAACCTGGTGTTCCTCCTGTGACCCTGTGCTTGGAGCTGTGCCTCTTGTTTCTAGGGCAACTATGAGTAACATTGAAATTTTCTTTCAATGCATTGACCACTCTATCTCATCATTCAGTCACCTTTATAAATTAAGACCCAGAATGTTTCAGAGAAAAGGGTTCGGAGAAGTTCAATTATTTACCACTTATATTGCATTAAATGAACTTAATGAAATATCTCCTTGTATTAAAAAAAATTGGAAATTTGATTTTGCCAGAAAGCACTTTTTCTCTCAAACAGAAAGCTTTGGATTATTATTGTTACAGAAGACTAGATTTACTTATTTGTACAAATACTGCAAATGATTTTGTCATTTGGAGACGTTGAAATGTGGAGCCTGTATCATTCTTCATAGCTATAAACAATCATCAAATTCCATACAAAATTGCTCAATTTTCCTTCAATCTGAGTAAACACTATTTACTTCAAGGCTGATAGAGCACAATGTGAAAAAGAAAACTTTATGCTATCATATGATAGATGAAAAAGGTTCCCGTTTTATCACTGTTAAAGTCTGCTATGAAAGTAAGAGGGTATAAAATTTTGAATAGCTATTAAGTAACTCATGTTTTTGACAGTCTTCATGAAAAATATGGCAATTCTTGGATAACACAAAGTGTGCACTACTATGAATCTGGATGACTTATTTCACCCAAGTACTTCAAGACCAGGAGACCTTACTGTGCCCATCGTTATTTTTAATTTTTTGAAACTCTGTTGCTTTCCCTATAAAGCTAAGAGCACTTGGATACAGAGTCATATTGGACCATGTTTTAAATACTTTACATGAAATGACTTTTATCATTGGTGACCTAGAGAAGAGTAGCTTGATGAGTGCTAGAGGCAAAGACAGATTGGAGCAGGTTCAAGATAGGATGGGAAGAAGTAAGTAGGAAACAGAGCTAGAGAGTATAGACAACTTTTGGGAGAGGCTTTAACTCTAAACTGGAACAATGGAGAATTTAGAAAACATTCATGTTTACTTTTAGATGGTTGTATAAATCAGTACAGACTTAGTAATGGTCTGTGTCCCTATGCAGAATATCTGAAGCATAATATAATATGTGGACTAAGGGATAGTTCTGCTTGCTCAGATCATGGGTGGACATAATAACAGCTGCTACCAAGTAAGCAGTCAGTATGCATTAAGCACTGTTGCAAGTGCTTTACATGCATTATCAAATGTTCTCTAGACACACAAAAAAATCTAGAATAGAAATGATATTATCTTACTTTTATAGAAAGAAACCAAGCCACAGACAAGTTAGGGACTTACCAAAGTTTACAAAGATATACAGTTGGAGAACAAAAGTCCAAACAGTATATTCTTTTTACCAAAATTAGTAACATTTCCATTATGCAGAACTCTTTCTGCTTTGGGATTGTGAGGAGAAATACCCAGAGACCAGGTTGAAGTGTATCATATACAACCTAGATGCCTTGAAAAGAGTTTGTAGAGAGGATATGGAAGATTTTGAGACATGTATGGCATGAGTGTGGCTGTGGCTTAGAAAGTGACAGTGTTACCTGAAAAGGATTTGCACATGTGAAAGAGATATTGACAGTGCAATGGCCAGATTGCACACTATTGCAATAGTACATGAAATAAAGACATAAGATCTTATCTGTGGTATTACCACATGAATAGAGAAAGGAGACTGAATTCCACAAAATGAATCATTTACTCAGACATGATGGCACGGGGAAAGAGAAAAAGGTCTAACATTCATTTCCAAATGATGAAACTTGGGTGGCTTAGAGAATATGTTATCAAGAATCAATACAGAGTTGGTTTGGGTAAAAAATGGTGGGACTATCTTAAACATAGTTTTATAAAATGGACAAAAAATATTTTAAAACATCAGAATAGAACACTGGAGAGGGATCCTAATGGTAAATGTGCCTTTGGATATCTTCTGAATAAAACTGATCTCCATTAATTAAGTCATTGAGAAATATTTCATCGCCTACTCTCCTCTGAGCTCTTAGACGTTACAAGTATAGGAGTGAAATAGATAGAGACCTTGTCTGCTTTCAGCAGTTTTACTGCAAAATAGAGAAGGTAAAGTACTTTGTGGTAATTGTCTAAAAAATCAAGGTAGATATTATAAGAGCATAGATGAGAACCCCTAATCTAGATTTGGAGATAAATATCAGGAAAGACTTTCAGAACAGATGGAATTTTCATGAGAGAAAAGAGAAAATATGAAAAAAACTAGAGGTTTGGAAAACATCTGAAAATAAGGGCAAGGGAGTCAAGGGCAAGAAGGAAGAATTTCTTGGAAGATGACCAATAAATATACAGACTTTTTTGCTAAGCAAAGTGAAATAGTGATTTAAGAAGAAACATTTAACAAATCTCACCTAAAGCTTTCAGATATAAAACTAAAAGAGTACATATGACTTGTAGCTGAGTAGCTTCCTCTCAGGCAGCTCTCTGAACAGGTTAAATTAAATAATAGGTGTCTGTTTAGGAAGCAGAGGCAGGAAACAAGGGCTAACACCTTAAAAAGAAGAAAGGTAAAACACAATAGTTATACAAAACTGTAAAAGCTTTGGCATGAAGACAGACATCCTTTATGCTGATCAGAACTTGAGAACAGACCAACATAAAGCTGGTCCCCTAGCATAAAGCTGGACCCTGAACACTGAACCAAAATGAACACAAAGAAGGGTTAGTGAGGGAGCTTCCGGGAAGATGGCGGAAGAGTAAGACGCGGAGATCACCTTCCTCGCCACAGATATACCAGAAATACATCTACACGTGGAAAAACTCCTACAGAACACCTACTGAACGCTGGCAGAAAACCTCAGACCTCGCAAAAGGCAAGAAACCCCCCACGTACCTGGGTAGGGCAAAAGAAAAAAAGAATAAACAGAGACAAAAGGATAGGGACGGGACCGGCACCAGTGGGAGGGAGCTGTGAAGGAGGAAATGTTTCCACACACTAGGAAGCCCCTTCGCGGGCGGAGACTGCGCGTGGCGGAGTGGGGAAAGCTTCGGCGCCGCGGAGGAGAGCACAACAACAGGGGTGCGGAGGGCAAAGCGGCGACAGACTCCCGCACAGAGGATCGGGGCCGGCCGGCACTCACCAGTCCAAGAGGCTTGTCGGCTCACTCACCAGGGCGGGCGGGGCTGGGAGCTGAGGCCCAGGCTTCGGTCGGAGCGCCGGGAGAGGACTGGGGTTGGAGGCGTGAACATAGCCTGAAGGGGTTAGTGCGCCACGGCTGGCCGGGAAGGGAGTCCGGGAAAAAGTCTGGACCTGCCCAAGAGGCAAGAGACTTTTTCTTCCCTCTTTGTTTCCTGGTGCGCGAGGAGAGGGGATTAAGAGCGCTGCTTAAAGGAGCTCCAGAGACGGGCGCGAGCCGCGGCTAAAAGCGCGGACCCCAGAGACCGGCATGGGACGCTAAGGCTGCTACTGCCGCCACCAAGAAGCCTGTGTGCGAGCACAGGTCACTGTCCACATCCCCCTTCCAGGGAGCCTGTGCAGCCAGCCACTGCCAGGGTCCCGGAATCCAGGGACAACTTACCCGGAAGAACGCAGGGCGCGCCTCACGCTGGTGCAACGTCACGCCGGTCTTTGCCGCCACAGGCTCGACCCGCAATCCGTGCCCCTCCCTCCCCCCCGCCCCCAGCGCCGGCCTGAGTGAGACACAGCCCACGAATCAGCGGCTCCTTTAACCCCATCCTGTCTGAGCGAAGAACAATCGCCCTCCGGCGACCTACACGCAGAGGCGGGGCCAAATCCAAAGCTGAGCCCCTGGGAGCTGTGAGAACAAAGAAGAGAAAGGGAAATCTCTCCCAGCAGCCTCAGAAGCAGCGGATTAAAGCTCCACAATCTACTTGATGTACCCTGCATCTGTGGAATACATGAATAGACAATGAATCATCCCAAATTGAGGAGGTGAACTTTGAGAGCAAGATTTATGATTTTTTCCCCTTTTCCTCTTTTTGTGAGTCTGTATGTGTATGCTTCTGTGTGAGATTATGTCTGTATAGCTTTGCTTCCACCATTTGTTCTAGGGTTCTTTCCGTCCATTTAAAAAAAATTTTTTTTTCTTAATAATTATTTTTTATTTTAATAACTTTATTATATTTTATCTTACTTTATTTTACTTTATCTTCTTTCTTTCTTTTTTCCTTCCTTCCCTCCTTCCTTCCTTCCCTCCTTCCTTCCTTCCTTCCTTCCTCCCTCCCTCCCTTCTTTCTTTCTTTCTTTCTTTCTTTCTACTTCTACTAATTCTTTCTTTCTACTTTTTCTCGCTTTTATTCTGAGCCAAGTGGATGAAAGGCTCTTGGTGCTGCAGCCAGGAGTCTGTGCTGTGCCTCTGAGGTGGGAGAGCCAACTTCAGGACACTGGTCCACAAGAGACCTCCCAGCTCCACATAATATCAAATGGCAAAAATCTCCCAGAGATCTCCATCTCAACACCAGCACCCAGCTTCACTCAATGACCAGCAAGCTACAGTGCTGGACATCCTATGCCAAACAACTAGCAAGACAGGAACACAACCCCACCCATTAGCAGAAATGCTGCCTAAAATCATAATAACCCCACAGACAACCCAAAACACACCACCAAGTGTGGACCTGCCCACCAGAAAGACAAGATCCAGCCTCATCCACCAGAACACAGGCACTAGTCCCCTCCACCAGGAAGCCTACACAACCCACTGAACCAACCTTAGCCACTGGGGACAGACACCAAAAACAACGGGAACTACGAACCTGCAGCCTGCCAAAAGAAGACCTGAAACACAGCAAGATAAGCAAAATGAGAAGACAGAAAAACACACAGCAGATGAAGGAGCAAGATAAAAACCCACCATACCTAACAAATGAAGAGGAAATAGGCAGTCTACCTGAAAGAGAATTCCGAATAATGATAGTAAAGATGATCCAAAATCTTGGAAATAGAATAGACAAAATGCAAGAAACATTTAACAAGGACCTAGAAGAACTAAAGATGAAACAAACAATGATGAACAACACAATAAATGAAAAATACTCTAGATGGGATCAATAGCAGAATAACTGAGGCAGAAGAACGGATAAGTGACCTGGAAGATAAAATAGTGGAAATAACTACTGCAGAGCTGAATAAAGAAAAAAGAATGAAAAGAACTGAGGACAGTCTCAGAGACCTCTGGGACAACATGAAACACACCAACATTCGAATTATATGGGTTCCAGAAGAAGAAGAGAAAAAGAAAGGGACTGAGAAAATATTTGAAGAGATTATAGTTGAAAACTTCCCCAATATGGGAAAGGAAATAGTTAATCAAGTCCAGGAAGCACAGAGAGTCCCATACAGGATAAATCCAAGCAGAAATACGCCAAGACACATATTAATCAAACTGTCAAAATTTAAATACAAAGAAAACGAATTAAAAGCAGCAAGGGAAAAACAACAAATAACACACAAGGGAATCCCCATAAGGTTAACAGCTGATCTTTCAGCAGAAACTCTGCAAGCCAGAAGGGACTGGCAGGACATATTTAAAGTGATGAAGGAGAAAAACCTGCAACCAAGATTACTCTACCCAGCAAGGATCTCATTGAGATTTGATGGAGAAATTAAAACCTTTACAGACAAGCAAAAGCTGAGAGAGTTCAGCACCACCAAACCATCTTTACAACAACTGCTAAAGGAACTTCTCTAGACAAGAAACACAAGAGAAGGAAAAGACCTACAATAACAAACGCAAAACAATTAAGAAAACGGGAATAGGAACATACATATAGATAATTACCTTAAATGTAAATGGACTAAATGCTCCCACCAAAAGACACAGATTAGCTGAATGGACACAAACACAAGACCCATATATTTGCTGTCTACAAGAGACCAACTTCAGACATAGAGACACATACAGACTGAACGTAAGGGGATAGAAAAAGGTAGTTCATGCAAATGGAAACCAAAAGAAAGCTGGAGTAGCAATTCTCATATCAGATAAAGTAGACTTTAAAATAAAGAATATTAGAAGAGACAAAGAAGAACACTACGTAATGATCAAGGAATAGATCCTAGAAGAAGATATAACAATTGTAAATATTTATGCACCCAACATAGGAGCACCTCAATACATAAGGCAAATACTAACAGCCATAAAAGGGGACATCGACAGTAACACATTCATAGTAGGGGACTTTAACACCCCACTTTCACCAATGGACAGATCATCCAAAATGAAAATAAATAAGGAAACACAAGCTTTAAATGATACATTAAACAAGATGGACTTAATTGATATTTATAGGACATTCAATCCAAAAACAACAGAATAGACATTTTTCTCAAGTGCTCATGAAACATTCTCAAGGATAGATCATATCTTGGGTCACAAATCAAGCCTTGGTAAATTTAAGAAAATTGAAACTGTATCAAGTATCTTTTTTTTTTTTTTTTTTTACGGTACACGGGCCTCTCACTGTTGTGGCCTCTCCCGTTGCAGAGCACAGGCTCCGGATGCACAGGCTCAGCAACCATGGCTCACGGGCCCAGCCGCTCCACGGCATGTGGGATCTTCCCGGACCAGGGCACGAACCCGTGTCCCCTGCATTGGCAGGCGGACTCTCAACCACTGCACCACCAGGGAAGCCCTCAAATATCTTTTCTAACCACAACGCTATGATTCTAGATATCAATTACAGGAAAAGATCTGTAAAAAATAAAAACACATGGAGGCTAAACAATACACTACTTAATAACGAAGTGATCACTGAAGAAATCAAAGAGGAAATAAAAAAAATATCTAGAAACAAATGACAATGGAGACACGACAACCCAAAATCTATGGGATGCAGCAAAGCAGTTCTAAGAGGGAAGTTTATAGCAATACAATCCTACATTAACAAACAGGAAACATCTCAAATAAACAAACTAACCTTGCACCTAAAGCAATTAGAGAAAGAAGAACAAAAAACCCCCAAAGTTAGCAGAAGGAAAGAAATCATAAAAATCATATCAGAAATAAATGAAAAAGAAATAAAGGAAATGATAGCAAAGATCAATGAAACTAAAAGCTGGTTCTTTGAGAAGATAAACAAAATTGATAAACCATTAGCCAGACTCATCAAGAAAAAAAGGGAGAAGACTCAAATCAATAGAATTAGAAATGAAAAAGGAGAAGTAACAAGTGACACTGCAGAAATACAAAAGATCATGAGAGATTACTACAAGCAACTCTATGCCAATAAAATGGACAACCTGGAAGAAATGGACAAATTTTAGAAATGTACAACCTGCCAAGACTGAATCAGGAAGAAATAGAAAATATGAACAGACCAATCACAAGCACTGAAATTGAAACTGATTAAAACTCTTTCAATTTTGGCCAGGACCAGATGGCTTCACAGGCAAATTCTATCAAACATTTAGAGAAGAGCTAACACCTATACTTCTCAAACTCTTCCAGAATATAGCAGAGGGAGGAACACTCCCAAACTCATTCTACGAGGCCACCATCACCTTGATACCAAAACCAGACAAGGATGTCACAAAGAAAGAAAACTACAGGCCAATATCACTGATGAACATAGATGCAAAAGTCCTCAACAAAATACTAGCAAACAGAATCCAACAGCACATTAAAAGGATCATACACCATGATCAAGTGGGGTTTATTCCAGGAATGCAAGGATTCTTCAATATACGCAAATCAATCAATGTGATAAACCATATTAACAAATTGAAGGAGAAAAACCATATGATCATCTCAATAGATGCAGAGAAAGCTTTCGACAAAATTCAACACCCATTTATGATAAAAACCCTGCAGAAAGTAGGCATAGAGGGAACTTTCCTCAACATAATAAAGGCCATATATGACAAGCCCACAGCCAGCATCATCCTCAATGGTGAAAAACTGAAAGCATTTCCACTAAGATCAGGAACAAGACAAGGTTGCCCACTCTCACCACTCTTATTCAACATAGTTTTGGAAGTTTTAGCCACAGCAATCAGAGAAGAAAAGGAAATAAAAGGAATCCAAATCAGAAAAGAAGAAGTAAAGCTGTCACTGTTTGAAGATGACATGATACTATACATAGAGAATCCTAAAGATGCTACCAGAAAACTACTAGAACTAATCAATGAATTTGGTAAAGTAGCAGGATACAAAATTAATGCACAGAAATCTCTGGCATTCCTATACACTAATGATGAAAAATCTGAAAGTGAAATCAAGAAAACACTCCCATTTACCATTGCAACAAAAAGAATAAAATATCTAGGAATAAACCTACCTAAGGAGACAAAAGATCTGTATGCAGAAAATTATAAGGCACTGATGAAAGAAATTAAAGATGATACAAATATATGGAGAGATATACCATGTTCTTGGATTGGAAGAAACAACATTGTGAAAATGACTCTACTACCCAAAGCAATCTACAGATTCAATGCAATCCGTATCAAACTACCACTGGTATTTTTCACAGAACTAGAACAAAAAATTTCACGATTTGTATGGAAACACAAAAGACCCCAAATAGCCAAAGCAATCTTGAGAACGAAAAACAGAGCTGGAGGAATCAGGCTCCCTGATTTCAGACTATACTACAAAGGTACAGTAATCAAGACAGTATGGTACTGGCACAAAAACAGAAAGATAGATCAATGGAACAGGATAGAAAGCCCAGAGATAAACCCACGCACATATGGTCACCTTATCTTTGATAAAGGAAGCAGGAATGTACAGTGGAGAAGGGACAGCCTCTTCAGTAAGTGGTGCTGGGAAAACTGGACAGGTACAGGTAAAAGTATGAGAGTAGATCACTGCTTACCACCATACACAAAAATAAGCTCAAAATGGATTAAAGACCTAAATGTAAGGCCAGAAACTATCAAACTCTTAGAGGAAAACATAGGCAGAACACTCTATGACATAAATCACAGCAAGGTCCTTTTTGACCCACCTCCTAGAGAAATGGAAATAAAAACAAAAATAAACAAATGGGACCTAATGAAACTTCAAAGCTTTTGCACAGCAAAGGAAACCATAAACAAGACCAAAAGACAACCCTCAGAATGGGAGAAAATATTTGCAAATGAAGCAACTGACAAAGGATTAATTTCCAAAATTTACAAGCAGCTCATGCAGCTCAATAACAAAAAAACAAACAACCCAATCCAAAAATGGGCAGAAGACCTAAATAGACATTTCTCCAAAGAAGATATACAGACTGCCAACAAATACATGAAGGAATGCTCAACATCATTAATCATTAGAGAAATGCAAATCAAAACTACAATGAGATATCATCTCACACCAGTCAGAATGGCCATCATCAAAAAATCTAGAAACAATAAATGCTGGAGAGGATGTGAAGAAAAGGGAACACTCTTGCACTGCTGGTGGGAATATGAATTGGTATAGCCACTATGGAGAACAGTATGGAGGTTCCTTAAAAAACTACAAATAGAACTACCATATGACCCAGCAATCCCACTGCTGGGCATATACCCTGAGAAAACCATAATTCAAAAAGTGTCATGTACCAAAATGTTCATTGCAGCTCTATTTACAATAGCCCGGAGATGGAAACAACCTAACTGCCCATCATCGGATGAATGGATAAAGAAGATGTGGCACATATATACAATGGAATATTACTCGGTCATAAAAAGAAACAAAATTGAGCTATTTGTAATGAGGTGGATAGACCTAGGGTCTGTCATACAGGGTGAAGTAAGTCAGAAAGAGAAAGGCAAATACCGTATGCTAACACATATATATGGAATTTAAGGGGGAAAAATGTCATGAAGAACCTAGGGGTAAGACAGGAATAAAGACACAGACCTACTGGAGAATGGGCTTGAGGATATGGGGAGGGGGAAGAGTGAGCTGTGACAAAGCGAGAGAGAGGCATGGACATATATACACTACCAAATGTAAGGTAGATAGCTAGTGGGAAGCAGCCGCATAGCACAGGGAGATCAGCTCTGTGCTTTGTGACCCTCTGGAGGGGTGGGATAGGGAGGGTGGGAGGGAGGGAGACGCAAGAGGGAAGAGATATGGGAACATATGTATATGTATAACTGATTCAGTTTGTTATAAAGCAGAAACTAACACACCATTGTAAAGCAATTATACCCCAATAAAGATGTTAAAAAAAATACATTCATTTGTATCACCATCTTATTTTCAAAAAGATTCAAGGCTGTAAATTTCTGTACATTAATTTTGATTACTAAAGTATCATTACCATATTTGTTATTTTTACACATTTGTATTAATAATTTAACAGTAGTTTATGCTAATTTTTGTGGTTTTTTGAGAAAATATATAAATCATTCAAAGAGGTTTTCCCTCTGTGCTTCACTTTGCTCTTACTAACATGTGTTATCTAAGTACTAGAATTGTGAATTAAAGAAAAAGAGAGAGGAGATAAAAGTAGCATTTTTCCAGTTTGTCTTATAAATATGATGCCTTCTCTCATGACTGAGATCACACACACCCCTGTATTTTTAATCAATTTTCAGTTAGAGTTACAGAGTTTTTTTTAGTTTCCACTGTAGTATTATTCAAATCCCTGGCATCCTTCCAATAATTTCCTTTTCTCAGGAAAACCTGGTTTTCACTGTCTCATTGTTTACAGTGTGTTCAAACTTCCCAGCTCTTTTCTACCTTTTCTGCTTTTCTGGCTTTCATTTCTAAGTAAATGGAAAGCCCTAAAAGCCTCCCTGCTGTGCAGCGCTAACTTTAGAAAATGACTTTCTAAGGACTGAGAGACTGTCCTTCAGGAAATTTCAATTCCCCCACCCCCACCCCATGAATCATCCTTAGCATTCTTTCATATTTTAGAGATCCCTTTGTGTGGCACTCATTTAGAGCAGTGTAGCCAAGTGGAAAGGGGTTGAACTGAAAGTCAGTGAAATGAGGTTTCTGTCCTGGTCCTTGTTCTGCATATTCAGTCACTCCATGGTCCTGAATTCCCTGTGTTAGTTAGAAAAATAAAATCTTTTCTTTCTACCTCTTCCGTCCTTCTCATTCTTATCCTCTTTGTTCTTCTTCTTCCTTATCCTTCAAAGAGGTTTAAAGAATAAATTGCATACTATACAAAAACTTTGTAAGCAGAGAGAGCTAAAGAGTGACAAATCAGTGTATTGCAAAGAATAGGTCCTATTGTTCAATTCACAATAATAAATATGTGTGAAGGAGTATGATGGGGGAAATAATATCTTCACTCAGGGTCTACTACGTCCCGGGCGTTGTGCCAGATGCCCTGTTTACTCTTCAGGAAATTGTAACATGAGTATACAATCTCAATTATATAGGTAAAAAAACAGGCCCAGAAATTTTAATTTTCTTTGTTCATTCGTTTCGTTAGTTCAGGGGAAAAAAAGATTAAACGCTAGTGTTGGTTATAATAGTAACTGCTTAATGGGTAAAGGGTTTCTTCTTGGGGTGATGAAAGTGTTTTGGAGCTAGATAAAAGTGGTTGGTTATACAATATTGTGAATATGCTAAATGCTGTTGAATTGTTTACTTTAAAATGATTAATTTTACGCTTTGTTAATTTCACATCAATAAAAAAATTAAAACAGTGTTTTAAAGGGGTTATATTAAGATTATTTTGCTCAGCAGACCCTAAAATACTCAAATAATGCCCCCAAAGTCACCATACTCTGTGAAATTCTTGCAGTTGGAATATAGGTGAGAAAAACAAAGTGTGAAAGTGTGTTTGTTTCTGAGGTCTTAGCCTTATACCTCAATATGGCACTCCAGTGACCGGGTGGATGGGGTAGAATAGTCACATAACTTTGTAGGTACGCTATGAATGCTGAACCCAGGGCAAGCTGAAAGGATCATTTGGTCTATTGTTCCCAAGCCCCAAATCAAATATTGACTCTTGATCCAAAACATATCTGACAGTTTCAGAGAAAAAGGAAAAATGCAGGCAGCAAGAGAAAAAAACTTTCTGTGTTTTGTTTGTTTTTAGGAGCCAGGTTTTTTCAATAAATAACATGGTTCCAACCACCCTACCATTTACAAATAACAAAAACCTTGAACAGTTATTTAATAACTAAGCTCATTCTCAGGTATAAAATGGGGACACTAATAATGTTTTTTGATAAGGATTTTTAAAGAATTAAATGACAGGGCATGTTAGTGAATGTTAATAATATTAATAGAGTCATTATCACCAATAGGAAAGAACAGAAGGGATAGAGGAAACTGTGGCCTAGAGACTCTGCCCTCAGGGAACAACCCAGCCCCTTATCCCTCCAGGCTCTTGGAACTAAGAACATCCAAAAGGACCATGTCCCAGGCTTGGAGTTCAAGGTATACATTGTATTTCTTTTTTCTTCTTTGAGCTACTACCTCAATGGGCTTAATTATGTGGATCTTTACTATCCTAACTGGGGACACAGGAGATGATCTTGTTGCTGTTTGTGTTTATTAACAGGGCGATCGTGTTTTTCATCTTTTTTTTTCTTTGTTTGACTTATCTCTCCTTTTCTTTCACTCTCCCTCAGTTTAGCAACCTCAAAATAACCCATTAACAATCTTCAGTGTATGTGTCCATATTTTTCTCCATGCTAGTATAATTCTACAAAATACCACACAAATGTTGTAAATTCTAATATAAGTAGATCTTTGTCATTATTTTTATATATTTGCATCTTTCTTTTTCTCATTTGACTATAACTTGTGGAAATCTATGTAGATTAATTGGAATATTGTAATTAATTCATTTTAGTGGCTTTGTAATTTTTTAGAATGTAAATGTATCTATTTATTCAAACATTCTTCTATTTATGGGCATCCATTTTGTTTCCAAATTTTATGCTACACAAAATAATTCTACCACAGATGTCCTTGTATGCACCAATAAAACTGGGTGTTTTTCTTTCTGTGACACTTCTATGATTGAAATTGCTGAGCCAGAGTGTATATGTTTTACAAGCTGTAATAAGTGTACTTTCATGTGCAAAACAACAACAACTAGGATCCTGTATATTAACCAGTTATACAATATACATATTTAACATACCAGACATTTCAGTGAGTCACAAATTATAGTTTCTGATACACATACACACACAGATTACAAATCTCAGTAAAAGATATAAATATCCTAATTATATAAAGATTTGGGAGCAGAGAAACTAAAAATCTCCAGGAGAAGAGTAATAGAACTTCAGGTTTAGAGAAGGAGCAACTAGATTAGAATACTTTTTACTTTCTGTTATTTCAGTTTTATTCAATATGTACTCTCTCTTTTACTTTGGGATATTTGTAAAATGTAGCCATTACAATTGCATAAATATCATACATTAAATATTATTTTATGAATTTTTTGAAATAATGGTATGAAGGAATTTTTTTTTTTCACCAAGAAGGCTAAAAATTCTCCAAAAGGTGTAGAGAGGGCTTCCCTGGTGGTGCAGTTGTTGAGAGTCCGCCTGCCGATGCAGGGGACACAGGTTCGTGCCCCGGTCCGGGAAGATCCCACATGCTGTGGAGCGGCTGGGCCCGTGAGCCATGGCCGCTGAGCCTGCGCGTCCGGAGCCTGTGCTCCACAACGGGAGAGGCCACAACAGTGAGAAGCCCAAGTACCGCAAAAAAAAAAAAAAAAAAAAAAGGTGTAAAGAGTCAGAGTTACTTGACTTCTTAAAGATGATTTCTTCAGCTTATAGCAATGCTGACAGAGAGAACAATATTAAAAAGTGAAGGAGGCACTTACATGAAGAAGAAAGACAGGAGGTTTGGATGGTGGGAAGAATGATCAGTATGCTGGGGAGTTCTATGATCACTGTACCATATTTCATAACAAGTAGAGATTGTGATATGTGTTGACTAGCATTCAATGACAAGTTACATAAGACTAATGAGGGAAAAGAAGTTTCATCAACTGAAATACCCAGGGTACTGTCAAAATAAAATTTAGGATGATACTGACTGTGTACTGCTAAGGTAATTTCAAAAGAATTACTTTTGCTTTCAACAGAGTCACTTCTGTTCTCACTGGAAATGATAGTTAAGTGTCTATCAAGTCTTGCCTTGAAACAATCTTCCTTCTCTAATTAGGTCTCTTGAATACCTCCAAGGACTGAAGGTTTGTTAATATCAACTTTGGCTGGAAGATGCATTTTGTAATTTATTTCACAATTTTCTACCACAAATAGGATGTTTTGCACTGATGGATTTTTGAGCTCTTTGCTTTCAGTTGATAGAATGTGTCTATTCATTAAATAATGTCACATGAGTTTATTTGTCTTTGATGAAGGTTTTAAGCAAATAGAATATAAAATGAAAACTTTATTAGTCAAATCATCAGATAAATTCCCAGCTAGAAATCAAACTACCACAAACATATATTTAGATAGTTTATTTGTTATTATACTTGTTCATTCAGAAAGAGTGCAAATTACAAATCACTCCATTTTAAGAGTCTCTTGTTCAAATGGTAAGAACTAGGTCACGAGGTTATTCAGTTTAAATATATTTGTGGCATGATCACTGTAATACCTGGTTGGTTTGGTAAAGTGAGAAAATGAATATAATTAGAATACCAGGGCTTCCCTGGTGGCGCAGTGGTTGAGAGTCCGCCTGCCGATGCAGGGGACATGGGTTCGTGCCCCGGTCCGGGAAGATCCCACATGCCGCAGAGCGGCTGGGCTCATGAGCTATGGCTGCTGAGCCTGCGCGTCCGGAGCCTGTGCTCCGCAACGGGAGAGGCCACAACAGTGAGAGGCCCGCATACCACCAAAAAAAAAAAAAAGAAAGAAAAAAGAATACCAGTTGGACATACTTTAGCAAACCAATGGAGAAGTTCATGAAAAACTGTATCAGGGATCATTTTAAAGACATCTTTAAATATAATCTAATAATGTGAAGTGGTTGCCTCTAGGTTATTTGTCCTGTCTCAAACATACAGATCTATTTTTAACAAATAATACTATATTGCATTCAGAAAAGTAAATGATACAAAGTGGAAGCTCTTTAAGTAGTGGATAAAGAATTCAGATCTATAGGTAAAATAGTGTATTAGAGTACAAACTTAATATATCTGACAATACTAGGACCAGTAGTTTGTAATTTTTAAGATAGTTTGAAAATGACTCTTACCTGGCACTGAGTTGCCTGGCCTATACATCAATCTAAAATAGACAATCTAAAAGAGAAATGGAAGTGAAATTGCTAGAAAAATCCTAAGGATAAGATGAAGAGTTCGATGCATTGAGAAACTGAGACAAGTTCAGAATTTCTGGAATTCAGTATAGGAAATTGTGTGGCTAGAGATGAAAATGGAGAGGAAAATAGTGGCCTGGAAAGCCATTGTTTCTAAGTAGGGGATTGTAGAAGATGAAGGTAGTAAGACAATAGATAGGCAGACCCATTAAAGGGCTGTGGCCTTAATCCATGTAATAGGCAATAGAGCTGCCTAGTATAGAAATGGCAGTGGCAATTGGAAAGATTCAGCATAATTTGTGTGTATGTGTGTGTGTGTGTGTGCACATACATACATGTACAGACCTTGGTGAATGTTTGAATGTGAGGGGTGAGGAAGAAGGAGGAGGCAAATTTATTTGTTTATTTACTTATTTATTTATTTTTTTAGGAGGCAAATTTAAACCGAGGTTTCAGACTTGAGCATCAGGGATATGAAAGTGCCGTTTGCTAAGATAGTAAATCAAGAGAAGAAAAGTTTTATTGTTAATTTCTATATTTTGTATTGTTTTTTGTTTGTCTCATAGAGGATGAAATTGGTTAATTTCCTTTTGAATATGAAATCTGTATTAGTGTTATTTTGCTGTTGAAACAAATTATCACAGTCTTAGTGGCTTGTAACAATGAAAATATGTATTATCTTACAATTCTGTAGGTCAGAAGTCCACTGGATTTCACTGGGCTAAAATCAAGGTGTCAGCAGGGCTGTGGTCTTTTCTACAGGCTCTAGAGGAGATATTATTTCTTTGCCTTTCCAGAGGCTAGAATCTGCCTGCATTCCTTGATCTTTGGTTCTTTTCCTCCATTTTCAAAGCCAGCAATGTAGCATTTCTCTGATCCTATTTCCACCCTCAGATGGCTTTCTGATCACAGCTGGGAACTGTTTTCTGCTGTGAAGGACTCATTTGTCTCAGTTGGGGCCATCTGCAAAATCTAAAACACTATCACCCCCTCAAGGTCTATAACCTTATTCAAATGTGCAAAGTCCCTTTGCCTCTTGAGGTAATGTATTTACAGGTTCTAAGGACCAGGATCTGGACATTGAGGCAGGGGGAAGCGTATTCTGCCTGCCACAATATCTTTGATGTACTACTGGAAGAAACTAGGGATAATTTGGATGCACAGTTCTCGTGTATAGGATTATGAGCTGAGCTGAAGAAATTTATTACAGAATCAACAGTATATAGATTCTAATTATAGCTGTGGAAGTCTATAATACTACTCAGAAAAAGAATGTAGAGTTAAAAGAAACAGGGCAAAACTCTGAGAAGCAGTAATGCTTATATGAAAAATCACAGAGACTTATAGCTAATTGGAAGAGTATGGTATTCCAGAAGCCAAGAAAAATATGGACGCCAACTACCCCAAGTTCTTCTGGCAAGTCAAAATAAGAAATGAGAACTATCCACCTGAATACTTGTTTACATTGGTAAGTAGATATTTTATGATATCAAAAATCCAAATTCAGCCTGTCAGAAACTAAAGAGAAAGGAATTGATAGGGGAGTGTGTCCAGTTGTCTGAAGCTTTGTAACTATAAAAAGGAAAACTAGATTGATAACTGGAGGGGAAATTGAGATTGAGGGTTTGTGTGTCTTGAATTCTGATAATAAATGTAACAAACCACTAAATATTGAGATATTGAAAGTACTGGGGAGAGAAGGGATCAGTGTTTGAGAAGATTGATTGGGAGAAGATGAAAAAAACAAAACCCCAAAATGTTTGGGCCTGGGTATGAACAAGAGGAGGAATCTTCTTTCGCTGTGAGAGAAGGGAGGGGACGAAAAGATGATAACCATGCAGGTATGAGACCTCTTTCTTTATGTGAGCAGACGGATATGAGGTAATTAGAACAGATTGAGTGGGAGGTGATAGGAGATGAAATTTGAGAAGAGTGAGACATTTGAATTTGCTTCGATGGCTCACTGGAGAGTGAGCAAGGTTGGAAAACTGACAGCTGTCTAAGAAGTACTCAGGGTCTAGCTGAGGTCACACACCATCACTGACCAACAGAAATAGAATGTAATTTACATTTCAAAATAACCACATTTAAAAAAATTAAAAGAAACGGTTGAAATTAATAGTATATTTTATTTAACCCAATATATTCAAATATTATTTCAAAATGTAATCAGTATAATATAACTATTAATAAGATACTTTTCATTTTTTTGTATTATCTCCAAATACCAGTGTGCATTTTGCCCTTATAGCCATTTCAATCTGGACACTAAATTTTATCAGAAATGTTGATCTATTAGATTTCGTAAAAGTTACAATGAAAAAAATTCAAGTTTTCAAACATATTTTTTCTCAAATAATTGAAACATTCAGATTTTACTTTAAATTTAAATTAGTTAATATTAGGGGAGGGGGAAGGGTAAGCTGGGACAATGTGAGAGAGTGGTATGGACATATATACACTACCAAACATAAAATAGATAGCTAGTGGGAAGCAGCCACATAGCACAGGGAGATCAGCTCAGGGCTTTGTGACTACCTAGAGGGGTGGGATAGGGAGGGTGAAAGGGAGGGAGATGCAAGAGGGAAGAGATATGGGGACATATGTATATGTATAACTGATTCACTTTGTTATAAAGCAGAAACTGACATACCATTGTAAAGCAATTATACTCTAATAAAGATGTTAAAAAAAAATTAATGCACTAGACCAATCTGAAATGTTCAAGAGTGGCTAGCAGCTACCAAATTAGTGAGCACGGTTATAGACTTAATTGGGTGGCATTGCCTTACTTGGTTCTGTTTTTCTCCAGGAAGATTTAGCTCATATAAAATATTTATCACTGTGCTTGGCACATGGTAAACAAAAAGTTTTAGGTTTATCCTTCTTTCCACCTTTATTTAGCAAAGAATTTTAAACAACTTAAAAATTTGGTCCTTGCGATCTCTAGGTATTTAAGAATAATGAATAATAATAATAACAGTAGCAGCAGCAATAATGACAACAGTGGCTAAAAGTTAGACACTTTAGTAAATGTGCCAAGACTCATTTAAGCACACTATAAATATACACTTACTTAATCTTCAGAAAAGTCCTATGTAGTAGATACTATTTTTATCCCATTTACAGATAAGTAAATTAGAAAGAGTAAATAAGTGTCCCAAATTCACAAAACAGATGTGACAGATGGAGACTAACACCCAGGTAATGTGATTCTGGAGTCTATGGTCTTAACCATTCTGGTGTATCCCCAAACTAGTCTTAACATTGTTTTTCTTCTGCCAATATAATAGTATTCACTATGGCTTTTAACTTGATTGTTCTGATTGGCAAATTTCCCTTAGCAGGAGCCTGTATAAGCAGGTTGAGGAAAAATGCTAGGATCATCACATTCTCTTTACTAGATACAGTCTCAGTGTGTGCAACTGACGGTGATAATTTGCAGTGAATGAACATCCCCTTCATTGCCTCCAATCATTTCTCTGGGCAGGTAACACTGAAGTTTCACTATATTCTAAGGATTTGTCTATCCTTAGAATGAAGGATATCTTAACAGAGCAAGTGATAGTAAAAAAATAAATTATGGAAGGATGGGTAAACATATGGTTCTAAACAAATTGGGCCTGTTCTCTGCAGAATCATTTTTAGACAACTCACTTCAGTGCATACTATCCACTTGAGAGTTTAGATATTCCTGAACATGAGCTTTGAGGAAGTTTAAACTCACTGAATAACTGTGCAGCTGTTCCTTTTATCATACATTCAGTGATCATAAGATTTGCTTCAACAGGAGTGGAATTTTTGTTCCCAAAACTTGGTATCTGTAATAATCAGTTAATTTCCAGTTTAATATAGATCATTATTATTACAAGTAACAGAGTGAACTCCAGGAGCATTTGTTGAAAATATTGAAAGTTCAAGAACAAGACCAAGTTTTCCAAGGGGTAGGGAAAATCCCTTAGAAAGAGAGTCTACTTCTGAAATCAGGATGTCATAATCAAGGAATTTTCACTCCTGCTCACAATTTCCTAGCAACTCCTAGGTCTTTATTGGATGGAAACTAACATAATAATTTTATTAATTATTAAATCAGTATCAGTGCTCTGTTGGTACCAGTAGCTGAAATGAGACCTGGATATTTTGAGGGAATAAAAGAGAATTTGTGCAAAGGGATCTAAGTGTATTAATCTGATATTGCCACGAAACAAACCACCCCAACATGCAGTGGATTAAAACAGCATTGATTTCTTATTATTCACTTACTGCAGGATGGCTCACAGGTGGCTGATCTAGGTTGCACTTGGCTGTCTTTGTCTTTGATGGTGGCTCTGCTTCATCCTCTTGGGAGCAGCAGCTTTTCTCAAGTCTGTATAATATTATCTTGGTGATGGCAGAGGTGCCAAATGGTAAGCAGAATCGTGGCAGGGTGGGGGGGACTTCTTAAGTCCCAGACTCAGAAGGATTCTTATTTGGTGAAAGCAATTCATATAGCCCAAACCAAGGTAGAGGTGTGGGGGAATACAAGATGAAGGGAAATACATGAGCCAAGGTAAGTCCGTGGCTTGAGCATTAGATGATGGAAGAGATGAATAATCTGGGCTAACGATTCAATCAACCATTCTTGTAAGCTTACAAAATCTAAGAAAAATATATACCAGACTCTAGGAAAAACAGGAAGAACAGCAAGAAGAATCTCATTTAGGTAGTATACTGCCTACAACCTAGCTGGCCTCTTACCGACGTCTGTTAAGTGTCTAATTCTAACAAGAAATAAATATGCGAGAGAAATTCTGTTTAGCCTCTTTGGGTCACATGTGCCCACCACTACTATCCCAGGAGTGGAGGGTGGATGTGCTATTAGCTTGGTAATTAATAATCCTACCTAAGCCAAAAGTGTGAGGATCTTACCAAACTCAGGTCCAGCTGCTCGCTGCTTGAAAATCAGTACTCGAGAGGCAAGTGTTGGTAGAAATAAAAAACATTGCTTTTAATCAGAAAGCCAGCATTTTGGGAGAGAAGGCAGACCTGTGTCTCAAATACAACTCTGAAGATTCTGCTTGGCCATGAAAGTTTTTAAAGGGAAGAGGGGAAGCAATCTCAGTTAATCATTGAGTTAGGGGATCAGACTCATTTCCGTCTCCTACTGCATGCAGGGTTGTCAACTCCTTGTGATGTTTCTTTAGAAGCTAACTCACACAGTTTGTATGAGAGATTACTGAAAGGGAAGCTAGGGAAGTGATCTGGTCATCTGTTAATTACTTATTCTTCATTTTTACTTCTTTGATCTATGGATAGAACCAACAGGTTAGGCAAGGTATCATGCGATCAAAAGACTTGAACATTGTGTTTGAGCCAAAGACCTGAAAAGTGTGTTTGAGTCGGAAATGAGTAGAGCATGGAAATGCCTGGTTTAAGGTTAGTTACAATATAGCTTTGCTAAAGTGACAAGACAAAAGGGGCCTCCTTCAGAGAGCTCTTTCCTGCCAAAAGCTGCTTACAAATCCCCACTTGTCAGAACATCATTCCATTTCTATGGGATTATGTGTGAAGGTCTGTTGTCTGTAACTTTTTCATGCTGACACAGGGCGCCATATTCTTAGACTGGAAGATGTCAATATGGGTCTATAGCTCTCTTTGCTGACAATTTTAGTTGCTTGCTTACATTTATAGGCAGAGCAAGCTATAATTATTTTGATATCCACAAAAATATAGATTATTATTAGCAATAGTGTTAATCTCATTCTCTTAAGGCCCGTTATTGGAATTGTGCTAGCCATATATTCAGTACTGCTTAAGATGGAGCAGTTTATATCATGGCTGTAGTCTGGTCATCAAGCAGTTAGCTTTTACCCTCTGGTGCTGTTATAATATCTGTAAAATGCACACTGAGTCTATGATTCTTATTGTCCTAATCATTAACTACTTGAACCTGCTCTTTTGTGCCTCAGAGAGATCTGGGAGACTTCAGCTTTTCTACAAACAAGGGTCAGAGCACATGGAGGGGCCTTTGTAGTTGGGGGGGAGGGGGCAGCTGCAGGGTTCTGCTCGGTTCCAGGGATAATTCATTTCCCTAAAGAAATGATAGATCCTACTTTGCAAATGAACAAAAAGGAGACAATATTCTGGACTGATGAAAACAGCTGATGTCTTCTGCAATTGCTTAGGGCA
This sequence comes from Phocoena phocoena, assembly GCF_963924675.1. Taxonomy (NCBI): domain Eukaryota; kingdom Metazoa; phylum Chordata; class Mammalia; order Artiodactyla; family Phocoenidae; genus Phocoena; species Phocoena phocoena. The sequence goes on along the minus strand of NC_089235.1, from coordinate 54,112,660 downwards.
CTTCAACATCCAGCTGTATATTTTCGTATCAAAATCATCCCACCTGGGATATGATGTCAAGGTCATCACTGAAATTGAGACAGACACAGTCTTAGATTATGGATGAACTAATGAGTTCAATCCTTGTAGGGTCAAGGGAACAGAACAAATATGAACTGAAGGACCATTTTACAAGATAAGAGTTACACACTGCAATAAATGCAGGCCATTTATTAAAATTTTGAGTGTAACAGAAAGCCTCTGGTGCTTTGGAATTTAGAAACAATTGGGCCAACCTGTTTTCTGCCTAGAGATGGACATGCTAAGTCATTTTGAGGATATTTTCTATTCTGAGAGGAAAAGAAAATCTTCTTTCGTTACGTAAATATGGAAGTAGAAGCAACCCTTGCCCTGAAGAATTAATATAAAAAGATCTTTTTGGATTTCCTAAGATTTAGCAAATTTTTTTTTCTTCCTTTAGTGTGCAGAATTCTGAAAACAGTAGTAGTGTTGAGCCTTCCTGGTTTAAGAATAGTAACCTTCCCTATGTTCTGTGAGACAGAAAAGATGTTATCACTTATTTAAGCCACTGATTTTTTAGTGTTATTATTTTCATTTGCTTGCACCTGGATCAAATCTGGCTGTACACACACTTCAATTTTTAATGAACCATGTCATTTCATTTCTTTACATTTCTGTGTATATTAGGTCCTTGGCAGGCCTCCATATCTCCTCTTTGTAGGTTTTGAATGATCGTTCATATCCACATTTTGGCCATCACTGCATGATTACAGTGCAGTTTTGCATAGGTGATGCCTAGTTTTCTTATTAAGCACTGTGTAGAAAAAACTAGCAAATGTACTCGTAATATAGTAGGAAACTGTTCCCTTAATCTCCATAGAGTTCTAAAGGTTTTGGGTGGTTTTGTTTGTTTGTTTGCTTGCTTGTTTGGTTTTGGCCCATACTAGGCAAAGATGCTAGAGTTTTAGGTGAAATAGTTGGGCTTTATAAGACTTGAGGTATGGAGCTTTGCAAAACTTGGCAGAACTGCTTCCTGCACAGGCAAAATTCCATCACCGCCAACCCAACCATGATTTCTTGGGGAACTGACTTTCAAGAAGCCGTGTTATGGAATATTTACCAACTTAATTTTTCTGGTAACATTTTTGCTGACATTGCATCCTGTTGGGAAAATAGAATTCAAAAATATCTTCTCCCCAAAGAAGCTGGAAAGCTTCTCCACAAAGGTAGTTGAGAAAAAAAACAGTTTGATTATTGAATAAGCAGTAAACCAGATGTGATGTGCATCACATGAAGTCTGCTAAGAGATTGCAAAGATAGGATGGAATCTCATCCACTTATAAAGCTGTCTTAGTCCGTTTGGGCTACTGTAATCATAGACCACAGATTAGGTGGCTTTTAAGCAACAGAAATTTATTTCTCACCATTCTGGAGGCTGGAAGTCTGAGACCAGAGTGATATCGTGGTCAGGATCTAGAGAGAACCCTGTAGACTGCTGACTTCTCATTGTATCCTCACACGGCAAGGAGCAGAGAGGGGAAGCAAGCTCTCTCATGACTTTTATAAGGACACTAACCCCATGCATGAAGGCTCCACCATTATGACCTCACGAAATTCTAATTTAATTCTAATTAAATTCTAATTTAAATTCTAATCTAAGACCCCCAGCTCCTAATGCCATCACATTGTGGGGGTATGGTTTCAACATATGAATTTTGAGGGGACACAAATATTTGGTTCATAACAATAGCCAAGCAGATACAACCCTTTACACACATTTCTCAAGATAAACAATCACTATGTAAGAGTACTTGAGGGTACCATTTGTCAGACATTGTTCATCTTAACTTTCTCTGGTAATTGAGGTGACTATCTGTGTTTGCTAATAGGCTTTATCCAGAGGAAGAGCAAACTTCTCATATCTTTATGGCAGAAAGTAGTTTTGCAACTGAGAGCAAGGTGCCCAGGGGAAGTTAGGTCCTTCCCTCCCACAGACACTGGGATACTGGGGCAATATCACCCTTGATTTTTACATTTCAAAGAAGTGGCTCTCAGGTCCTTGAGAAAGATAATCCTGGGTCATAAAACTAAGAAAATGCCAACCTAGTCTTCAAAATGATTTACTGGCATTTCAAGGGGAGGAGAAAGTACTTAAAATTACAGATTTTCCAAAGTAGATAATCTAATGAAAAGGAGAAAAGGGAAATCTCCTTCCTTATTTTCAATAGGGAGAATTAAGCCTCCACTTTCAATTTATATTTGTCCTTGAAATCCTTAGTGGATATTACAATAAATTCTGAATTTATGAAAGATTTTCATAAAGCCCTTCAGTGCACTATAAACTCCATCCAGTATGATGTTGAATAATACTGGTGATTTACGCTCTTGAATTTAAAGTGTTCTTAATTCTAAGAAATCACCAATAATTATGTTTGCTATAGATTTTTGTAGACATCATTTATCAGAGAAAAAGTACTTTCATTTTCTTTTGTTTTCTAATTGGCAGAAGAATCAAGTCCATGTAAGATTTGTCTCCTCTGCCTACATCTGAATACCTTGTTACTCAGGCAGCTTATCTGGAAAACAAACCACTGAAGTTTCTCAGTAGAGACTTCCTGCCCTTGGAACATGATAATGAGATGTGTCCTGATTGATCACTGCATTTTTTTGTGTGAAAGCTTATCCCACCTAGGATAGTGGGGGTGGGGAGAAAAAATCCCAACAAAGTTTGTGCCAATGTTCTGTAGGGTTCTCTAATTCTCTCATAACAAGAGAGGCAGTTTGAGAACTCTCTGCTCTAGGAAATATTTCAGCAAACTGAAGTGCAGAAATTGAGAAACACCAAGTGGCCCATAATCAAAGAACTAAACATGGTGGAGACACTTTTCTTGAACAAACAAAACATTTTTGCCATTCCTCAAACAGGAATTTTGCCACTGACTATTAACATATCTTTTCACACGAAAAAGACCTGAGATAACTAGCCATTTCTGTTTTGCATTGTACAAGAAGAGTGAAATATTGAAGAGCCTTGCTCAGTATGCAATTAACCTTAGCTCAATTTATGGAAATCTTGGGGGAACACAGGGCAGAAGAGTCACTTAGAGTGAAGTTTCAAAAATTGCAAAATGGGGAAAAATTTCTGCTAAGGGGTTGAAGATTACAGTACCCAGTTCTCTATCTTATGAAGAAGAGGCGCAGATGGCTACAGGGTACTAAGGTGGGAAGCCATTAGAACAAGACAAGTAAAGTAATTCCCAGAAATAAACTATCATTAGGACAACATAGTTGGAAAACTAGTGCCATCAATAGTAATTTGAACAGAGTGTACAAGTAGTGAGCCCTTCAGACAGTGAGAGCACTTACTTTTAATTTAATAAGGTGTGAGAAAGGAGATAGTGAGCCATGAATCAGAGCTGGTAAATGAAGATGGCAATACTCACTCTTCGCTCAGAATCTCAACCTCTGTTTTAAATCTTTGAGATAGAAATTATCCAGAATTTAATTAAATTGAAAATAAGACATGTTATGTCTTCAAGCACTAGGAAAAGGGACCGCTATCACAGACGAGACCTCAGAAATATATTCTTAATACTCTAGACTAGTATGGCAGGGTATCTGAAAATGTCTAAGTTTACTCACTGGACACTGGTTGAACCTGGAGAAAGCTTTATCTATGCAAGTCTAGGGCTGCTTTCTACGGGATTTCTATTCTGGGAAAACAAATTCTGAACTGAGGCAAACTGCTCACGTGCTTGAGGAGGAAAGAATATCTCTTTTGGGACCCAAAATGTTACTAGGAACATGAATGTTGGGGCATGATAATTTGTTAATTGACCTTTTCTATTTTTTGGTAATTTCTCATCCACACTTGCTTTATACTCATTGCAATACACTCTATTGGGTCAGAATATTCCAGTCATTTAGAATAACGCTTTTCCAATAGAACTGTAAACAGAAAAAAAGTCACTGGTCAGCTTTTTTATTTTAAATTGTTCGCTTGAATTTACAGCATTACAATAACAATAAAATTAAAAGCCCACACTTTTTATACAAGCTCAGTGATTTTGGTTTTAAAAAACATAAAAGCTGAAAGAGTTAAACCATAAACTTATTCATTCATTCATTTAGTCATTTATCCAGATACGTATTTTAACAGACAAATCTCTGTTCTGTTCCAGGCACTGATATAAACACTAGGGATATAGTAGTGAATAAACTAGAAAGGTCCTGGCTTACAGAAGCTGATACTCTAAAGTGGAAGGAGAACACTTCTCTGAGAAGGTGGCAATATACATATTCTTGAAGGAGAAAAGAAGTCACAGGACTCTGAGAAAAGAGAATTGCAGGTAAAGGAAACAGAAAAAAAGCCCTGAGACAGGAGCACATGAGCCATGCTTATGGGACAGCAACAAGCCCAGTGTGGGTGGACCAAAGGAAGCAGTGGGGAAGAGTGGTAGAAGAGATCAGAGAGGTAGAACAAAAAACTACTTAGGGCTTTTCAGACCACTTACAAGACTTGGTTTTTATGCTGAATGGAATGGAAAGACAAGAAAACGACTTGGTAAGACATTGACATGATCTAATATATGTTTTCAAATTATCCATGGGCTGCTTTTAAGAATACAAGGAGCCTACCAGAGAATGAAATAGTAATCCAGTCATTTTTTTAAAAATATGCTTAGAAGCAGTAATAGTATACGTTGTAACTCATTACACCAGTAATCAGTTATCCCAAGACTATTTGTTTAAAATAAGTTATCTTTTAAAAATTCTTGTAAAATTCCCCAATATCGTGTATTAAATGTATATTTTCTTAGATATACTTCCAGACTGCTCTTTTTAAATATTGGGTTGGCCAAAATGTTCACTCGGTGTTTTCCATAAGATGGCTCTAGTAGTGCTTAGTTGTCTTTAACTTCATTCAAAAGAATTTTGTTAGATTGTATTGAGGTAGCTGTCATATCAGCATGCATTTAAAAAAAAAGGCTTATCAAAATTCGTGAATTTTTGTGTAGCCATTTTAATATTGAAGATAGAAGAAAAAAAGCAATATTTTCGGCATATTATGCTTTATTATTTCAAGAAAGGTAAAAACGCAACTGAAATGCAAAAAAAGATTTGGGCAGTATATGGAGAAGGTGCTATGATTGATGAAACATGTCAAAAGTGGTTTGCAAAGTTTCGTGCTGTAGATTTCTCGCTGGACGATGCTCCATGTTCGGGTAGACCAGTTGAAGTTGATAGCGATCAAATCATGACATTAATTGAGAAAAATCAACGTTATACCACGTGGAGATAGACAACATACTCAAAATATCCAAATCAAGCGTCGCAAATCATTCGCACTGGCTTGGTTATGTTAATCTCTTTGATGTTTGGGTTCCACATAAGTTAAGTGAAAACAAACCTCTTGACTGTATTTCCACATGTGATTCTCTACTTAAACGTAATGAAAACGTTCTGTTTTTAAAACAAATTGTAATGGGCGATGAAAAGTGGATACTGTACAATAATGTGGAATGGGAGAGATCGTGGGGCAAGCGAAATGAACAACCAACAACCACACCAAAGGCCGGTCTTCATCCAAAGAAGGTGATGTTGTGTATATGGTGGGATTGGAAGGGATCCTCTGTTATGAGCTCCTCTGGAAAACCAAACAAATAATTCCAACAAATACTGCTCCCAATTAGACCAAGTGAAAACAGCACTCGACGAAAAGCATCCGGAATTAGTCAACAGAAAATGCATAATCTTCCATGAGGATAAAGGAAGACTACACGTTCTTTGATGACCAGGCAAAAACTGTTAGAGCTTGGCTGGGAAGTTCTGATTCATCCGCTGTATTCACCAGACATAGCACCTTCGGACTTCCATTTATTTAGGTCTTTACAAAATTCTCTTAATGGAAAATTATCCAGATATTTACATCAGACAAACATGGAGATGAATCCCAATTCTGATTCCAATTATGGCATCTGGTATATGTTTCTTAGTATGCTCGCACTCTTGATTTCTTATAGGTTTCAGTTTTTAGTTGCTTGTTTTAGAATTCTATGAAATAAAGGAGCTAAACTACGTTAGTTCATGAATGTTGGGTTTTTTCTTTTAGAAAAAAGTTAATATTTTTAAAAGAAAAGGAGGAGTAGGGAAGATAAAAATGCAGGTAAATGATGATAAGTAATTTTCAAATACATAGTTTTGTTCCATTTTTACATAATTTTATAGCTCTGACAACTGTAGAACTGCACATGCGTATTGGTGACATGTTTACATAAAGGGAAGATGGATTGTGTTTAAATGAATTTAACATGGTGAAATTAACTGGGTAGGGGAGTTTGTGTGTGGGAAGGGGTAGAAATGATACATATTTTGCTAAGAATAGTATACAATTGCCAGTATTCTTGACATAAACTTAATTATAAACCTCAAAGTAATTGAATACCTAACAAAAAGGAAGGCAAGCATCATCATGATGGTATAATTTTAATAACAGCATTTGTTGTAAGAAATCACTAAAGTTTTTGGCCATTGAATGTAAGAAAAAATAGTAAAATGTGCTAAATCTGGTCCACAATCTCTAATATTAAATTAATAGTACTAAATAATTACATCCAATAGATAAATGTGCAATGTTTACTATTAACTCCCTGAACCTCAGCATTGGATATTTTACATGAGATCGGGTATGTTCAGGGTGGTATGGCCATAGACTCAACATTGGACAATTTAAAGGAGTTATTGTGAAGCTCTTTAATAGCTCAAGTGAATAGTAATTATAAGTATATTGTCTTCTCCTGTCTCAACAGAGGAATTATCCAAGTTCTTGAGCAGGGTTGAGGTGTTTACATAGAAATTTTAGCATCTTTTTTTTGGTACGCGGGCCTCTCACTTTTGTGGCCTCTCCGGTCGCGGAGCACAGGCTCCGGACGCGCAGGCTCAGCGGCCATGGCTCAAGGGCTTAGCCGCTCCGTGGCATGTGGGATCTTCCCGGGCCGGGGCACGAATCCAAGTCCCCTGCATCGGCAGGCAGACTCTCAACCACTGCGCCACCAGGGAAGCCCTAGCATCTTTTTGATCCACCACTCTAAAGAAGATGGTTGGACGCTCCATCTTTGTCCAAAGCTCAGTGTTTTCACTAACATTATACTTCAGCTTTATGGATAGTTGACTGAGAACATGTATTGAAGTATGTCCATATTGTAAAAGTTCTCATGTAGCTGTGTGCCCTGTTAGGATGAACATTTGCTAGAGAAGCTGCTCTTTAAAATTGTCAGCTTGGAGTCAGTGAGTTTTATTTTCAGAAAGTTCATCTAAAGTCAGCTCTCAGAATCTTCCCAATTGGCCTGGAAAAAGGAAATTGAATCTTAGTGTCTAGACAGAAGTTACCACACCAAAAGTATCTTGGAATGCACGGACCTCAGAAAAGTTGGGGGAAACTTCATAGGGAACAAGGATCTTCTTGGAAGGAGGGGAATTTAAATGTTGAACATTTTCAATAGATTAAGAAATACACCAAGGGCCCCCTAAGGAGAACTCAATGGTTAAAATTTAATATTTATATGACAATTCCTATGTACAAGGCACTGTCCTAAAGTCTTTAATTTTAGAAACTCATTTAATCATCACAATAACACTATACGAACTATTATCCTCATTTTAGAGTTAAGGAAAATGAGCAATAGAGAGATTAAGTGAACTGTCCAAGGTCACACAGCTAGCAACGGACTCAACAGTTTAAGCAACCTGCCCCCAGGGTCTGAGCTCTTATCCATTACAGCAGAGTTGAAATTTGAACTGATAATCTGGTTTCAAGTCTAGGACCTACATATGTGACTGAGGGTAATACTTGATTCTAGTTTAGGTGTGGCTGCACCCGGAAACCATCCACTCTCACCCATTTCCACATGCCTACCTGCCAAACCTAAAACGATGTACTTCCGGAAAAATTTTAGATGATATAAGTGTAAGCTGCAGTTGAAACATTAAGGACCCAAGTAGGAGATATTTTAAGCAGACAATGGAAGTATTCTTGAAAAATAACGTTACTGACCCTTTTAAGTGGGATCCAACAACGGTCCTTCTGCCTGGTGTCCTTTGAGCCAATAGAACAAGACCAGCTTCGGTTCAGAAGCAAAGGCGAGTTTTATTCTTCGATGAAAGAACTGAGGGAGAAGTGCGAGCTCACGCTCCAGAATACTCTTCCTGAAAGGTGGGAGGCGGGGCTGCTTTATAGGGCACCTCATCGGCTGGGGAGGGGGTGGAGTTCTGGAGAGTGGGCGCAGCTGTGCTGCTCACGTTTCTAGATCGCAGTGCCGGGCGCAGCGTCTCTGCACACGGCCCGCGGCCACCATCTTGAATTGCAGTGTCGGGAGCAGCACTTCTGCACACGTTCTCCGGCTGAGGCGTTTGTGTAGCCATTTCCCACTAGGAGCTCCGGTCTGAAGAAGCAGCTGCGAGGCCTCGTCACACGGCTCCCTACGAGCAAGTGAAACTAGACTACGTGCAAAGGAATAAAAGGTTAGGCTTTATTTTCCTACCCGGCGTCTATTTTTAGTTTCCAGGAATTGTTAATGGGCTCTGCTGGTGGCAATAATATTTTAGCAATGCTGGGACCAACGGCTACAACAATGACAAAATCTATTAACGGCTGGAAAAGATACTATGATTTTCTATTTATCAGAGATTTAGGAGCAGAATTCATCAGTTTGAAGTGGGTAAGCACCAATCTTCATGAACTATTTGGGGAAAGGGAATACTTGAGAAAAGAGGTATTTTCTGCTAATTTGAAAATAATTTCATAAGTACAGTTTTCTGTGGTATGGACACATTTTGATAAAGATTTGAATAATTCTTTAGCAACCTTGGTGTGTGTGTGTGTTTTTTCCTTTTGGAAAATGGATAAAACCTTTTTTCCCTAAAATTTTTAAGTTTTCTGTGGTAAATACATCTTTGAGTTAGGGCTCATATTCTGCCTTATTTTTCTTTAAAGAGAATTTTTTTCTCTGAATTGTACCATTTTGTATTGAATTCTGGTTAGTATTTTTCCATTAAGATTACATGCGTTTTTGCAGTTTCTTGGAATTCAGGTATTTAGCAGAGCGGCTAATTTGAATTCTGTATTTTCTTGGTAGCAGAAAATGCTCCCTGGATTTCTGTAGTAGCATTCAGACAGGTGGGTGGTGGTGTTGAAAGCTCAACACTTGACTGTTTCTTAAGGGAATTAAAGATTGGAACTTGGCTGGCACAGAATAATCTCTTTCTTCCTTTTTTTGTTGGATAATTCTTAGAGTAAAATAGGGTCTTTATCAATTTAAGCAATTTCCATTGTTCATACCACTGTGTTATCTCAAGCATTAGGCTAGAAATTAGGTCAGGGATGTAGTCTTCCGTTCTAAGTATAAGTTCAAGGCTAAGATTGAGTAGGAACACAAAGAGCAATATTCCTCTTTTCTTTCAATTTAAGGCCTGGAATAAAGAGCATAGCGTTTATTTTATTTTGCTTATTTCAGTTTGTTGTTTGAGAGCTGGGTTGGGAGGATGATGAGTTCCTTGTAGTTTCATTTTTGAGAAGTGAACTTTGGAATCATCAAGTGACTACGCCTAATAGGCTGTTGGGCATTTACATCTGTAAGTCAAAAGAGTTGTCTAAATTGGTTTGAAGTCAAGCCAACAAGGTGTGTTGGGAATGATTATATGTTTTGATTTTTTTTTTTTTTGACCTGGACACGATGCAGCTTATGATTGGGTGAAAAATATACTCAGGACACATCAGGTTAAAGTTGACTTCTGTGAATCAGAGTTGCTATTTCTGACAAAAATTAATAATTCTATAAAGAAATATATTTAGTTTACAACTAAAAATTAAAGTGGTTAAATGAGTAACTTATTTAAAGAACTGAGGCTCTTATCCCAATTTTTTTGTATTATATTTTTAAAACTTTCTTTGCATTCCAAATGCCTTTTTTAGTACTTTCTATGTTACTAGCATCATGTGTGGCAAGTGCTCTCAAATTATACCAGGTGCTGATTATCTACATACTTCTAAACTAATATTTGCAACAAGACAATTGGTAACTTGAGGGCAAAAATTATTTATGTATTTTTCTTTCCTATAGAAGCTAACACATGTAATGTGTACACATGTTCACATTAAAAACTGCAGCAAAAAATTGTTTATATTGATTTTGAATAGTTTATGTTGGAAGGAGCTTTGTTATTTATATCCTAGAAATTTAAACCTAGAAAAAAATAAAGAAATAATATATTAATACCCATTTCACAGAGATCTGAAAAAACAACTAGGTAATAAAACTGTTAATGATTTTTCTAATAATGTGGAATTTCATAGTGGAGAAGAAATTTGAACTTCTAATTGCATTCTCTTTCTATAAAGCCCTCTAATTCTTAATCTCTTTAAGGTGCATATGGATCTTTTTTACATAACTTGAGGAGTATGTAATTTTCCTTGTGTTGATAAGGAATCCACTTCCCATTTTTTAGCAGATGTTCAGAATTACAGTGAATCTTCAAGAGGGCATCATGCCACATACATTACTATCCCTGTGGGACTCCAAACATGTAATATCTTTAAAGATAAATAATGTTGGGTAGATATTTGCATGGACACCGGAGCTGTAAATGTTTTAAGTAAAATTTTTTTGTGTAGAAAGTTAAAAGCTAAGGCAAAGACATTCTTTGAAATGTCTTTGGACTGTAACTGACATCAATAATGCTATAATTGGCCACAAGAAAAAGAAATTAGTTGATTTTGGAGACTGGTGAGACATAGTTATTAATTTATCAACTTATTTAAACATACATATTGAGTCTCTACTATGTGAAAGGGGGACGAATTGGATAGTCATTGTTCTCAAGGAATTTGAAGACTATGGGAGGAAGACAAATGAAAAATAAATTTTCATGAACTGTGATAGATGCTATCAATATATAGGTGTTACTGGAATATGGCAAAGGGAGCATATTTCTGGCATTAATTGTGTGTGCATGTGTGTGAGTGTACACACTGATTGGACAGGATCATAATATAGCTGTATACTGAAGGCCTCTCAGAGGAGAAAAGCTTAAGCTGAGCCTTAACTAAGGGAGGAACACTGGAAAGACATTCCAGACAGTAGGACAAAAATTGCAAAGACTAGAGCCAGGAAAGAGTATTATCAGGAAATAAAATAAAATTATCAGGAAACTGCAGATAGTTGAGTTTCCTATTGCTAAATAAACTTGGTAGAGTCATTCAGTGACCAGTATATCTAGAAGCTACAGGATAAATCTGTATGATAAAGGTGAAATAGGTCTGATATAAAAATGTATTTAATCTGTCTTCTGCAACATGCACTTCTAGACCAAAAATATTGACCCTATTTGCTATTGCAACTGATTTCTAACACACTTACTGTTTTAATTACAAGAATATTTGATAAATTGCTTAACAGCTTGAAAAAAGACATGATAAATATTTTGGAGAAAAGTTATTTATCTATTAATTCCATTCAAACACATATGGATCAGAATATTATAGGGGAAGAAAAATTTGCCACCCCAAAATTTATCTCCTTGGCATGAAGATTAATTTAAGTTGATTAAGAACAGAAGACTCAGAAGTCTTTCTTTTTACCTCTTAGTTAGCTGCCTAAAGAATTTAGATAAGGGACCTGTTCCAGAAATAGAGCTATGACCAGAGATATCTGTAAAGAATATGGACTGGGTGTGGTAGGGGAAAATTATCAAGGCCGAGAGATCAGAGTTCACTCTGTGACACATTGTCTCTGCATGGCCCAGCAAACATTTCTTTACCAAACATTTGCTTTTCAGTCTCCATGTGTCTGCCTTCCCATTGAAGTCCCAAAGGACTATTGCCAACTTCTTTTATCTTTAGCTGAAGATGGTATTTAAGGTGATAATTTTGGTGAGTTATTCAGTTTTCCCAGGTCTCTCCAATGTATATATGCTATTAAACTTTTGTTTAATTTTCTCCTGTTAAGCTGTCTCATGTCAATTTAACTCTCAGACCAACTGGAACAACTTAGAAGAGTAGAGGAAAAATTTCTTCCTCTCCAACAGTATTGAATACCAGTATTTTTATGCATCTTTTAAGATGATAGATAGATGGAATTTCCTCATAATTTTAAAACAATTATAAAATATAAAAATGCAATGATAATATTTATTCATGAATAGAATGGTAGTAAAATTACTACATCCACTGAAATGACAGTAGTGTAACAGGCTTCAGGAATGAGTTAAGTATCTTAATTTAGGAATAGTTTTTTTGGGTAAGAGGCACAAATACTGCTTTGTAATTTGCATTTATATATCTTTCATAACCTGAGACAGCATAGAGGAGGAGAAAAGAATCTAAGGAAACCCGACCAGACTTAATCTACTAGATCTTGGAAAAGCAGTTGGGAAAACTAAAGGTTATCATCCAAACCACATAGTATGCTTGGTTTTAATAGGTATTACTCTAAGGTATATTCTCATAAAATGACAACAATTAACAATGTAAATGTTCTTATTGATCTAGTTTACATTTGAATACTCAGAGCTGAGGGTGGTGCATGTAATGTATATTAGTGCAGTAAATATATATTAAGTCAATGTAAAGGCCAATATTTAAAGTTATGTGGATATCACTGATTTTGTTCAGGACATATTTTTTTTCCTCTCACAAATGAAATCTAAAGAAAACCATGAGAGAAAAGGGAGCAGTGACCTTTCCCCTTCGTTACCTGACAAGGCTGAAGCACTGAGCAAGGTATCAGAAGCTCATACGCTTAGGCAGGGTAAAGGTCAGTTTTCCAGTCCCAACAGAGAACTATGCCTTAGGATCAGCCTGCCAAATGGGAGGGTCACAATTACTTAACCCCTTAAAGAGCCATCATCTGTAAAATCAGGATAACAATAGTTTCCAACACAAGGTAGTATTTTGAATATTCAATGAGATACTCTGTATAAATCACTTAAGACAGTTTCTAATGTGTAAAATGCCAGGTCTTTAAGAATGAGTAAGAATTAACTAGGCAGTGGAGGGTGGGGAGAAAAAAGGAAGACACTCCATGTAGATCAAACAAGCCTTGAATTGTAGAAGTATATGTGTTTATAGAAAATGAAAAATTGTCCTATGTGGCTAGAGGGGTAGGGTTGTATGCTAATTTTTTTGGAAAAGAGGGATTGGAGTAGGAAGAGTTGGGGAACACTTTGTGTTTTTAAAGTTAGATCACTGGTAAATTAGTGATGTTACTGATACAAGAGGCAGGAGAAAATACAAAAGAAGATATTTAGGTGAAAAATAATTAATATCATCTTAAGTATTTCAAATTTGGTGCCTAAAGAATTTACATATATATCCTATATTTAGTGGTTAGTTGAAAATAGGGATGGAGATATAACTTTGTAAGTTTTGAGTATGTATGTGATATTTGAGATCATGGGAGAAGGTAGATAAACCTAGCAAGAATGGAAAGGAAGAAAAGAGTCAAAAATATCACATAGTGAATATCAATATTTAAGGGACAGAGAAAAATAATCTATATTAAAAGAGTTCTGAGAGCCAAGAGGGAGAGAAGCCGGAGAGGAGAGTTTGAAGAGAGAGTGGTCGATAATCACAGCACAAAAATCATCATGTAAGATGAACACTGGAAATAGGATATTGAATTATTTCTACACTTAGGTGCCAAACACACATCCTAATTAAGGAGGACAAACAATATTTATGATATTTTTCATTGTAATGGAATTAGCAGTCACCAGAGTTCATAATTTATGAGCAATACCCCTGTATTATCTCATCCTCATATAGTGTTTTCCAAATGAAAATATATCTGTCTTAAAGGTAAAAATATGAATAAGTATACAAGTATTTTGATGCTCAAGGCAGTGTTATGTTCTGGAATTATGTATAATATTTCCGACTTTTAGCCATTTACTAAATTATCAAAAGAAATCACAAATGATAACACACAAGGTATAATTTGAAATTTGTTAATGATATTTATAAGACCTAACAGAGACAATGAATCTAAGTACTTTAATACTTTGTTGACCCATACCCTATGGAAAAACATTAGATTTGAAACATTAGTTCAAAATTGCTTCTGTGATGAAAGAAAATAAGTTAGCACACAAATCTACCATATTTCACCTTTGGTGTCTAAAAATTAGCCAATAAAATTGAAGAGGAGAAGTAGGAAATATTCTTTTTGTATGTGTGTGCATATGTATACATACACACATATTTGTGGAGAAATAAAGTGGAAAGCAGTAAGTTACCCACACACAGTGAAATGAAATCTGTTTAAGCCCTATAGGACTTGAATAGGACTCCCCAGCCCTATTCAATTTCTGCTATGCTGAACAAGGGGCAAGTTATATGTAAGGTATCCAGCACTGCCTCTGTTCTTCATCCTCCTCTTTTCCCCACAATTGGACTGGCTACTCAAAATTAATTGGTTTACCAGTGTTCAAAAATCCTGCCTACTATCTCCTGTCATATGTGTAAATACAAACACTCCTTTGAATGTCTCTTTTCTTTCTCTCTCCCCATTCTCCCTTCTCCTCCCTTTCTCCCAATACCTCTTCCTTCCATTACCCCTCCTTCTCCCATTCTTCCCTCCTCCAGGACATCAGAGAGTCCAAGATTCTCTGTGACCTGGTGGGACCCCTTGCCCAGGATCTCCCTTGCCTTGCTTATGCCTGAGTGAGTAATACACCTTTGAATTACTCGTGGTCGTTGGCTTTGATGTGGTGTGTCTAGATGTCATTAAGGAGAAGAGAGAGGCAGATCTAATACTAGCCTGATCAAACAGTAACAAAAGTTGATAGAATGGTTACATTAAAATGTAGTACATATATTTTAAACAGTTCTACAGTTGCTTGTTTTTATATAGAGTAGAAACATTCTGAAGCACTAGTTGGGGGGAACTTAGTAATTGTGTATCTTTTCATTTTTTCTTACCATGGGGCTCTTGCAAATGCAAGGGGATAACTGGATGAATGTAAGTTAAAGGTTTACATTTCACTCAATGCTTCAATAAAAACAATCAATAAAGCCACAGTATATTCCTAAATTTTTTTATAGAGTTGGGGTTAATTTCTTATTAAGAACTTTCAGCTAATATGGATGGATTCAAATGTATAGGTAGAGTAATCATATGACACCTTTACATCTTTCAAGTCCATGTTATTTCAACAATTAGACGTGCTTTTTTTTATATTAAGAACTTTATAACAAACAACTTCAAAGTTAATGTGAAACTAAGTGATAGACAAATTACCATATATTTCCCAGCAATTGAATCTGAGAAGTCCATGTTCTAGGGACAGGTTTAAGAGAAAAGTTTTGGATGATTTGGGAGCTATCATCTGGCTTAGGAAAGCAATAAAGATGACCCTTGCTAAAACTGTATGTTCATCGTACTTTATAAGACAGTTGCTTCTGCCTGAATAATCAATCATATATATGTTTCCCAAGAAATGATTCTCACAGCACTTAGAAGATAATAAACTAAAGAAAAAGAAGTCTCATGACCTTGTAAAACATATAAATAAATAAACACATAGAGGAAATCCTGAAGTAAAATAATGAGTTCAGCACTAAAGATCTCAAGTTATTTTGTTCACCTATCAATATAATTTGTATTTATTATGTCATCATATACCAGACAAAATATTAGCTGGGAATTTGAATAACACGAATCTGTTTCTCCAGTGATCTGTACAAAGCAAATCAACATGTTGAACCACTAGGAAAGTTATGATGCACTTCAAGAAGAAAAACTGTAGAGATATTTTTCCCAACAGTAAGCAAGTTCTCAATGACTTCTGAAAACTGAAGTCCTGAGAAAGTAGAGCTCTTAGAAATCATGAACTGATATGGTCTCATTCTTAATTTTCTGTGATATTATTTAGTTCCATTTGTTTGCTTTGAATTTTAATTTTTGAGAGAATAATACATTCTTTTGGCTCAGATGTATGTATATGTAGAGATCCAGAAATTCTATTCATAGGTGTATATGCAGCAGATATGCATACATATTTTCACAAAAAGACATTTACTAGAATGGTCATAACAGCATTATGTCTTTTTTAGCAGTGGTATTTATTTTCAGTAGCCCCAAACTGGAAACCATCAAGATAATTCCATCAAACTTATCCAGATGTTTATCAAGTTATAACAGATAAATACATTAGAGTATATTCACTCAAGACAATTATAAATATATGCCAAGGGATGATCAACTACAACAAAACACACAATGTTTGTAGAAGATTCTCACAAACATAACATTGGGTCAAAGGAACCAAATACAAAGATTGCATACTGTAAGATTATAATTTATAAATTTTTAAAAATGGGAAAACTGAAATATATTGTCAGAAATCAAATTGGTAGTAGAACTTTGGGTGGGGCTTCTGACTACAAGGAAGACAGGAGCATTTCAGGGTCAGTGGTAAGTTTATGTGTGTTTATCTCCATGTTGATAGGTTGGTGTGTTAATTTTTGAAAAAAATCATAAAGTTTATTCTGTTATTTTTTGGCATGAATATCATGTCCATTTCACACTAAAAAGATAAAAGTTATTGTGCAGTTCCTTTTCCTCCACACTTACTCTCCCACCAACCCCTGAATAATGTCCCACTAACCAAATAGTCTCTTTTATGTCTTTCCAGATACTTTTTTAATAGTTTGTTTCCTATCTTTAGTTATTTTTTTCAATAAGTAACCCTATATGTCATTTTACATGTGTACAGTACATCTATAGGATAATTCCTAGAAGTAGAATTGTAGCATTTCTTGGTAAAAGCAAGTATGTATAATTATACTATATTCACTGGGGATTAACAATGGATACTTCCACAAATATGCATGAAAATGCCACTTTCTATGCAGCTTTGGCAGTAGAGTGTGTGATCAAAATTTTTTATTTTCATCACATTATAGATGAGAATTGTTGCTCAACGTAGTCTTTTTTAAAAATTAATTAATTAATTTAACATCTTTATTGGAGTATAATTGCTTTACAATGGTGTGTTAGTTTCTGCTTTATAACAGTGAATGAGCTATACATATACGTATATCCCCATATCTCCTCCCTCTTGCGTCTCCCTCCCACCCTCCCTATCCCACCCCTCTAGGTAGTCACAAAGCACCAAGCTGATATGCGGCTGCTTCCCACTAGCTATCACTTTTACATTTGGTAGTGTATATATGTCCATGCCACTCTCTCACTTCCTCCCAGCTTACCCTTCCCCCTCCCCGTGTCCTCAAGTCCTCTACATCTGCATCTTTACCCTACGTTCTTCAGAACCTTTTTTTTTTTTTTAGATTCCATATGTGTGTGTTAGCATACAGTATTTGTTTTTCTCTTTCTGACTTACTTCAGTCTGTATGACAGATTCTAGGAGTCTTAATACTAATTTATCTTATAATTGGACAGATTGAGTATATTTTCATATGTTCAAGAGTCATTTGTATTTTTCCTCTGGATTGTCTCTTGTCATTTGCCAATTTTTCCATAGACTTATTGATATTTTATATATTTATTTATGGAGCTCTTTATACTTTAGGATATTAGTTTTTAATATATGATATTGGCTACAAATATATTTTCCCATTTTTCCTTTTGACTGTCATATTTTATCATGGATATTTATGTTTAATATTCTGTATAGTAAAATTTGTCAAATTTGTGATGGCTTCTGGATTTTGATACACAGTTGGAAAGCCCTTCTTCTTCCCAAATTATAAAGGATTTCTATATTGTCTTCTAGTTCATTAATGATTTAACTTTTAACGAGCAAATCTCTGATCCATATGAAGCTAATTTCTTGATTCTATTTTTTGATCAGGATGTTGGTTACACAAGTGCATTCACACTTATAAAGTTGTTTCAAATGTATGATTTTTTTTAAAATGTGTATACATTTCTCTAAGTATATCTTATATACATCATATTTCATTAAAATTTTACTTTGAAAATGAACACATGCTAGGGGGTGGAAGAAAGTATTTCTGGGTATGCTAAGCCCTCTATGAGAACTTGACAGAATTGTGAACCCCACACACGATATCTTAACATGATACATTTTTCCCCAGCTTTAGTTTCTAATATACATAGAAACATATACATATATACAGTCAAACAAACCAATCAACAAAGAAACAAACAATACATAGAATCAATTGAGATGATGTCATATATTATTCCAAGAGGACTAGAAAAAAAAAGATTACCAAGAAAATAGAAAGGAAGTAATTAATTACAAAAAAAATAGTACAAGGAAATTGAACTTAAATTTGTATTTATCCCTTTTCATCCTCGTTCCTTCCACTCTCCTTCTTGCCCACTCTGCTCCATTCATATTGGATTTATCTCTGTTTATTCAGCCTCTAATCTTCTTCACCACTAACTGTTTAGACATCTGTTACCTCTGCCTGGTGTCCTTTTATCGTCTGTCATAGTTAATTCCTAGTCATCCTTCAGATCTCAAATGTTACTCTCTTAAGAAGACCTTCATGGCATTAGTGTTTCTTTTTTTGTTTTTTAATTTTACTTCAAAGCATTGGTCAGAGTTTTAAGCATAATAAAGAAGAAGGATGAGTACTCTTGCAATCATGTAGCATGTTACATTTATAATCACCACTTTCGAAGGTCTTGAATTTGAATAGCTTACTTCCATGTAGCTAATATATTGATATTGGCTTAAGGTTGATTCTAGCCTGTGTGTGTCTCCCCTTTGGACCAGAAAACCCTGGAGGCAGATAAAGGTGACCAGCTCTGCTTTAGGCCTAAGGGAAGAAAAGAGAGAACATAAGAAAGTGGCAGAGGAAAGCAGCCTTAAAAGATCTTGAGAAGTTTGTCTTCTGGGCTAGTAAAGGATACAGTGCTATCCATGGAGTCCCAAAGTGAATCTTTGAAGGGCAGTCTAACAAATGGAGGATTTTAGGTAGAGTATCAGAGATTCATTTATCCATTCAGAATTATTTT
The DNA here is from genome assembly GCF_963924675.1 of Phocoena phocoena. Lineage (NCBI taxonomy): Eukaryota > Metazoa > Chordata > Mammalia > Artiodactyla > Phocoenidae > Phocoena > Phocoena phocoena. Next base: position 54,093,653 of record NC_089235.1, on the reverse strand, counting down.
TCTCGATTGCCTGCTTGTGCTATAAGTGGTATGAACGAAGTAGAAAACATACAAAAAATTACTTATCCCATATACTTCAATGGTGTTAAACAAATAATTAGTCAAATAATTAATTTTCATTGTATTAAGTGATAAGATGAAGAAAACGAGAGGGGGAGAATATTGTATGACAGAAAAAAACTAACCCAGACTATGATGGAAGAAATTTTCTAATACTGGGGTGTAGGGAAGCCATTCTAGTTTACATGATTTGGCCTGAACTTTATGTGAACTACAGCAGCCTGTCTTAAAGAAACCCAAACAATGCTTTTCAATACACGTACCATTTTCTGCCATCTGATGAAGTGATAAAAACTTATACAGTTTTCCAAGTCACTGCCTATATGTATTTCTGTGGAAATACAACTTCTGCTCTGGGAATCTTTTCCCAATTATGCCAAGAATCTTTAATGTTTAGCTTCCTCCTCTTTTTCATGATTCATAGCAACTCATTGTTGGGAGACAATTTTTCATGGGCCTTTCACTTTTCTGCATGTCTTTCAAGTGGCGAATTAACTGCCCTTTGTTCTGGATGTTTTTCAAGGATGTTTATCTATTGGACAGCCTTTGAAGACAGAGATAATATCTCCTTCTGAGGCAAAAGATGGGCATACTTAGAGCCCATTATAAAATCCCTGATTCCCCTAAGCTCAGAGTTCCTCTCTTATAATGTTATTGTGTATGCAGGTGTCATTTGGTCTTTTTACATCACCTTGTAGACATTAGAGCTTGAGGGTAAGCTGGATGAAGTGAGAGAGTGGCACTGACATATATACACTACCAAATGTAAAACAGACAGCTAATGGAAAGCAGCTGCATAACACAGGAAGATCAGCTCTGTGCTTTGTGACGACCTAGAGGGGTGGGATAGGGAGGGTGGGGGGGAGATGCAAGAGGGAGGGGATATGGGGATATATGTATATGTATAGCATTATGTATTCACTGACAGCAATAGCAGTAGACAGAGTACCAGTATTTTTTCTTTTGAACATCTTTATTGGAGTATAATTGCTTTACAATGTTGTGTTAGTTTCTGCTGTACAGCAAAGTGAATCAGTTATACATACACGTATATCCACTCTTTTTTAGGTTCTTTTCCTATATAGGTCATTACAGATTATTGAGTAGAGTTCCCTGTGCTATACAGTAAGTCCTTATTAGTTGTCTAGTTTATATATAGTAGTGTGTATATATCAATCCCAATCTTCAAATTTATCCCCATTGTGCCTAGTAAGTAGTATACATTCAATAAATACTGATTGCATCTTATCCAATTATCTATCATTTAAACTGTTTTGAAATTCTATTAAAAATGTTCCTTAATTAAATGATCCCCATACCCCAAAAGAGAAAAAGTTAGCAGTAAACAGTCAAGTAATAGAAAGAGCTTGACCTAATGCCATATATGTTGAAAATTGTTGCCAGTGAAAGAACCAGAGAATTTTGGGAAAATGTGCTGAGGTTTCTGACATAACTCCATATGAACCACACAGATGAGTTGCAAAAAAAAATTAAAAACTAAAACTTCTGAAAATTCTCACTGTAATCTTTTACCACAGTGTGGAGAGAAACAAACTGAGCAGGTATGTTTTCCTTGTGATCTGAAGTAAGAAGGAACTAGAGGATAGGGGAAACAGTTCTGGAAATAGGTGAAAAGAGGGAAGGAATTGACTCTCTCAGTACATATACAGTATTTCCTCTATGCCCTCAAACACACACACACACACATATATTTAGAAAGAGAGGTAAGAGGTGATAGAGATAGATGATAGATAGATACAGTTAGATGGATAGATAAATGATAAATCTGTGTGTGAGTGTGTGTGTGTGTGTGTGTGTATGGAGGTATATCTGGGATGGTATGATAGATACAGATAGATGGATAGATAAATGATAAATTGTGTGTGTGTGTGTATAGAGGTATATCTGGGATGGTATTCACTTTATATTTCTCAGTGGTGGAATTTTATTTGTTTTCACTTTTTATTTGCATGTGTCTATATTACTTCAGTTCTTTATATTGAGTATGAATTGCTTTCACAAAAATATAGTATTTTAAAAGAAAATAATTTACTGTGCTTGATTTTAGGTACATTTTATTGTTGTAATGCTTAATATTGCCTAAAGCAAGACTTGGTTTGAAAAATATTCACTTAAATATTTTTAAACAGATCTGAAAAGTGTTCCAGTTTTACACAATGAAGTACATATTAAATTGAAAATACTAGACCATTTAGTCACTTCCCATTTTATCTTCATATTATATATATATAGATAGATCAGGTGTCATGCAAAAGATATTGTATGTTTTCAGTATTTAAATGTGTATCTTTTGTCAGTGTTACATGAGTTACATATATTGAAAGCAAAAGTGTTCTTTACCCAAGGATTCTAATCCTATTTTTAATTATTTATAATGAATAAGTTTCTAAGTAATCAAATGTCAAGAAAAAGGTTTTTTTATTAAATCCCTGAAAAGGTATATACTATATGTTTAGCTTAACATTTTATCTGTAACTATTAAGTAATAAAATTAAAAGCACCGTTATTCAATACCCAGTGTAATCCTATTATTAAAATGAGGGGATAAACTTAAAAGTGATTATACCATCACCTATAAATCCGTGTCTCAATTCATTAAATTACTTTCTGCAGGTCACTGACTTTCATTATACAATAAAAAAGTAATGAATAGACTTTTTAAAAATTATTTGTTATTTAAGTCACAGCTTGAGATGCTTGAAGTCATTACGAATATTCAAGTACATTGTATGAGTCTTAATAAAATCACCATTATATCTTGTGCACTTCTTTTGATCATTGCTGTAGTACTGGAGTATTGTTCATGCAAATAAAAGAATGAAATGAAGTCACTAAATATTTACATTCAAAAGAAGAAAGTTGTTAAACTTTTTTTTTTTAATTTGAAGTGACTAATTTTGGAAATTACAAAATTGTCTTTAACTGAGAAAATCTCTCAAATAATTCAGTAACACTTTCTAAGCCCCAAAGGTATCTTTTTTTTCTTTTAATTAATTAATTAATTTATTTATTTTTGGCTGCGTTGGGTCTTTGTTGCTGTGGGCAGGCTTTCTTTAGTTATAGTGAGTGGGGGCTAATCTGTGTTGCGGTGATCAGGCTTCTCACTGCAGTGGCTTCTCTTATTGTGGAGCGTGGGCTCTGGGCACGCAGGCTTCAGTAGTTGCGGCGCGTGGGCTCAGTATTTGTGGCTCTCAGGCTCTAGAGCACAGACTCAGTAGTTGTGGCGCGTGGGCTTAGTTGCTCCATGGCATGTGGGATCTTTCCAGACCAGGGCTTTCCGGACCAGGGCTCGACCCCATGCCTCCTGCATTAGCAGGCAGATTCTTAACCACTGTGCCACCAGGGTAGTCCCCCAAAGGTATCTTGATAGAATACCCTTTCTACCACTGTGGTGAATACAAGATTGCATCAGTTACTTTTTGCCACAAAACAAACCAGACCAAAACTTATTGGCTTAAAACAATTAATGCACCTAGCTCATTATTTGGGGCTGGACTCAGCTGGGCAGTTATGATCTCAGCATCTTCACTCATGCAGCTGTATGTAGGTTGGTTGTTTGTTGGGTGATGTCATATGGATGTCTTTGGTGACAGTGTTATCTGACCACACATGATGGTATTAAATAGGATTCCAAAGAAGAGAGAGAAAAGTATCCAAGGACTCTTGACCTCAGAACTGGCACCTGTCTCTTCTGGTATTTTCTATAAGCAAAAGCACGTCAAAACACTAACCCTTTTTAAAATGTTGAAGAAGTAGACTTCACCTCTTTAAGGAAGGAGGTGAAAAGTCCCCTTCCCCCTTTTTTGTAGCCTTATTGATATATAAATGATATTTTAAAAACTTCACATATTGAATATATATGATTTGATGAATTTGGACATATACATACATTGATTATACCATCACCACAGTCAAAACTATAAACATAGCCATCACCTCCAAAAGTTTTGTGCCCTTTGCTTTTCTCTTATTGTTGTTGTAGGAACACAACATGAGATCTAAACAACATATTTTTAGTGTACAACCATAGACGTATTATTAACCATAGGCATGTAGCATATGTACATTGTAGAGCAGATATCTAGAATTCACTCATCTCGTATAACTAACTTTATACCCATTGAACAGTAACTCCCCACTTCCCCCCTCCCCATCCCCTGGCAACCACCATTCTGTTTTCTGCTTCTGTAAGTTTGACTATTTTAGATATCTCATGTAAGTAGAATTATTCTACTTAGGCGTTGTAGGGGAAGATTTGCACTGTGGCAGCCTAGTAGCCTTGAATGTGTTCATATAGGTCATGCAGACAGTGTGGTTTGAACCCTAGCTTTTCTGAGCCCTTGCAGAGCAACACCTTGTCATCCTCCTGGAACACAAGAGGATGGAAAGCTTATGAAAAGCTGCTTTGAGGCCAATTTCTACTCACCTCCTTATATTCCACAGGAGGCTGTAATCCCTCAATTTCTTATCTCTAATGAGATATGAGGCTTTCTTCTGCCCTGTGCCCCTTGGGTTATAATTGCAGTCTATAAATGCCTTCAAGAATTGGCTTCTCAGAAACAGGGTGTTCAAAGCTTGCATTGCGTTGTCGTCTAGCCCCTTTTATTTCAGTTTCATCCTTTTTGGTGTCTGGGACAAAGAACTTGGTGAGTTGTCTCCTTTTGCTACTCTTTCTTTTGTTGGCTCTGTAAATAATAAAGTGTCTGAATCTAAAAATGGTTTGCTGTATTTTACTGGCTAAATCTGTATGTCAGGAGATCTGTCAGGAGTTGGTCTGGCTTGGTACTGTGCACTTGATGGGGCTGTATTTAGAAATATGGCTGCAGCCACTGTGGCTTACCTCTTCTTACTTTTGCTGTTGTTTTCTCCATCACAAAACCCAGAAAACTGCAGGTATTTTTTCTCCCTAACAGCATTAGAGAGCTCACTGTATTGAGCTCCAAGAAAGTAATTGGCTTGGTTTCCTGAGCCCTGCATCTTGACAGGGATGAATCCCACAAGGATCATTTGAAACCACACGAGCCATACTCTGCTACCCAGCTCTTCAAAAAGATTCTTCCATCAACTATGAATCAGTATCATAATAAGAAACTTAAACCTCAGTGTTATCCTTTTGTATGTTGTGTGATCTCTGTACTCTTCCCAGTGTCAGGGAGAAATCTTTCATTTCCTTTGTGTAAGAGAAGTCATCTCAGACTGTGAGACTGCTGAGTGTTAGCTATGAAAACTTAGTTACCCATTCTTAAAGTCTTTGACTGTAAACAATGCCTAATTTGAAATCTAAGAGCCCCTTAGGTATGGACACAGATCATTCCCCACTCTGTCTCTCACTACGAATGTAACACCTAGCCTCTATCAATTGTGTGGTGATAAACTCCTTTTGTTTTCCAAGCATTTTGAGATTGGGTCTTAGAATAAAAGTTTCAATTTCAACAAGAGATAATGATGGAAATAAATGCATTTCCATGAAATGCTGTTGGTTTACACAGCCCTCATGGAATTTCCATGATTTTTAATGGCAAATCTAGATCAAGGATGTGTACTCTTAGTAACTCTTTAAGAACACATCCATTTTCTAAAAATTATTTGTTTTCCTTTGCTTTGGGGTTTTCAGTATCTTTTGCATTTAAAAGTGGTCACAGATTTACAATGTGCTTTGACCAAAGCTGGAATATTTTGTGAGTTTTGTTTATTGGAAAATTCCAAATTCATTTTTGAAGTGAAGCTCTTAATAGTCTACCTTGCTATATCTAGCATATAGATCTTTGAAAATTCAGACTTTTCATTGTATTGAAAAAAAATATTTCACAGACACTAGTGTATTTACTAATACAAAAATGGAGTGTATAACATAAATTGACTCAACTCTCAGATTATTTTCAAGAATAAAATGTGTACTTTCTAAGAATCGTGAAGGATATAATGTTTCTTGTATATTTATATTTAACATATTTGTGCCTAAGGATCACAAGCTGATATATTAAAATATTTTAAATGACAAATTATGATATGATTAATCACTGTGAGAGGAAAAATGCAGTTGAATATTCAAATACAGAAATTGTCTTTAAATCTGTCAGCTTTGTTTTTCCTTTCAGAGAAACAAGTGATTTTTGACAGGTGTGAATTGCAGCAATGATACAGTTTCCCTCAGAACATTCAAATTGATTTTTAAACAAAAGTGATTCATCTTTATTTTTAAACTAATGCACTTTTGTATTCTACGATAGCGCTGAGATTTTCATCCAGGAAAATGACTTTGTGAAAAGAAAATGTATCATTTGGGAACTTAAATGCATAGTCAAATTCTAATGTGTAAATGCAATAATATGCACATGAAGATATTTTTTCAAGAATAATGAGCATGTACTCATTACACCTGAAACATCTAGGCATTTCTAAACAGTTTTGTGATTGTAGATAAATTTTAATCACAGAGGAATTATGAACCCTTCTAAATATATTTATGAACAATTTTTATAAATATTTACATGTATGCTTTTTTATTATTTTAAGGATATTTTCTTCTTTCTGTATTCCCACTTTATATGCCAAATTCTCTTTTTAGCATTTATTCTAAAGAAATATGAAAGGGTTCAAATTCCTAATTGCCTATTGAATTGCTCTAAGGCTAATTAAGTAGTCTAAAAATTATGAACGTAAAATGAAGAGCCTACAATTTGTATATTTTTGTGAATCATGTTTATTTTATATGTTTTACATTGTTAAAAGGGCTCAGCAAACACCTAGGACATAATGTGATAGGTTGCTGTAACTTCATCTTTCATCCCCATATGTGGTTATTGCAGTAATTGTATGGTATTAGTTTTTTGACAATTGCCATATCTAAAATCTAGTGTTTATCCCTCAAATTATGAATGTTTTTCTTGGGAAATATTCTGCCTGATTCCGTAATCCGAGGAGGAAGTTACATAAGGAATAAATATTATTTATTTAAGGACAGATTAAATGGAAAAGTATGCTCAAAACATAGAAATTGAGTGTATCTTTACAATCCTTTCAAATATGGCATGACAAAGAATCCTGTGAGTGGACTTTGCAAGTCAAATATGTCCTCAACTTCTCTTTTAAGGATAGAGAAATGCCTTCATAACTAAGCTATACAGTTATGCTTAGTTATATGCATATAACTTCTTGGCATGCTTTTCAGAGGTTAACAGAAAAATCAAAACTGGGAAAAGAAGTGTAATTCAGATCTGGAGTGAATCACTGCTATAAATCGAGTGTATCCACCATGAGCTAGGCAGAAACTTCTTTCAGAGCTAAAAAATGTACACAAGATAAGAATAAACTCATTAAAAAAAAAAAAAAAAAGAATAAACTCATTATATCTCAAATTGAGCACTGCACAGACCTGGGACATTACATTTTATACTACAGCTTTTCAAATAATTATGTTTATTTAGCATATTAGAAATTTCAGAAAATAAGGTAGAGTAAGGTAGAATAAAATTAGGAATTGAAGACCTCTCATTTCCACTCTACTTAATGCTCAGTTCATAGGTCAACAGACCTGAGGCTAGCTTTCCTCTTGTCATTAAGATTCTAATCATGTCTTAGAGTCTATTCTGTTAGTTGTGTTTAAAGTCCCACTTTAATTCCATGTCAGAAAATGGGTGGAATCCTATATCACACTTTGTAACTATCACAACCTAGACAAATGTTGAACCCCCAGAAAGACCTCTAAAAAAATCAAGCACAAAAGAAACTTATAGAATGGAAAAATATTTTCTAAAATCATGTAAAAAACGGATTGGCTATTTAGAGAAACAACGAATTGAAACTCAGACATCATTCTATACACTAAAATGTATAGAAGCATGAACTAATTAAACATTTCTACATCAAGAATAAAGTCCTGAACAGACAGCATGACATAATAGCGTATTTATTAGCCTTCTGGCAGAGAAAGAACTTTCTAAGCTTAGGATGCAATTAAAGAAATAATAATAATTAACAAGTAAATATGACTTTCTATGTGATAGGAGCTACATCCTTTATGTAATACATTAATGCATTATATTCCCATACAAACCCTACAAGGCAGGTATTACTGTCATCTTCACCTTATAGGTGAAGAAATTGATGGAATAAAGACTAAATAAATTACTTAAGTGACACAGTTAATGGCAGAGCCACTTTCAACTCAGGAAGTCTACATCACAATATAAATAATGGGAAGAATGGGCCATATTAAACCAATATTGTTTGCACAAAACAAAGAAAACAATTGTGCAAACTTAAGAGCATATCATATACATATTTATTATACAGTAGTTTAGGTACTCCATTACCAACAGTATACAGGCATACCTCATTTTATTGTGCTCTGCTCTATTGCACTTTGCAGATATTACTTTTTTTTTTTTTTTTTACAAATTGAAAGTTTGTGGCAACCCTGCATCAAGCAAGTCTATCATCCTTATTTTTTCTAACAGTATTTGCTCACTTCATGTCTCTGTGTCACATTTTGGTAATTCTTAGAATATTTCAAACTTTTTTCCTTATTATATTTGTTATGGTGATATCTGATTGGTGATTTTTTAATGTTACTGCTGCAAAAAGATAATTCACTGAAGGTTCAGATGGTGGTTTGCATTTTTTGGCAATAATATATTTTTAAATTAAGGTATGTACATCGTTATTTTAGATATAATGCTATAGTACACTTAATAGACTACAGTATAGTCTGAACATAACTTTCATATTCCCTGGGAAACCAAAAAATAAGCGTGACTCACTTTATTGCAATATTCACTTATTTCAGTGGTCTGGAACCAAACTTACAACATCTCTGAGGTATGCCTGTAGTTGACTTGTTACTTAGATCAGCTTTCCCATTGAAAAAAAATTGAAATCTGGGATATCGTATTTTAAATAAAAATAAACATTAAAATTAAAATTGAGTAGTACTCACACTAAAATCTAAGTAAATTGTAGCAAACCAGGATGATAAATGGAGCCTGAAGTGAGCTTTCAATATTAGTTTGAAACATGTGGCTTCCATTTTGAATGCTAAGATGCTTGCATCACTACCCACTCTCAAGTCCACACTTTAGTCCAGCATAAGGAGAAAATGGGCAAATGGATGACGTGCCCATTCCTTTTAAGAGCATGTCCAGAAGTGAGGCTTTGTTTTTTAAACCTGGCAATATTTTATTGGCCAACACTTAGCCACATGATTGCATCTAGTCTCAAGAATCTGAGGGGCAGTGTAGTATGTTAGCTGGCTAATGATATCCTCAGCTGAAATGAATGCACTGTAACAGTAAAGAAGTAATGAAATAATGTATTCTGTGGGACACACAGTAGTCTATCACTCCTTCCATTGGCTGAAAACATTCAAATAAGTGGTCCAGCATGCAACCGATGCAGAGCAAATTAAGATGATTGAGAGATGAGCACAGTTGTTTAATGTTAAGTGCTCTCCTTTATTTTTTATACTAATAAATCCAAAATCTTGGAATGACAAGTTATGTTACTTCAGTCTCTGTGTAAAACCTGTGTTCTAGCTACAGGGGACAATCCTGTGTCCCTGGAACAAGATTTTGTTTTTGAGGGGCCACTATATGTTCTGGTATTTTATGTTATTTTTTCTGCATTGTGAATTCTTTCAAAGCTCTCCTAAATTTCTACTTAAAATTTTAAGACCCTTCTAAAAAATAACCTACTCTAAGAAGCCTCCTTATTCCATCGGGCCAGGGTGGTTCACTCACTACTGGGTTCCTACAGCATCATATGCATATTTTAATTAATAATTACATGTGCATGTGCTTCAAAAATGAAAAGAATCAGTGATCAGAGTTTAGGTTAACCTTATAAAGTCAAAGATCACTAAATCATTAAACAGAAAAAAAACCCTAGAGGTATCTGACTCCAAAGCTAAATTCCTTTTTCATTCATTACAGCAAACATTTCTCCATTCCTACTAAGAATAATCAACAAAATTCACAGTCTGCGAGATATAGTTCAGATATCAGAAAACATACCAAGAGCTATAATGTAATAAATATACTACTGTATTAATTGGAAAAGTCAATTCTGAAAAATTAGAATATGATAGATAAATACGTCTCAGTCTCAATCTCTGTGATTTCTTGTCTCCACAGATATTAAATGTTTATTTATCTAACAAATAAGTGTTTATATTAATAATACCAGACCTGTATATTTAGTTTATTAATTATCCATTATCTTCTTTGTATTGCACTATCCCTAAGAATTAAATTATGACAGAAATGGCCAAAGTTGTAGCAATTCTGAAGTTTATGGTTAGTGGGGAACTGATAGCAGGAGTGTCAGAAAGGAGGGAGACAGACATTACAAGAAACATAGGAACAAGGCATCTTTAGATAGTGTTAAATGCTACTGAAAACAATAAAATGAAAAATAGAATGACAGAGTAGAAATACTGAGGAAAACATTCAGATTGGGTGGTCAGGGAAAATCTTTCTGAAGAGGTGACATTTGTATAAGACTATGGAGCACAATAGAGATATCTGGGCTGGAGATAAATACCATTTGGAAATACCCATCTAAAGAAAATGTGGAATAAGAATAAAAGAGTTAGGGATAAGGCTTGGAAGATTCCAATTACTAGTCCAGCAGGAAAAAAACCCCACATTTTGCAAAAAGGCAGAAAAGGAGTGGCCACTGTAAAGGGGAAAAAACAGCAACAGCAACAACTAAAGAGTATGAGGACAAGGAAACCAAAACAACCTACTTCCAGGAGGGAGAAGTCAACTGTGCAAAATGCTACTCAGCAAAAGAATGCAGCAAGGACAGAAACCATACCTTTAGATTCGGACAGATGCAAGTTACTCGTGCCACAGATCAAATTTATTGTAGTGATGAGAAGGAACTCTACTGGAGTAAGTTAAAAAACAAATGGGAGATGAAGGCATTAGTGATTTATAGGCAACTCTTCTAGAAATTGTGCCATAAAGGAACACAGGAAGAGACTTGGTATAAAAAAGGGATACTTTACCTCCCTGAATCTTTTCCCTCTCTCCCTCTTTTGCTTTTCTTCCTTCCTGCCTCCTTCCATCCCTCCCTCCCTCCTTCCCTTCCTTCCCTCTTTCCTTCATTTCTTCCTTCTTTTTAAATAAATTTTATTTCAGGTTTTTTTTTTTTAGGTTTAGATTTACAGAAAAATTGATAAAATAGTAGAAAGAGAAAAGCTTTATATACCTCATACAGTTTTTCATGTTACTAATCATGTTAGTGATACTGACCAGGGTTCTTGGCTTTCCCCAAGCAATAGAAATTGACTAGAGGCCAGACAAGAAATTCAGGCAGGGCTTTATTGGGACCCTTGCTGCAGCAGAGGGGAGTGAGAACAAGCAACATGTTCCTTTGCTGCTCACTCCCTGGGGGTGGAAGGGGGGCCGAGCTTGTTCCTTATATGGTGTAAGGGCAGGGGTGTGTCCAGGGGTCAGGCTGGAGGGGTGGCTCAGGGGGTTTGCCCACCCCTTAGATGGTGGTGTGTGCAAGGGGCATGCTTCTCTTGGCTGTGCTATTTCTCAGTCTTTCCTTGTTTTTGATGGCCTTGACAGTTTTGGAATATTGGTCAGGTATATTATATACTTTACTTCAGCTGGGATTTGTTTGTTGTTTTTCTCATGACCAGACTTGGCGGGGGTACAGGTTTTTGGGAGGAGGCCCAGAGAGGTAAAGTGCCATTCCCAACACACCACAGCAAGTGTACATACTGTCAGTGTGACATCACTGTGGAAGTTAAACTTGAACTCCTGGGGGAGGTGGTAATTGTCAGGTTTCTCTAGTCTAAAGTTTTACTTTTTACCCCCTTTATATCTGTACTCTTTGGAAGGAATTCACTATGTGCAGCCATACGTAAGGAATCATGAGTATGTTCTATCTCCTTGAGAGTGAAGCTTCTTTTAAATACTTTTTGGGGGGATGATTTTCCACAAGATTTTTGTCTCTTTACTTCTCCTCCATTTGTTTATTTATGCAATCATTTATTTATATAATTATGGACTCAGGGATATTTATTTTATATTTTGTTTTATAATCCAGTACAACTTTATTTTGTTGCTTAGATTATTTCAGACTTGGCCATTGGGAACTCTTTCATTTGGATCCTGGGACCCTTTGATACACTCTGTTCATTGAGGGTTTTCTGAGCACTTTCTTACTTTCTGCTGCTGAAAGATACTCCGGCCTCAAATTGTGTATTTCTTACCCCATTTTTAGAATCAGCCACATTTCCAAAGAGCCCTGGTTTCTCTTATTGAATAGTATTAAAAACCAAAATATGGTTACTAAGGATATTCATTGCTAATGATGTATTGCTGCTTCTGGATCCCCTCAGCTAACAGATGAATATATATACTAAATATATATATATATATATATATATATATACACACACACACACACACACACAATATAAGTATTTTTTATATATAACCTACTGCATCCATATTAACTTAAACAAGAGTTCACACTGATGTCTCTAACTCTAATCCATTATTACATGGACCGTTCTTGTTTTCTCCCCTTATTTATCTGTACACTCCCCTCTCCAAGAGTAAGAAACCTGGTTCCTGTCATTTACCATTTACTTAATTATTCAATTCCAGTATACATGTAGAGTAGTATCAGAATTAACATATATCCTTATGAAAAACAATCTGTCAACTAAAATACACTGCCTATGTACATTCTTTGGCATTTAAACTTAATTTCCAAACATACTTAGTTCAGCACTTTTCCCACCAACACCATCTATAGTGAAGTTATTTCACACATTTGTAATACAGTTAGAATACTTTAGTTACATTTTTAATTTGATCCTGGAATCCTTCAACTTCCTAAATTATTTTTTTTTTAATTTCAAACACAGAAAAGACAAATACTGCATGATATCACTTATATGTGGAATCTAAAGTAGTTGAAGTCATAGAAATGGAGAGTAGAATAGTGGTTTGCCAGGGGCTGGCGTGGGAGGAGGAAATGGGGAGGTAAATGGTCTAAAAGTACAAAGTTTCAACTGTGCAACATAGAAAAGTTCTGGAGATCTACTATACAAAATAATGCCTATAGCTAAAAATACTGTGATGTACACATAAAATCTGCTAAGAAAACATAATCTTATGTTACATATTCTTACCACAAAATAAGAATAAGAAGAAGAGGAAGAGGGGGAAGGGGAAGGAGATGGAGAAGAAAATGGGTGGTGGGAAACTTTGTGAGGTGCTGGATATGTTTATGGCCTTGATGATAGTGATGACTTCGTGGATGTATACTTATCCTCAAATTCATCATGTAGTATACACGAAATATTTTTACATATCAATCATTCATCATTAATTTTTTTTTTAAAGAGACATTTCAACAGCTCACTGATTTGGAAAAGAAACCAAGACTTCAAATACTGCTTGCTGAATTATTCTGAATTATTCTGAATTATTCTGAATGAATTCTATGCTACTTTATATATACAGTTGTTTACATGTTCCCTCCAAAAATAAAACAAAGAGACAGTGCTGCTATTTGCTTGGAGGCAGAATTGGTCACTTACTAAAAATCTGTCTTTATCTTGTCATTAATTTCTTAAGTATAATTAACGAAATGATTCCAATATTTAACAGACACAAAATATGATCTAGTTGTACAGTTAAACATTATTGGAAAGTAGAATGCATTTTGGATCTTTGCCTACAATACTATTCTTTTGCATATACTGCAGTATTGTACAAGAAAAATGAAATGTGGAGTCTGACCTTATTTAAATCAAAAATTCAATGCTGCTATTTTATAGCTATAGACATTAATGTACTTAACCTTGAATTTCAGATTCCTTTTCTATAAATTATTGATAATTCACAGTTAATATATTTATTCTAAGAATTAAAGGAGATAATAGGAACAACTTGAATATGGAAGGATCTCTTATTAGTCTTTTTCAATACTGTAAACATTTTTGAGGTATAGTTGATTTACAATACTGCATGTTTCAGGTGTACAACATACACTTTTTAAAGGTTATACTTCATTTATAGTTATAAAGTATTGGCTATATTTTCTGTGCTGTACAATATATCCTTGTAGCTTATATAGTTTATACATAGTAGTTTGTACCTCTGAATACCCTACCCCTATATTGCCCTTCCCCATTTCCCACTCCCCACTGGTAACCACTAGTTTGCTCTCTACACCTATGAGTCTGTTTCTTTTTTGTTATATTCACAAGTTTCTTTTATTTTTTAAATTCCACATATGATTGATATCATACACTATTTTTCTTTCTCTGTCTGACTTATTTCACTAAGCATAATACCCTCCAAGTCCATACATGTTGTTGTAAATGGCAAATTTCATTATTTTTATGGCTGAGTGGTATTCCATTGTGTGTGTGTATATTTTAAAATATAAATGTGTGTGTGTGTATATATATATATATATATATATATATATATATATATATTTCACATCTTCTTTACCAATTCATCTGTTGATGGGAGTTTAGGTTGCTTTCATATCTTGAGTATTATAAATAATGCTGCTATGAACATTTGGGTGCATATATCTTTTCAAATTAGTGTTTTCATTTTCTTCTTATATATATCCAGGAGTGCAATTGCTAGATCATATGGTAGTTCTATTTTTAGTCTGTAGAAGAACTTTCATATTGTTTTCCACAGTGGCTGCACCAATTTACAATCCCACCAACAGCGTATGAGCATTCCTTTTTCTCCACGTCCTTGTCAATATTTGTTATTTGTGGTCTTTTTGTTGATAGCCATTCTGACAGGTGTGAGGTTTTTATTTGTATTTCTCTGATGATTAATGATGTTGAACATCTTATCATGTGCCTGTTAGCCTTCTGTATATCTTCTTTGGAAAAATGTCTATTCAGATCTTCTGCCCGTTTTTTAATTAATTTGTTTGTTTTTTTGATATCGAGTTGTATGAGCTCTTTATATATTTTGGATATTAACTCTTTATTGGTTGTATCATTTGCAAGTATTTTCTCCCATTCAGTAGGTTGTCTTTTCATTTTGTCATTGGCTTCCCTTGCTGAGCAAAAGCTTTTAAGTTTAATTAGGTCCCATTTGTTTATTTTCAGAGATGGAAGGATCTCATTCATTTTGAAATTATGTTTTTTGCTACCATATAAGAAATTCTGTATCATTGTCTTTCTTGCCTTTAGTTTGTTCTGATACCAGGTGGTACCTATTGGTGGAGCAGGTAGTGATCGTCTCTCTAATAGGAATCCACTTTGGTCCTTATCCTTACCCACCTTTATCATTACCAATTCCTCCCTAAGATGACGGTGATGAATAATGTCCCTTTGCTGTCTCTCCCCAACTAGGCAATCTCCAGATCCCCAACACCAGCCTGCTTTGGAGTTCACACTATTTTTAAATTATAGATTAAGTACATCTGACAAAATAAGTAAAGTCTAAGAAAAAAATAATTCCTTAGTCAATTCCTCAGTCTTGGACCCCACCCAGTTCTTCCTTCAGGAAATGTCTCTACTCTCCACCTACAGAGGTGTTTTCACATCTAGATCCTTTCCAATGTCATGTAAAACAGAATTCCCCCATCTTTGCTCCCCTCTTCTTAGTCTTGTTTAGATCCTTTTGAAAGAGTAGAGTCAAAATCTACTAGTGTTTTATAATATAATCCTCTTAGTTTATATATATATGGATAAAACAAATAAAAAATCAATATGTATATAGAATATTTGAACAATGTCAATGAACTCGTGAATTTTGTAAAATATTACATGCAAAACCTGAGAATTGCAGACTATTTTCAAGCACACCTGGATATTTAATAAGATAGTCCATACACTTGTCTGTAAGATAATTCTCAATAAATCAAATATTTTAAAATATTGAAATATTAAAAAATATATTCTCTGTTGACAAAAAATTAAAGTAGAAGTTGCAAAATGGTATACCATATAAACAATAAGTATAAGAAAGCTTGAGTGGTATATTAATTTTAGAAAAAAAATATTTCAAGTTAAAAAGTATTATCAAAGGCTGTATGTATCCCTAGCTCTGAAGTGGGACTCTTGTAGACAGCATATATACGGGTCTTGTTTTTGTATCCATTCAGCCAGTCTGTGTCTTTTGGTTGGAGCATTTAATCTGTTTACGTTTAAGGGAATTTTTGATATGTATGTTCCTATTACCATTTTGTTAATTGTTTTGGATTTGTTTTGGTAGGTCTTTTTTCTTCCCTTCCTCTTTTGTTCTCTTGTGATTTGATGACTAACTTTAGTGTTGTGTTTCAATTCCTTTTTCTCTTTTGCTTGTGTATCTATTGTGGATTTTTGGTTTGCGATTACCATGAGGTTTCTATATAGCAGTCTATATATAAACAAGATTGTTTTAAGTTGCTGGGCTTTAAATTTCAAATGCATTTCCAATATCCTGCATTTGTGTTCTCCCCCTCTCACAATTGCTGGTTTTGATACCATATTTGTGTGTGGATGATTTCTCAATATGTGGAGATTACCATACTAAGTGAAGTAAGTCAGACAGAAAGACAAATATCACATGATATCTCATATGCAGAATCTTAAAAAAAAATGATACAAATGAACTTATCTACAAAACAGAAACAGACTCACAGACTTAGAGAATGAACTTATGGTTACCAGGGGGAAAGATAGAGGGGGCAGGGATAGACTGGGAGCTCGGGATTGACATGTATACGCTGCTATATTTAAAATAGATAACCAACAAGGACCTACTGTATAGCACAGGGAACTCTGCTCAATATTCTGTAATAATGTAAATGGGAAAATAATTTGAAAAAGAATAGGAAAAAAAGTATTATCAAAGGAAAATAGGAAAATATCATAATGTTATAAGGGTTAATTCAGCAGGGAGACACAGCAATAATAGATGTACATATGCCTAAAACATCACTGCAAATCCTACAGACCTTAAAAGCATATTAAGGTAACATTATCAACATCTTTATGTTACTCCAGTCTCCCAAATTTATACACTAATCTTAAGGAGAAAACTACAAACTAATATCCCTACACAAAAATGCAATAATCTTTAAAGTACATTATGAAATCAAACTGAACACTGCATAAAAATGATAATACATAATGAGCGAGTAAAGTTTATTTTAGAAAGAAATATTGGTTTTATATCCATATTATCAGTCATTGGAATTTGCCATATTAATTGATTCAAAGATTAAAAACTATATAGTATTTTATGCAAAAAATATGACTTGATAAAAAGCAGGACCCATTAATGATAAAAAGTCTCAGCAAACTAGAAATAAATGAGATTTTTGCTGCTTAATAAAGAGCTACTATGAAAAATTACAGCCATCATTATAATCAATGGAAAAAGACTGCTTTCTAAGATGAGGATCAAAGCAAAGTTGAGTAATCTCATCATTTTATGCAACATTATACTGGAGGTCTTTTCAGTGAACAATGCAAGAAAATTAAGTAAAATTTATACACTTTAGGAAGAAAATAGTAAACTTTTAAATCCTTTATTTGTAAATGACATGATTGTATATGTAGAAAACTATAAAATCACTGATAAATCTTAAAAGTGAAATTAGTAAGATATCAGGATACATGGTCAATATCCAAAGTTCTATTATATTTCTCTATAATATTAACAAGTATTGATACAAAAAATTGATAATATAAATTCCATTTATATTATCAGCATAAAAAAACTAGGGATGAATTTATGAAAAAATTTGAAGACACATTAAAATATCAAAGCATTGTTGAGGAAAATTAAAGAAAACTAAATAATTCAAGAGATACACCATGTTCATGCTTTTAAAAATGCAACGTTATTAAATGTCAGTACTCCTCAAATTCATCCATAAATTTAATGTAATGCTTATCAAAATCTTAATAGGCTTTTTGAAGAAATTGATCTGCTAACTCTAAAATTTATTTGATGAGGCAAATGAATTGGAATAGTCAAAACAGGAACACAGTTTGCACATTGACATTACCTGATTTCAAGACATATCTTAAAGCTATAATAATCAACATAGTGTGATACTGGTGTAAGGTAGAGACATAAAGGAGTGAAGCAAAATAGAGAGTCTAGAAATAGACTCTCATATAAGTAGTCATTTGATTTTCTCTAGAGAAAAGGTAGTGTGAGGGCACAGTGTGAAGGCACCACCTGCAAGCCAAGGAGAGAGGCTTGACCAGAAACCAACCCTGCTGGCACCCTGATCTTGGCCTTCTAGCCTCCAGAACTATGAGGAAAAATAAGTGCTAAAATAGGTTTACTTTGTTCAATATTCATAAAGCTGGCCGCAGCAACTTGAAATCGTGAGGTTTGGATCAATTTTGTTCTTTAAACTGACTACCAAGGGATGATGAAACACAAATTTAACTCACCTGAGCATGTGAGTTTCTAAGAAGTTCAAAAGCTTACACAAACTGTATCCTGACTTTCTGGTGAGTGAACCTTGACATGATATCTTGCTAGAGCAATAACAACAAAAAACCTTACTCCTGAGCTTTCTAAAATATTATTACTATATCAATCACAGGTAGAAAGTGATAATACTTGTACAGTTTACCAACGTAAATGGAGAAGACTGCACATAGGGGAAACAAGCAACTCCAGAGTTCTGTTACCTCAGACCTCCTCCAAAGGCTTTAGTGTCTGAAGGAATCAATATCTTGGTACACCTATAACCTGGGACAAAATTTAGTGAGTTCTGCCTCTTTGGACTGAATTTACTTGTGAGTAGACCAAGTGCTATTAGGCAGAATGTTGAGAGCTTTATTAAGTGTACTTTATGGAAAAATAAAATTATACTTTTGCCCTCTTGAATTTTTTGAACTTCACTGTTTGTAAAATCCCAACTCAGCCCTTGCCTACCTTTAGTGGTGCAATCACTGCAACTGGCCAAGATATGGACAAAACTCCAACACTACTCTTAGCACAAAAACTAAAACGTCCCTTTCCAAAGACCAAAATACCTTCATGTCTGTGCTGTCAATTTCAACTTTTCACTGTGAGATTACTTCTTAGTTTTCTACTTCTATCTGTATGTAATTATTTATTGCACTGCATTTGAGAACAATTTAGATAAGAGCAAGAGTCCAAAGAATAAGCATTCAAGGACGTAGAAGAAAAGTCAGAGTAATCCAGTGAGCAACAATGAAAACTGACAGGGGAACTGTACAGTCGTTTTGTACTCTAGGAAGAGGAATGGCAGCTCTCTGAAATGACTTTCAGGATCCTGTTTTGCCATATCATATTGCTCCTATTGGACAGATCATAAGTTGATTAGAATTAAATGCTAGTGGGCAGCAATGTGAACCTTAGTTACTGCCTGCTTATAGCACGTTGCCAATTTTTCAAACCAAAATTTGCCATGCAGAAACTTATTTAAATATTTAAACCATTCATTCTTTTCTAAATATTCTTCTGTCCCATCTCAGAACTTAAGTTCTTTTCTCATCTCCTACCAAAATACTTTTTCTGAACAGCCCAACAACTTGTGAGTTGAAAGCTTAATTCTGATGTTCCAACTATGATATGATTGTTCAGTATGAAAAAACCACAGAATTAAGAAAAACTCATATGTCTGTGCTAATACTGCTTTCCATTGGCACAAATAAATAATTTCTCTCCAGGGTTTGGGATTTTTATTATAATGGAATAATCACAGCATCACATGAAATGAATTCTGAGTTCTAAGTAGTAATTAAGTGCGGAAATGTGTATTTTATTTGCATTTTGATAGATGATTTATTCATCTTTTTTCCAACACGTGGGCTATCTAATGTTTGAATTACCTGTAATTACATTTCTTTCATGTTTGCATTATTAGTGAAAACTACAGATATTTTTCAATCACCCTCCACTCTTCTAAGCTGTCTTCCCCTACCGTTGATAATTATGCTCAGGGAATCAACCTAATTTGAATATTAGCCTGAGCAAAACATAATTAAGAATGTAAATCTGAAGAAAAGCAAAAACTAATGGAATCCAAAATCAAATATAGATGTTGTTTGGATTATCTCATTACTGCTTCTTTTTTTCACCTCAAGAACTTACTATATACTAAAAAGATTGTATATGAATGTATCCCTAGGTGAATAAACACTAGGCATTGTAAAGTGGAATCTGACAACCTGAGGGCAATGCAGGAAAATATGTTCTCCTTATTGCAGGTTCACTATATACTAGGCAGAAGAAAGAACTGCTTACTTATGTGGTTTAGTAAACTGAAACAAGTGACTAAGAATGCGTGTAAACATCCCCTGGGAATCTCTCAAACTATAATGGGTATGGAATAACCTACACTATACTGCTTTGAAATTGAGACAGATTAAAGAATCCTTCACCACTTTCATATAATTTTGTCAAGGGAAAAGAGGATGGAAATTTTACTAGCTCTTTACTAAGTACAAGGAGCTTTATACACTTATATTTTATGCCCACCCAAGTATTGAGTACATTTTTATTAGCTTTTATTACAGATGTAGGAAATGAGGCTCAGAGAATTTAAATAGATTATCATATCAAAGATCATACAGCTGGAAGGGCAGAGCTTGGATTTTTATTTATTTTTTATCCAAATATTTTTTCCATAATTTTGGGGAAAAATAATGAGAATTTTTTAAAACTTTATACAGAGAAATACAATTTTAGTTCTTAGTTTACTTTTCTATGGCATATTTCAGATTGCTTCAATATGCATTTTAAAATTTATTTCCATGCCACTTTATTGAATTCTGTTACAATTCCTGTGGAACAATTAGAAGCTGATATTGTTCCCATTATCCTTCAGAAGTGAAATTGGAAATAAAAGGGGGGGGGCTTTTATTTAAAATAATTCACAGGGTCTATAGTAGAATGATGGGTTTTCCCAGGACCCTGGAATAGCAGCTTAGACGAATGTCATGCCTTTGACGCACATAGGAGGTTATGAATTAGCATTTGCTCAATTGAATTATCTTCCTAGATCCATGAAACAAACGGTTTACTCATCCTGGCATAGTTACTTTTCCATTTCTCCTTAAACAGGAAGAATATATATAGGATTTATTTTGATTATTTGATCACATTTTTTTGGCCTCTGGAGAAAAGTAATTTTATGGTTTTCAGGACTGTAGAGACCACATGACCAACTCTTATTTTTAAGGTAAAATTGCAAGAGTTTAGTAAAGCAGTCGTATATCTGGAATTCAGATCTCATGACCTCATTTTTTTTCTTCCTCCTGTATCCCATCAACTGTCACTTGCCCATGCAGTTTAAAATTAGCTAGAAAACATTTTTAATGGTTAAGGGTCTCTTAGGGAAACTGTTATTGTCACAGAAGTTTACAAAACTGTTCAAAATGCTACCATACTGTGTACACTGCTGTAATAAAAAGGCTATATAATAAAAAGCAGAGCTTTATTGTCAGTTTTAAAAATCAGCAGTACAAACAAATGCAACAAGCTCTGAAATCATGCCATAGAGTGAATGGACTACTGAAATGGTTCTCATTATTCCTCCTTGACAGCTTATGAGAGAGAATTTTGGTATTTCATCTTCTCTGTATTTTACACTTGCAAGCTAAGTTCACAGACATTTTACAATTAATGTATATAAGAAAGTTGGCCACATTCTAAGTAATGGAGGTTATCAGAGAAATGCCAGTTTCAATAAAAATTCTACCTAATCTTATACCATGGATTCCTGCACAAAGTTATCAAACTTAAAAAAAAAAGAAACTGCAAAACTAATCAAAATAGATGTACAGTATGTACAGTTTACTATGACAGCAAATACTTCAGGGTTATTTGAAGAAAAAAAAAGGTCCAAGATCCAGAATCTAAATAGTACAATTTGTGGTAAGTGTCAGGAACATTACTCTGGTAAATGTCATAATAATTATATGAAAATTGTTCTGAGTATTACACACTGTATAATCAGTTTTGATAGAAGGATCAAAGGTGTAAATTTCATGACCACTCAGTGAAAGCATTTATCAGAAGCTTTACTGGGAAGGAGAGAGTTGGGGAGGATAACAATTTACGGTGAAATCATTCTATTCAGCATAGTGGCTTGTAGGATTTTTTGAATATAGGCTATGCACTTAATCTGCTCTTGAGAGTGCAGTTATGCTTTTAAACATAAAGCCAAAAATAAAATTCATTAAAATTATGTTTTCCAGTTATGATAAAACCAACACAAATATATGATTTTCTAAAGTTATAGTATAGGTGCTGACTGTGGGGAGCAATGAACTTTTATAATTTGCCCATCAAGCAAAACCAGTTATAGTTATTGAAGGAGTTTGGAGGGACTTCCCTGGTGGCACAGTGGTTAAGAATCTGCCTGCCAATGCAGGGGACACAGGTTCGAGCCCTGGTCCAGGAAGATCCCACATGCCGCAGAGCAACTAAGCCTGTGCGCCACAACTACTGAGCCCACGTGCCAAAACTACTGAGCCTGCGCTCTAGAGCCCACAAGCCACAACTACTGAGCCCACATGCCTAGAACCCATGCTCCACAACAAGAGAAGCCACCGCAATGAGAAGCCCGCGCACCGCAATGAAGAGTAGCTCCTGCTCTCCGCAACTAGAGAAAGCCTGTGCGCAACAGCAAAGACCCAACGCAGCCAAAAATAAATAAATTTATATAAATAAATAAAGGAGTTTGGATAACTTCTCGCTCTCTCTCTACTATGGAACCAGTAGTGTATAGGTGAATATGGGAAATAAAAATATGGAGGATGCTCTCAAAAAGTACATCGGAACACTATATATGAAATAATTTAAACATATGCAGCATATTGTTTGATCATTTTTCCAAGCCAGAGCTTTTCAAAGTGTGTGAGATATGAATCTCTCGGCCTCAGGAAAGCCAGGGACCCTCCATTTATCCTATTGTTCCATATACATAATATGTTTTTTGTGATAGCACAAATGTTGAGAATTATTAGCCTGGCAACAAATTTTATAGAAAGTCTAAAAACGGAAACATAATTATGGATTTCAGGGAAGAAGGCAAATGGAAGAGGTTTTTGGCAAGACATGTGCAGTATTCAGGAGATATATCTTCTCTCTTTGCTAAGCTCAAAAGAGCCACGGTTGGCTGACATCCTGTCTGGCTTCTCAAGGTATATTGTCTAGCTCCCTGTGCATATATTTGGGCATAAACAAGAGAGAAAGGAGGATAGTGTGGGAGGGAGCCAAGGTGATTCTGGAACATTATAATTGATTTGGCAATTAAGGATTCAGGAGTCCTACAGAACTCAAGGTCAGCCTAAATCTAAGGCAGAAAACCCTGATCTATTTTGCAGTGACTGAATGCTTGCACAGCTGAGGCTTACCCAAACCCATATGGGAGAATCTGTGAGATAAGTGAGTTTAGTTTATGAATCAAGCACAACTTATATCTCTCTTTTAATGATGCACAAAATAATATTTTAGTTTCCCCGGATGTGACAAAGTGTGGTTTAATTGAAAGAATTAAAAGGAAGGTACTTGTCAGTAACTATTCAAAAATGGAAACGGACACAAGACCATGGATGTTTTAATTCGAAGGTTTTTGCAACCTTATGTTTCATCCTTCATGGAAATTCTAACTTCACTACATTTATTTTAAAAATCCAGTATATTTCTAGATCATCATTTAAGAAATTCACACTCTGTGATTTTAGGTGATCTAACCAAATTTATTTTAACTGCAAGAAACATATGTAGGTAAAAATTATGCTACTTTTTGTTAGCTGGAACTCATAGTTAGCTCATCTTGCCATTACCTTTACAACATAAAGAGTTCTTTCTTCCAAATCCATTTGATTTATTTATTCAAGAATAAATCAAATTTAAAGAAATGTTCTCATATTAAAAAACCTTTAGTGTATTTTTATTTTAATAAAATTGAAACTTTTTTGGAATAAGCTTAAGGAGTATGAAATTTATTATTCTGCCATCTGATGTGCTAAGCAGTTACCTATACACATTTTACAGGAGTCTTTTATATTTAAAATCCTTTTATTTCTCTGAGGCCACTATTTAAATGGCTGATAGGGGATAATTTGTTGTGTTCAGTGAATTCCTGATTGTTGCACAAGGAAAAGTTCTTTCACCTTTCATTCAACGATTCATCTTCCTGTGGTGATTTATTTTACTATATCCAGGCATGCTTTATTACCTACAGACTTGGCATGCACTTTTTTTTTCTACCTGGTAACCGACTGAGCCTTAAATAGGTATGCAAGTTATAACAAGTTATAAACTTTTGAATTTTACATTGTTACAGATAATTCTGTTGTTTTGCACATTTTTACAAACATGCCTACATGCTATTGTATAAAATTGAGAGGAACGTTTAGATGTATCTATAGAACAATTATTTAGAATTATCTTTGGTAAATAAGATGCAATTATAATACATACAAGGCGGCAAAATCAGTGGTAAAGTAATATTTGGGGATATAAGAAATATTTGTTGCTATGTCATAAGGCTGTGACTTCGCTCTAACTAGGAGAGGCTCCAAGATGAAAGTGGCATTTATGAGAAAGGGATAGAAGGAGAAAGAAAGAGATCACATTAGATTCTTTATATATGCCAATGATATTTCTATTCAGTTCAAATTACAAATGAAAATATATATGAGATTCTAGAATTCAAATGTTCAAAACAGCCATGCAGTTTCTGTTTTGTATTATACTTTATTTTCAATAGAGTCCACATATATCACCTGTCAGTGTATAGCAGCCTATAAAAATTATACATTTTTATTTTATGATAAAAATGATCCCACATCTATATTAGTTTATTAGTACATTTTAGCTGCACCAATGCCTAATTTGGAAAAGAAAATCTTAACTAGAATCAATAATCATTCCAGCTTGTACAGTAAAATGTGTTATATAAAACCAAAAATTCAAAGTATGCCAGCTCTCTCAACTTCTTCATTATTTTGATAACTATAGAAATTTCTGAAATCTTATAATTGGATCAATATAGTCCCTTCACGTAAGATAAAATTTACTAATGGAATTTTTCAGAAATTTGGTTCCCATAATGTTGTATTTATCTTGATAAGGTAAAGGAGAATAAATAAATAAATACAGTAATTGATTAATAAGATTTTAAAAAATGAAATGGGATCCAGGGGATATAAATTTCAGTGCTCTTCAGTGTAAGTGTGAACTTGGCAAGGTTATGGTCCTCAATCTTATTCTCTATAAAGTGACCCGTTCTAGCTCTAAAGTTCTATAATTCTCTGTCACAGGTTTTGGTTCTATATTTCTGGATTTAATTCACAGCTCTTTCTTTCACTTCACTCATAACTAGATGCGACATATATTGATTTATCAAGCACACACTTAGATGTGTAAGGTAATTTTATTTTGAAACTAACTACTGTTCATTTGGATTCTGCTCCACATATGCACTCATCTTGGAAGATGAGTAAGGAGAAAGTTTTGATGGTGAAGAATTAGTCCACAATGCCAGATTCTATGGATTTCAATGAGGATCAGAGCTGAGTCATTCACACTGGGATTAGGCAATATAGAGGATTGATGTCCATGATACAGGTGGATTGTATAGATTTGGGAAAGAAGAAATATAGAGTATTCTCAGGTGAAGAATGAACATGAGTATGTGAAAGTCAGTAAGTCTAAAGATTTACTGACTTAAGACTCTCGAAAGATTAACTCTGTAAGAATGTAGAGCTAAATGGTAGTACCTGAAAGATGCAGATGGAAAGAGATTGCTTCACTTTGTTTTACTTAGAAGTATGTACCAAGATGAGGAACTTGTGAATAGATTTAATAATCAAGAGATTGTCAATAGGGAGGGAGATGTTAAAAATACATAAGAAACAAGGATAGCACTTGGGTCAGGAAAACAGCATTGCATATGGAATTAGCCATTATATGGAGCAAAAAAAGGAAGGGTGGATGCAGATATAGGAAAGTGAACATGTATGGGTGGGAATAGGGAGTTGAGAAACTTCACTCTTAATAGATTCCCTTTATATAGTGTTATAGGGGCTTTCTCTTTTTACTTAGACTATACATTTTTAATGATAATATATTAAGTTATAATTCAAGTTCAATGAGGCATGTTTTGTTTCTACTTCCTCTTCAATATCTGCTGGTACTGATAAATGTATATTTAGTAGTATGTTCCATCTTCTGGATATTAATGAAGAAATTAGTTTCCATTATAGAAGTATACAATGTAACCTAAATAGAGAAAGGAAATTAGTACCCCCAAACAGATAGATTATTAATGTATTGTTTTGCAAGTAATATTATCCTATTCAAATATATGTTATTAAAACGTCTTATAAAAAGCCTTTTAAAGTTTGTTAATTCATATTCATTCGTTACAGCTGTGATGTGAATAGTGTATTTGGGGTTGCAACGTAGCAGTCTTTTCTATGACCTGAGGGTCACAAGGTTTTGCCCTGCTCATTTGTTCACAAGACTTCTCTCTCTGATGACTAAAAGTTAGATCCATGTATAAAACAGAGCTCTAATTTGGTGTATTAAGGAACAAAGAATGATAATTACCCAGTCACGGGCTCAAGATGGCCTTCCTCATTTCCTACATGCAAATATTAATAAAAGGATATAAGATTTTTCTAAAACTTGAGATACAGACTCTATATTTTTACACTTATATAAATGAATCTGTTAAAAACTCTTTTTAAGCTATAGAATTATCTCATCTTCAAACTCATATATTTTTTGAGAGAAATTCCTGAAATATTTTTCTTTCTCACATTTTTAGCTGATAAACAATACTTAAGGATTGAGAATAATTTCATCACTTTCTGTTCAGTGAAACTGTTCAACGATACCAGTCTTAACTATAATCACAAAATAAATTTCTAGGGCATTTTCAGACTTATCCTTACTTTTAGTCATTTATTATTTTTCACATATTCACTGCATTCAGAATACTTAACAATGCATGAGAAGGATGACATGAGAAGGATGACAAAAGAAGCAGGATATATATTTCTATACTGCATAGATGATATCATTGCCATTAATCTTACCTAGAAGAAAAGATCTCATCTCTCTCTTTCCTCTAAAAAGCACCATTTTTTCCAAGCCATTATAAGCTTTTTTGCATTGGTAAGGAATTCAGCCACCTCATTCTTATTTGTAAGCCAAGAACCATAATAATAATTTGTAGGTTTTCAGATGTGGATAGGAAGCTTGGATACATGGTTGGAAAATAACTACCGTGTGAACTGGGGCTTATCAAAGAGAAAGGAGAGGCCCTAGAAACATGACCAGGGACCTGAGTCTTAAGAGAACAAATAGGGAGTGAAAAATCACCTTCCTTGGGAAATGTATAATGCAGTTCTAGGAAGAGTGATGTCTAACATTGGGTTTACAGTTCTTTCCAGCCTTAGGTGGTAATTGCATTCTGCTACTTCCTAACCTTCAGAAAGGTCTGCCACACAAAACCACCTGGTGTTAGAGTAAACATAGGGGAATGAAAGAACAGTGATGAAATCTAGCAAAGGACAACACTAGATAATCAGGTTGAAGCAGAAAAGCAAGCAGCTATATTGGCTGACTCAGCAATAAATATGAGCGAAACCACTTGTCCTACATATAATAGAGGAATGTGACTATTGGGATGGAGGGCAGATAGTGGGATGCTACTTAAAATCTGTAGAAAATACTAATGTTGCTCTATTTGCCTCATTGCCAGAGGAACCTGATACATGATTGAGGCAATAGAACACAGACACATGGATTCATTCTGACATTTTGTATATTGCTAGTGTCTTCTAAATTTGAAAAGTACTGAAAAATCACATGCAAGATGGTTAAATTAATCAACCTTAAGCAAACTACATAAAAAAATAAATATACATACAAAGCAGTAAAGGTGTAAAAATGTGTGTAAGTGAGAAGGTTTAAGTGACATCAGCTTTCAAGAAGAGGAGAAAAACCTCGAGAGAGTTTGAAGAAGGTAAATGAGAAGTTGCTTTCCAAGCAAGAACAATCTGTTCCAAGGCTGGGGAAGGCATGAGAGAGGGTTCATTCTGACCCTTTTATGCTATTATTAATCGATGTTTCCTAGCAATTTGACTGGCTTCTAAGAAAAATCCATATGTAACAGTAAACAAAAAGAGAGAGACTTTCTTTCTAATATAAATATTTAAGGCATTTTGAGACAGGAAAGACATTGAGATGCATCACAACATTCTTGTAAGTTTTGGTATTGAAACAGTTTAGTCAAAGTTCTATTCATTAATTCACCTGATTTCTATTTAACTATGTGCCACACATTGGGGAAGCAGCTGTGAATGAAACAGATTTTGTTCTTGCTGTTATGGAGTTTATTTTTATACTGTAGGAGCAGAAAAACAATAAGAATGCTTGCTGCTCTATGTTCTAGTTACTATGACCACATAAACAATTACCACAAAACTGAGTGGCTTAAAACAATAACAGATTTTATTGTATGCATCAACCTGACATTTGCACGGGACTGAGGCAGTGCAATGTTTAGGAGATGAAATCATCTGAAAGCTCATTCATTTACATGTCTAATGCTTAAGGATGGCTGTCAACTGAAACTTTTCTGGAACTGTTGGCTGGAAGGTCTATATGCAACCTCTCAATATGGCCAGGGCTTCCTCAGCCCTAGGAAAGAGAAAGAGAAAGAAAGAAACAGATAGAGGTAGGGAGAGGGAGAGAGAGAGGGGTTAACTTTCAGAATATCTCAGAATATCTGTGTGGCCCTTTTTGATCTAGCCTTGGAAGTCACTCAGCATTTTCCTTCCCAGCCCGTTCTATTCACTGGAACAGTCACAATGTCCCACCTAGATTCAGAAGGAGAGGACAATTAACTCCACCACTTGATGAAAAGTTACAAGGTTCCAAAAGAAAATTTGTGAACTGAAATATTGCTGTGGTCATTTTTGGAACATACAATCTGCCACATTCTCTTATTTTAGTTTCTGCTTTAATAAACAAAAAGTCGAATATGAAATTCGTGAAAAATTTTTTATTTAAAAATTTTTCACATGTGTCTCTTTTGAGTTATTACTATTATTTTTGTTGTTTTATTATTACTATTACTCTTAGCATTATTGGCTTGTGAGCTTCCAAATCCCGGTGGCCTTTAACTTTTTCTTTTTAATAGTCTAATAATTTGAGTGTAGCATTCAAAAGTTGATATGGTAAAATATCTAGTGAAAGGGACTATATTAAACTTTTGGGGTCAGAACATTTAATTTGTTATGTTCATTTGAAGGAAAGTAGTACTTTATCAAGTGGTTTTTAGGATGAATGTATGATTCACATCAACTTGTGTAGAAAAAAAAATAGCAAATGGGCTGTCTCCATTATCCCCAGCTAATTTCCATGAGAATGATCATTTTATTCATTTTATAGTCATTTAACCTAAAGAACTTGTTGACTTGGTCTAATGTAAACAAAGCCTAATAAATATTCTATGCCTCATAATATTGTTCGAAGATGTTAGTGTGTTGTGTTATATGGTAGAAATTGTTTCTCCCTTTAAAAATGTTAGAGACAGCTCCAAGTAAAGGACATTATAAAAAAAAATTGTGAAAAAATGATGAAAAAAACTATTAGAAAAACACAAAGAATGTGCCACTTTTGTTCAGATTAAAGGTAAGAGTATGTGAAAGTGGAAAGGGTCATGGGTAAAATGATTGTAATAGTCAAAATGACGTCATCAGTCCGACACTTCATAATTTTTTTAAAGGTTAGTAGGCAAAGAGCTATTTCTGCTCTTTGAAAATGTCAAATAAAATGTTACTTTTCCAAAGCTTCTTGAAGCAATGTTAATCTAAACATTATAAGCATAGAAGATATTAAGGAAACAAATTTAATACATACTATTAATTAGACATCACATATTCCTAAAATGTTCAGATGTACTTAAAGAAACTTTGAAGAAGATTAAAAATTCACATTTATTATTCTTAGAAACATTAACTATAACCTAAGTACACTAGAGGAGAAAGAATAATGAAAGGCTTAGAAATTCAAGTAAGTAGAAAGGAAAATTATCCTACTTAAATTGAAATAATAAGATAGAACTAACCGAACAATTAATTTGAGAGAACACAACCTGATATACTGGATTAAGAGTAGGTGACTGCTAATTAGATATCATTTAACCTACTTCCCTGTACTTCAGTTTCTTTGTTGTAATGGTAATTTTTGCCATCGACGACCTGCTAAGGCTGCTGTGAAATAACAGTAGACCATTTCAAATCCTTTTACATTAATATTGAAGCTGTTTCCAAACCTTGTAGATATCCCTGTGCATAAATCTTTTATTCATGTGCTAATGTATTTATAAAACTAATTCTTGAAAATGGAATTGCCAAATCAAAGGCAATGTGTATTTTAATTTTAAAAGATGTTCAACATATGCTTTATAGTCTGTGATATTGTCAGATGGCTATCCATGTTCGCCTAATAAAAATCAGTCAAGATAAGTCCATATTTCCAACTTCCTATGTTGTAAACACAAAGAAATATTTCTTGTTGTTTTTTTTTTTTCTCCTTAATCCCCACCAACTAGAAGAGATGTAGCATATGAACACCTCAGTTCACTAAGGGAATGCATCAAGCAGAGGAGAATTAGGGAATCAAGAGATTAAAGATGTTAATCAGATCATGTGCATGGCTTGCATTGAGTTCTTTCTCAATAAATGTGTCTCACATGACATGTTCTTTTCACATGACACACTCTTTTTCAAAACTTGTATAGGCCTTTGTGAAAATGTCATATATAATTTATTATATGGTATCCTTAAATACACAGTACCTTATTCTCATTTCATAGTCAATTGAAGTAAATGCACAAATCACAATCAAGCAGAAATCCATAGTGATTTTTAACATTGAAAATGCATCATAGGTTTCAGGTGTCCAGTCTGACATGTAAAGAACTTAGAAGTCATCATTCCTTGCCTCACAAGAAGAAAAAAGCTGACAAATTGAAAATCAACAACTCTTTTTAGGTCCACAGGAGAATTGTTTTCACAGGGTAGACTGCTACCACAAAAACTGTAGAGACAGGCCAATACAGAAAGTAACCATTTTGAAATACACTCAGAGGTCTCTGTTCTCTTTAACAAGGCCTTTTCTCAAAGGAAACTATTTTATCAGAGCCTAAACAACTGGAGTTTTATCAAAGCCTAACCAACCCGAAGGATGGGACCTATTCAACTCCAACCCCTTCTAGCTTTTACTTTGGGGCAAGGGAAATACCCAACTCAGGCTCACTATAAAAGACTGAAACCAAATTATAGGACTATACAATGCTCCCTGCCCTCCCCCATACACAGACCTTACCACCACATCAGTAGAGCTCCTCTATAATAACAAAAGATTACAGATAAAAGAACCATAGGCTCATACTTTATTTAAAGAGTCCCAAGGAAAACAGAAAATGGGGGAAACTAAAACAAGGACACTTGAGGAAATTTTAGTCTCTGACACCACAACTACATCTAATAGTAAACACAGCCTAACTCATTGCTAGATAAACATGAAACCTCACACTAAAGTCCTACCTTTTACACAATATACCATGTCCAGGTTCCAACAACAACAAAAATCACAAGGCATAGTAAAGGACAAAAAACACTGTCTGATGACACAAGGCAACCATCAGAGCCAGACTTGGATATGGCAGAGCTTTTGGAATTATCAGACTGTGAATTTAAAATAATTATGATCAATATGCTAAAGGCTCTAATAAAAAAGGAAGTGGACAGTACACAAGAGAAGATTGGTAATATTACAGGAAGATGGAAAATCTAAAAAGGAATCAAAATGACATGATAGAAATTAAGACAGTAAGAGAAATGAAGAATGCCTTTGATGAGCTCATCAGTGGACTGGACATAATGGAGGAAAGAATCAGTGAGCTTGAAGTTATGTCAGTAGAACCTTCCAAAACCGAAATGTGAAAGAAAAAAGAATGGAAACACAGAATAGAATATTCAAGAACTGTGGAACAATTACAGAAAGTATAACATACATACAAAAGGGAATACCAGAAGAAGAAAGAGAGAAAGGAACAGAAGAAATATTTAAGTGATAATTACTGAGAAGTTTCCAAAATTAATGACAAACACCAAACCACAGTTCCAGAAAGCTCAGAGAACACCAAGCAGGATAAATTCTGAAAAAGCTACACCTGTATATGTATATCATATTCAAAGTGCAGAAAGTTAAAGTGAAGAGAGATCTTAAAAGAAGTTGGGAGAAAAAAAATGCACCTTACCTATAGAGGAACAGAGATAATAATTACATTGGAATTTTCTTCAGAAACCAGAAAGCAAAAAGAGAGTGAAGTGAATTTTTAAAAAGTAAAAAAAAAACATCAACCGCCTTGATAGAATAGTTGTCCTGTTCTCTCTTCCTTACTTCCAGATTCGTTGTTATTTTATCACGTCATGTTGTCTGGGGCTATGGTAGCCACTTTGCAATCCATCAGAAGAGAAACCTGAAATTAAAAGCCTTAAATGAAGGTGGAATCATGGATACATAGAAAGAGCCTGGGGATTCTGCTGACTTGTTGAGATAATACACCAATCTTGGCTTCTAATATAAAGTCAATATCCTCATGATTTCAGCCATTGCAAATCAGATGATTTTGTCAAAATGCCATACTTGGCCCAGCTGTTTACCAGAACTAAATTGTTTAGTAGCAAGACTAACATTTATATTCTGCTGAACAAAAATACTAAAAAAAAAAGAAGTGTATGAGTGAATATTTCCTTTTTGTATTTTTCTAAAGTTAGAAAGGAAAAGCAAAGAAGTTCGCAATTACTACTGTCTAGAAATGAGGGCCAGGAAGAAGGGAGTTTGGGGGAGAAAGAGAAGTAAAGCACCAGGCATCCTGAAAAACTTATCTTCATAATTTTCCGTTTCATTGGATCTGGAAAGGTCCTGGAAACGAGAGAGGAAAGAATCATTGTAGCTAGAATTGATGTTAATTAAAAACTCCATGTCCAGGTGTCAGATTGTCCAGTTTGTCACATCAATTTTTTTAGATTTCTTACTAGTTATGTAGTACCTTTGCCCCAATTTACATGCCTGAAACAGAATGGCTGATTTTAAAAGTAAACTTTAACTGTTCTTTCCTTTGAGCTCCCATTTGTAATATCAATTTTGATATTAACTAACAAATTTTAGCTCTAGTTTTCTATCATAGATATATGGATGAGATTGGCTTTAAATCTCATTTAAATAGAGAAAAATTTTAAATATGAAGGGTTTTAAAATATGAAGGACATGCACAAAATTGAAAAGCATTGTCCATGAAATCAATGTTTATCAGGAGTTCAGGGACATTCTCTAAATGGTTTCTTCTACCTACTGTTGTAACAACTTCTGGTCAGTGAAAAGTGAACCATAAAAGAGAGAAGTATAATGGAAGGCAGTTTCCATTGGTGGCAGCTTCTATACTATCCCCAGGAATGTGTCATCTTTACTGACACTTAAAAAGCATATATAAAAACACAATGTGTTTGGGTTACTGTTGATGATGGATTGTCATTCAAGTCTATCTTGTGTAATTTCTCCTCCGAGTTTATCTTCTTAAAAGGCAGATGCTTCAAGTATTTTGGGACTTACAAATTTAATGGGTTACTATTTTTCTGTTGCAATTGGTGTTTCCAGAATGATGGTATAAGTGTTCAGAATAGCTAATGTGATGGAAATGTCTGAAATTATAATTATGTGCTTTTATTTTTTTTATAAAGAAATGAATTTGGTGGCATCAGTTTCTTAAAATAGACAAAATGTCACAGGACTCTAGTGGATACTTGTTTGGAAATATAGATAGTAGGAGTTTGAGTGAGTTGCTTGTGCATAGTCAGGAAAACTGGATAACTTCATGATCTGTTACTAATGGAGAATTAGCCATTTCTCGCCATGTTTACCTTACCCATGTGTAATTAATCTCGGAAGCAGAAGGACCAGTGATATGAAAGACTTAAGGACACAATAAGCATTTCTAAAAATGAGCCCATATATTGGCACCCTATTTTGCCACTTTGGATCCATTTATTTTGAACTTATTTTTTGATTGTCAAATTTAATTTAAACTCCCAGTCTTTTCTCATATAAATTGTCCTTTTAACACCCCCATCCCTACTCATGTGACAGACTAAGGTTTATTCATCCCTTGAGTCCCCTTATCCCAGAAATCTTTTTCTCCACCAAATCTGGGTTAAACGCCCTTCCTTTAGATTCCATGCTGTTTACTTCTTCTGACATATGACATTATGTATTTAATTTGTCTAGCTCTGTGAGGTCAATATTCAAAATTATTTCCATTACTATCATAGTCTTACCACATGGTATAAAATATTTATATTTAATTATTTTAAAGATATAAAAATGATTTTTTAATCATTGAGTATTAGAAAAAAATTACTTCCTACAAGTGTTACTACTCAATTTTCTCTATATTAATTTTGAACTATTTGTTTATATTGGTTCTCTACAGCTTCGATAATAAATTACCACAAAGTTAGTGGCTGAAAACAACACAAATTTATTATCTTAGAATTCTGTAGGTCAGAAGTCAGAAACAAATGAAAATTGATATGTTGGCAGCCTTTGTTCCTTTCTGGAGATCTGGGGGAAATCAGTTTCCTTTTCTTTTCCAGCTTCTAGAGGCTCCCTTTCTCCCTCTTTAAAGCAGGAAAGGTTGCAGCTCTCTGTGACTTTCTTCTGTAGTCACACATCTCCTTGTGATCTTCTTCTTGTGACTCCTTTTACTTTCAAGGACCCCTGTGGTTACTTTGGGTCAATTTGAATACTCCAGCATAATCTCCTTATCTTAAAGTCAGATGATTAGCAACCTTAGTTCCATCTGCAACCTTCACTTTCTTTTGACATAGTAATCTAACATAATCACAAGATTGCAGGAATTAAGACATAGACATGTTTGGGGAGATGATTATTCTGCCTACCACACAGGTTGAATTTGTTTCCTTTGTTTTGTTTGACTTTGTATTTTCCTGAATGAGACATCTGTAGATATTTTTCATGTATGTAAATAATAAACAATATTTTCTTAATTGCAAACCAATCAATAGTATATAAATCATCACAATGGGACTTCCATTGTCAATATGCAGGGTCTGCCAAATAACTTAGAATCATATCCTAAATAAATAAGAATTACTTATCTTCATTCCACATAGGAGTATTTCTTTTTCATTATGAATATGAGAGAAATCTTAAGAACAATGTTAATTGGAGTTCGTATTTGCAGCTAACAGAAATCCAATGTATATATTTTCTCAGTGCCCTGGAGGATATCATTAAATATAAGCAACACTGTTCCTGAAATTTTAGAGGCACTCCTAATCCTCAGAACTGGAACCTGGAACTTGAACAAGGTAAAGACTTGATTGCCTTTCTCTCATTTTTCTCTTTGAATCCACTTCATTCTTTTCATTGAAGCTTTCTCCTCATAGTACAGAATGTGTCCTCTGATGGTTTTTGAATTTTACATCTCACAGCCTTAATTGCTGGAAAAAAACTTTACCATATACTTTTGGACCATGTCAAGTCTAATAATCCTAGACTACAAACTTTTTTTTTACTACATTTAATTTAGTTATCTTCCTATCAACCAATCAACTGAAGGCAGGAGTTGAAACCAAGCAGGACCCTGTGGGTCCCTCCCGGATACAAATCCTGTTTCCTGTTTGTAGCAAGTAGGCTTCTTTCAAACTCCTTGACCTTCCCTGAGTTCCAAAGGGCAGATTCAAACAGTTGCTAATCAGGGAAGGGAGGGGATGCAGAAACAAAGGAGGAACAGTCAAGAAACAATACTACAGCCTTGGGGCAGAGTCCTGGTTCCTCCTGAAAGATTATACATGACAATACCTTTGAGTTCTTCTGCAGGAGCTAAGGCCCCTACCCTGGTGGAGGATGGTAACTTTAACCTGATACAAGATCCCTGGAGCACTACCCTGTTACCTCACCACCAGCCAGTAACAAGAAAGTCACACACCCTGCAGCCCTTACCCCAAATTTTGCCTTTAAAAAACTTCTCCCTGAAAACCATCAGGGAGTTTGGGGTTTTTGAGCTTTTATCCTTGCTTTGCCCTACAATAAACCTTTCTCTGCTCCAAACCTGGAAGTTTCACTTTGTTTGACCTCACTGTGCCTCAGGCACAGGAACTTGTGTTCGGTAATAGAGTAGGTGTGTCACATTGTATTAAAAATATGGTATCCTTGTGCAAAGGGTAGGAGTGTTTCCTAGAAAATACTAAATGGGAAAACAGTCCCACCAGTTACCAAAACAAAATGTAAATAGTCAATATATTGTGTTCAATAAATATTACCTACCTGAATTAATAATAAAAGATAAGTGTGTTTCTGCTTTAAAGAAATAAATTCTAGATGGCATCCTGATATCATCAATAATTTATCACTATCCCCTACGATTTATCACTACATCCATTGCAATGAGAATTAAATGTTCATCTTCATAGATGTGAGGGATGTAATCATCCTTATTAACCATAGAACTATTTTTGTTAGATTCAAATATTTC
Source organism: Phocoena phocoena (assembly GCF_963924675.1). Classification (NCBI taxonomy): domain Eukaryota; kingdom Metazoa; phylum Chordata; class Mammalia; order Artiodactyla; family Phocoenidae; genus Phocoena; species Phocoena phocoena. Next base: position 54,056,987 of record NC_089235.1, on the reverse strand, counting down.
TAATTACTTAGAAAATTAGGTATGTGAAAAATCAGGTATTTTCTACAGCTATCATTTAAGCCAAAAGTAATTTTTTCTCCTTTTCCAAATTAATTTTAAGTTAAAAACTTAGAATACCTCATTCTTTGTGCATTCTTATTAATAAAATAAAAATGTCTATGCACTCCGTTTGCCTGGCTCCAGGGCATGTGAGAATTACCTTAATTCCCTGTGTGTTTTTTAACAGCTTTATTGAGGTATACTTGAAAAACAAGGGAACTGCACATATTTAATGTATACAATTTGATGGGTTTGAACATATGCATACACCAGTGAAACCATCATCACATTACGGTAGTAAACATATCTGGAAGTTTCCTCCCGCCCACCTCTCCTGTTTGTAGTAAGAATACTTGAGATCTCCTCTCTGAACATATTTTTCAGTGTACAATATAGTATTATTAACTAATATAGTATTGTTAACTATAACATTAACTACAGGTCCATACAGTAGATCTCTAGAACTTAAAAATTGCATAACTGAAACTTTATACCCATTGAATAACAACTGCTCATTTTGCTCTCTTCTGCCAACCTCCATTCTACTCTGTGCTTTTTAAAGTCTGACTGTTTTAGATACTCTGTAAAAGTGCCATCATGTAGTATTTGTCCTTTTGTGATTAAGTGTATAATATCCTCCAGCTTCATCCATATTATCACATATGGCAGGATTCCCTTCTTTCTTAAGGCTTAATACATTCCATTGTATGTATATACCACATTTTCTTTAGACATTCATCTGTTGATAGACATTTAGGATGTTCCTGATCTCGGGTGGCTGTGGGGTGCCGCATCCTGTGGTGGCTTGAAGCAGAATCTCAGTTCCCCAACCAGGGATTGAACCCAGGCTGTGGTGGTGAAAGCACCAAATCCTAACCACTAGACCACAAGGGGCTAGTAGCTAGGAGTAGGGCCCTGGCTTTTTGCCTGCTTTGAAGAAGGAATTCAGCAAAGAGACAGAAAGTAGCAAAACAAGTGTTTATTAGAAGATAAAAGGTACATGCAAATAGACACACAGGCAGGCTCAGAGAAAGAGTCATGTGCTTTTGGGGTAGTTTAAATCATTTATATGGGGGCAGTTCTTCCATGTTCCCTCTAGCCAGTCATCTTGCTTTGTCTGGCTCTGAGTCCATATTTCGTCTCACCCAGGGCCCTGCCCTGTGTGCATGCACATCTTTTAGCCAAGGTGGATTCCAGCACAAGGAAGTTGACAGAAGGTATTATGGTCTGGTGTCCCCTCCCTTTTCTTACCCCTGAGGACCCTTTCTGCACGTGTGTACTTTGGGAGGTCTCCTTGACCTCAAGAATGAGAAATATGTGTTCTCTTTACGTTTAATCCAAGCAAGACTCAGCGCCTCCTCGCTTCTGCCATTATCTTTATCTTGGAGTATCTGTCCATGGGGGACAGATTCCAGCTGCTCAGACTGGGGTCCATCTATCTCCTGCCTCATTCCCATATCTTGGCTATTGTGAATAATAAGTGCTGCAGTAAAAGCAAGGATCTCTTTTGTAGATCCGGATTTCAATTCTTTTGGATATATACCTAGAAGTGAATTGCTAGACTGTGTGGTAGTTCTATTTTTAATTTTTTAAGAAACTCTTATACAATTTTCTATAGCATCTGTACCATTTTACATTCCCACCAACAGTGTAGAAGAGTTCCATTTCTCTATACCCTTATCAACACTTATTATCTTTTGCTTTTTTGATAATAGCCATCCTAACAACTCTGAGGTGATATCTCATTGTGGTTTTGATTTGTATTTCCCTGGTGATTAGTGATGCTGAGCACCTTTTCCTGTACCTGTTGGCCATTTGTATGTCTTCTTTGGAGAAATGCCTATTGGGCCCTTAGCATGTTTTTAAATCGGGTTAATTGTTTATTCTGCTATTGAGTTGTAGGAGTTCCTTTTGTATTTCGGATACTGATCCCTTATCAGATATATTGGTTGCCAATATTTTCTCCCATTCCATAGGTTGCCTGTTTACTCTGTAGGTTGTTTCTTTTGCTATGAAGAAACTTTAGTTTGATGTAGTATGACTTGTCTAATTTTGCATTTGTTGCTTATGTTTTTGGTATCAGATTCATAAAACCATTGCCAAGACCAGTGTCTAGGAGATTTTCTCCTATGTTATTCCTTCTAGGAATTTTACTGTTCCAAGTCTTATATTAAATCTTTAATCCATTTTGAGTTTATTTGGGGGTATGGAGTAAGATAGGGGTCCAGTTTCATTCTTTTCCAGTGAATATCCAGTTTTCCCAGCACCATTTGTTGAAGAGACTGTCTTTTCCCCCAATGAGTATTCCTAGCATCCTTGTTAAAGATTAGTTGACTCTATTTGTATGGGTTTATTTCTGGCCTCCATCACTGACAAAGCTGCTGATGGTTCGATGATCTAACACAAATGGAGAATGATTGTATAACTTCTAGTTTGCTATGTCTTTCAAAAAAGAGAGATTTGTTGATAAAGTCAAATGACTGATATATAAATAAAAAGAATTCTCTTTTATATTGTGCCTTTATATTATAAAGCACTTTCAGGGCATCTTAATCTTCACAACTATTGACACTGCAATCCCCACGTAAGAGAGAACTGTGGCTCAGAGACTAGTACTGATTACCCAGAATCATGGATTCATTAGGGATGGATCTAAGTCTCACTCTTAATACTATAGGCTATTTAGCATATTTTTTCTTCTTTTTATATTGCTCCTTGTACATGTCTATGTAAAAGTGAATTTCACAAATGTGTTCATATTTTATTTGTTGGTAAAAAAATATGACTATATCCTATGCTTCCTCAATTCTTAATGTTATAAAAGTAAACCAGCTGATGCAAGGTGAAAAATTCACATTTAAAGATAAATTATTTTTATTGCCCATACAAGTAGGATCGGGGAAAATAATTGTTAAATCAGAAGTGAGAGATAAAAAATGACCTTGACTACAATTTCCAGTTGCTTCTTGATATTACTTAACTGTTTATAAGTAGTTACTTCTAAAATTAATATTGACAAATGTAATAATTTTTTAAACATCTTTATTGGAGTATAATTGCTTTACAATGGTGTGTTAGTTTCTGCTTTATAACAAAGTGAATGAGCTATACATATACATACATCCCCATATCTCCTCCCTCTTGTGTCTCCCTCCCACCCTCCCTATCCCACCCCTCTAGGTAGTCACAAAGCACCAAGCTGATATGCGGCTGCTTCCCACTAGCTATCGCTTTTACATTTGGTAGTGTATATATGGCCATGCCACTCTCTCACTTTGTCACAGCTTACCTTTCCACCTCCCCATATCCTCAAGTCCATTCTCTAGTAGGTCTGTGTCTTTATTCCTATCTTACCCCTAGGTTCTTCATGACATTTTTTTCCCCTTAAATTCCATATATATGTGTTAGCGTATGGTATTTGTCTTTCTCTTTCTGACATACTTCACTCTGTATGACAGACTCTAGGTCCATCCACCTCATTACAAATAGCTCAATTTCGTTTCTTTTTATGGCTGAGTAATATTCCATTGTATATATGTGCCACATCTTCTTTATCCATTCATCCGATGATGGACACTTAAGTTGTTTCCATCTCCTGGCTATTGTAAATAGAGCTGCAATGAACATTTTGGTACATGACTCTTTTTGAATTATGGTTTTCTCAGGGTATATGCCTAGTAGTGGGATTGCTGGGTCATATGGTAGTTCTATTTGTAGTTTTTTAAGGAACCTCCATACTGTTCTCCATAGTGGCTGTACCAATTCACATTCCCACCAGCAGTGCAAGAGTGTTCCCTTTTCTCCACACCCTCTCCAGCATTTACTGTTTCTAGATTTTTTGATGATGGCCATTCTGACTGGTGTCAGATGATATCTCATTGTAGTTTTGATTTGCCTTTCTCTAATGATTAATGATGTTGAGCATTCTTTCATGTGTTTGTTGGCAGTCTATGTATCTTCTTTGGAGAAATATCTATTTAGGTCTTCTGCCCATTTTTGGATTGGGTTGTTTGTTCTTTTGTTATTGAGCTGCATGAGCTGCTTGTAAATTTTGGAGATTAATCCTTTGTCAGTTGCTTCATTTGCAAATATTTTCTCCCATTCTGAGGGTTGTCTTTTGGTCTTGTTTATGGTTTCCTTTGCTGTGCAAAAGCTTTGAAGTTTCATTAGGTCCCAGACAAACGTAATAATGTTTTTTTGTTGTTGTTGTTTTTGTTTTTGTTTTGTGGTACGTGGGCCTCTCACTGTTGTGGCCTCTCCCGTTGCAGAGCAACAGGCTCCGGGCGCGCAGGCTCAGCGGCCATGGCTCACGGGCACAGCCGCTCCACGGCATGTGGGATCTTCCCGGACCTGGGCACGAACCCGTGTCCCCTGCATCGGCAGGCCGACTCTCAACCACTGCACCACCAGGGAAGCCCTGTAATAATGTTTTAATTAGATTTTCGTTGCTGGATTTCATGAAAGATAAAACATCTTACAGATAGTATGCTAAGAGTTCTTACTGAGTATGAACTTAAACTTCAGAGTTACCCTTGAATTCAAATGTAAGGATTATACTACTCTATCAGTAGTAATAAGAATCACTTAATATTCTTACCAGAATAAGGACCCAGAAACAACTATTTGTTTTTTAGGTGGTCTTCAAGCAGACTTTGAAAAACAGTACCATTTGATATTTTTTTTAATGAAACGCTGAGTTAAGTCACTTACAGATGTGGCCCTATTTGTGGGAGATAAGAGTTATAGTTGGTGGAAATGATAACTCAGTTTTAAAAAATAACTTTCAATCACTGAAAATGACATAATTCCTCAGAGAACATTGAAGAAAGCCATTCAGTAAGACCATCTGTGGAGTTAATGCTCCCCATTGTCATCCCCCATTTAGCTCCCTTCATGTAATGCTACAGAGAATTTAAGAAGAATGGCAAAAAGGCATATCAAAATCAGGTTACAAATGAAATTAATAATACACTGACTTAAATTGTGATCAACAATAAAATGCCTTCAAGGAGGCAATCAGACAGTTCACTCAGCAGGAGTGTATCATGGGCTGCAAGCAGATTTGGAACTCAAGCTGCATTGTAATTGCACATCTGAGTATCAGAAAAGCTGTTTTCTATGTCATCAAGTAGCCCAGAATATTCAAGCAATTGTTTACTGATGATTTGCACTCTCCCTAAGTTACCAAAATCATTCATTTTATAGCCAGGCCTTACAAGTAAAATGTAACTATTTCATTACCTTCTATATAGGAGGCCGAAAAGATGTGTGCATTTGCACATTCTTTTTGATATGATAAAGTGAATTCTTGGCATACAGAAATCTGTGAATTTTTTTTCAACCAAAAATCAATGTACATTTAAAATCCTTTCAAATCTTTGATATCTAAGAGTGCTTAGACAATGAGCCACACGTGAGTCCAGTGTTTCCATTGGGAGACCAGAAATTTGCTGAGTCCAAAGAGAGCTTTTATAACCTACCTGTGATTTTTAATTTCATGTGTAAATTCTGTTGGGTTAAGGGACACCCAGATAGCTGGTAAAATGTTATTTCTGGGGGTATTTTAAGGGTATTTCTGGGAGAGATTAGCATTTCATTCAGTAGATTGAGTAAAGATGTCTCCTCAGCAACATGGGTAGGCATCATCTGTTACAGTGAGAGCCAGATTAGAACAAAAAGTTTAAGAGTGAATTTCTACTCTCTCTTCCTGAGCTGGATGTTCACCTTTTCCTGCCCTTGGACACTGGAACTGCTGGTTCTCAGGCCTTCAGCCTTGGATTGAAATAGACCACCAGCTTTTCTGGCTCTCCAGCTTACAGATGACTTCAAGGAGGGACTGCTTAGCCTCCACAGCCACGTGATCCAATTCCTATAATAAATATCCTCTTGTATATATCTCTGTGTATTCTGTTTCTCTGCAGAATTTTAACACAGATTTTGATATTGAGAGTGGGGTTTTTGTCTTAGTCCATTTGAGCTGCTATAATAAAATACCAGACTAGGTAGCTTATAAGCAACCGAAATTTATTTTCTCACAGTTCTGGAGGCCAGGAAGTCCAAGATTGGAGTGTCAGCATGCTTAGGTGAGGACCTTCTTCCTGGTTCATAGCCAGTGTCTTTTTGCTGTGCCCTTGCATGGTGGAGGGTGCAAGGGAATCTCTGTGAGGTCTCTTTTATAAGAACACTGATCTCATTCTTGAGGATTTCCTCTCATGACCTAAGTACTTCCCAAAGGTCCTACTTTCTGCCAACACATCACATCAGGCTTTAGAATTTCAACCTACGAATTTTGGGGGCACACATATTTAAACCATAGTACTGTCTCTTACCTAAATAGAAACAAGGCAGGCCTAAATGTGATTTCTGAAATAGGCAGTGTTTGTGTGAGATCTGAAATTTATCTTTATAATGCTTCCTGCACCAAGGCTCTTTGCTCCTCGTCTGTAATTCCTAGGTCCTAAGGACCCTTCCTCATTCTCTTTGTGGTATATAATATCTTGAAACTTTTATAATTAAATCATCAAACATTCTTTGAAACCAGCTGTTAGGTGAGCTGATGCAGGTTGTGAAAGAATTCACAGAAATATTAGCAAGAGGAGAAAAGAGAGTTTTAATTGACTTTCCAAGAGAGGAAAAGGGACCAGATGCATAGAGTGGCATTGGCACTGAAGGGTGGGGCTTTGAGTCTTTTATTGGGATTCAAAGGGCAAGGTGCATGAAAAGGGGGTAGGTTCATGTCTATCCTGGTCCAGCAGTACCCGGGCTGGCTGTGTCTCTATAGGATGTGGTTTTTCGGAGAATAGACTTGTAGTCTTCAGTAATTTTACAGTTCTTGGGTGTCTGAAAGAGATTTCACAGGGACCCTTGACGTTACTCCATTTTGAATCATGTTAGGTGGGTTTACACCAGCTATCCAGCAGCCACTATTCTATATATCCAGCAGAGTGTCATAGATAATGTTCCTGCTCTTTCAAGGAGCTAACTCTTGAGAATGGGAATCAGACTCATAAAAACCCCTTGCATACACAGTGACTTAGGTGCTGTGATAAGAGTATATAGTGGATTTGGGGGAGAAACAGGTGAGAATAGTCAACTCTAACTAAAATCAATCTGGGATGTTTCCCAAGGGAATAATGCTAGATTTAAAACTTTAAAGGAGAATAGGGATTTTGCAAGTGATTGAGAAGAAAACACATTCCAATAAAATACTAGCATGTGTAAAATCCTAAGGCTCTGAACTGGTAAGCATATTTATCTGCAAGAATTTTATTATGGTTGGAGCTCAAGTATTGAAAAGGAGGGTAGAAAACACTGAGAAGCTCAGAGAACCAGGCAGAGTCTATTTTAAGGGGTAGCATATTTTGCTAAAAACTTTGGATTTTATAAAAGTTACTGGAATAATATATTATGGTAAGGCACTAAAATAAAAATATTTATGAGATCTTTTGTACCAATATATGAGACAATTGAAATGCTTTTTTAAAAATAAAAAACATACGATTTATGGTATATTTTTATATGTTGATCCAAGTTATTCTTGGTTTTAAGCATTTCTTTGTTCTTTAAAATACCCCAAGTTGGAATATGTCATTTATTTTTAATATTATGAGCCTAAAAGATATTATGGAGTTAACTTACTGCATTAAATTTTCATGCTATAAAAATATCAATTAAAGTCAGGTTCATTTTGCAATCTCCAATATAACAATTGATGCTGGTAACAATCAACAATGTATATTAAAGCCATTGGGTAAAAGTTTGTTGGGGATAGGATTATGGTCTAAAAATTGTCACTTTAAATTACATATGACCTGATCTTTGACAAAGGAGCAATGCATTACAATGGATAAAAAAATAGTCTTTCGACAAATGGTGCTGGAACAACTGGAAGTCAACATGCAAAGAAATGAATCTAGACACAGACCTTTTATCTGTCACAAAAATTAATTCAAAATGGATCACAGACCTAAATGTAAATTGCAAAATTATAAAAGTCCTAGAAGATAACAGGAGAAAATCTAGATGACCTTGTGTTTGGTGATGACATTTTAGATATGACACCTAAAATTCATATGGAATCTCAAGAGATTCTGAATAGGCAAAACAGTCTTGAAAAACAATAGCAAAGCTGGAGATTTCACACTTCCTCATCTCAAAATTTATAAAAAGTTATAGTAATCAAAGTAGTATGGTACTGACAGGAAGGTAGACATACAGATTGAGGCATGCTAGAATAGAGTCCAGAAATAAACCCTCACATATATAGTCATGATTTTTGACAAGGATGCCAAGACCATACAATGGGGAGAGGACAGTCTTTTCAACAAACGGTGTTGAAAAAACTTGATACTCACATGCAAAAAAAAGAAATTGAACCCATATATTATATCATACACCAAAATTAACTGAAAATGGACAAAGACAAGTGTAAGAGCTAAACTCATAAAACTTTTAGAAGAAAACTGGAGAAAAACTTCATGGCATTAGATTTGGCAGTATTTTCTTGGGTATGACATCAGAAGCATAAGCAATAGGACCTATCTGCTCATTGCCACCTCTACAGTGTGCTGAGTTTTGTCAATGAGGCACAAAGTCATAAATTTGGGGAAGTCCACTGTGGTTCAATGCCTAAGTTCCAGTTACTGCAGACACAAAGTACCTTTGCTCTGCACTCCACTTTTGTTGCCTTGTGTTCTTGATAACTTCCTGAAGCAATGAAAACCACATTTAAGTCAATATTTCTAACTGTATACCTGGTATAATATATTTTACTTATCTTGCATATTTAAATAGTTTCTCTTTTTACAGCATACTATAGTATGAAAGAAATATTTTCAACATATATTGACTTATTTAACAAACATGAAGTAGATGCTTTCTACAGGAAAGATTAAAAAAATGATTAAGCCACACGTTCATAATCTCAAAGTACTTTCAGTTTTGTGAATGAAACAATCAAATTAATAGATTATTATATTACAGTGTATTAAGAGACTAGCTTAGACTGGTTGTGAGACAGGCTTCCTAGAAGAGATGCTGCCTGCACATGTAAAAGAAATTTTTTAATGAATTGCTTAATTTGACAGCCCCATGCAATTATTCCCCCAGGCTTACAGCTAAAATATCTGATTTTTATTTGTACCTGTGGGAAATTTAATTAACTAGTTATTTTCTAAATATTTTCTAAATAATCACATAGGTTCTAATGTGCTTGGAATAACTTTGAGGACAGTGGCAGATAAAAATATATATTATCCCTACCATAAAGAAGATTGTGATTTTATGTAAGTGGAGAAATGAGAAAGCTTTGCATAGATGCAGTTCAAAAGCTTAAGAGTTACTGAGATTTAATAAAAGAGCTTTAAAACTTTTTGTTCTCCTTTATTTGAAACAGATTGAAGTATTTCAAGTCAAAAGTTGCTTGAATATTAATTCATAAGGAGGAGAAAGTATATTTGGTAATAAAATGACACTAGGACTTTGAATAATCTTAGTACTCTTTGACTATGAAGATAATTTAGTCATATTTCAACTTTTCTGATTTGACTTACACTAAACAATACCCTTAGTTTAAAATAAAAAAGAACTGTTATTCAAGGGGAAAAGTGAAAGGAATTGCCTAGATCCATACTTCCTAAGTCAAAGGGAAAAACTTTGACCAACTTATTGTGAGTAATTTACTGACAAAAATAAAGGCTCATCAATTCAGATGGGAAACTCTATGCCAAAAAATAAACTGCCATTTTGCAAAGCTAGAACCTTTCTAAAGGAAAGCTCAAGAGAAACTCTTAACAATTTGATTTTCACTTCTGATTTTGAAGAGGCATAACTTGGAGTATAATGTGTATCAACATGCTAGTTTCTTTTTTGTTTTGTTTTTTTCTCTGTTGATGGTACAAATCTGTTCCAGCCAATTTCACCTAAATCAATCAGCCCAGGTCTAGATACGTGGTGGTGCAATCAGCAGGGATTTGCAGTGCTAGACTCTTCAGTTCTTCCAACACAGAGAAAGACTACAGTTGAAAGCTATGTCTGAAACAGTTCTAAAGGCTTTGTGTTTTGAAAGTCAGTGTGAGTTCCAGAAACTGTTTATCATCATTCACTGATTAAGAAACCTCCCACCAATCACTGTCTCCATTTTTAGACTTATAAAGTAAAAAACAGTATAGTGATTATGGGAGAAATTTGCATATGGCTATTTCTAAATTGATATTTCTTTTGTTCTGAACAATGTTCGAATCTGACTAGAAATGAATGTTGAATATTAAGAGACTGGTGTAATTTTGTGCCTTTGATGTGGTAGGTGTTCAATAAACATTTCTAATAAGCAACTAATGTTAAAAATGGACAAGACATACACAGAGATGAAGCTCTAGGGACAGAAAACAGATCAGTGGTTGTCTCAGACTGTGGTTGAGGACAGGGATTGACAACAAAGGACTACAAGTTATTTCTTGGAGAGATGGAACTGTTCTTACCTTGGTGGCGGTGGTTACATGATTGTACGTATTTATATTGTATTTGATTTATATGTGTGTGTCAAAACTCAGAACTGAGATGAATTTTTCTATATGTAAATCTATCTCAGTGTATCTGACTTTAAAAATAAAAGCTCTGATTATCATGTGGGCTGCTTTATCTAAATGTTTGATATTTTGAGAAGCTTGTAGGAAAGGTGCTATGCATGTACTTAAAATGTACATTTGCACCTAAAAGACCTGTTAATGTCTGCCTACTCTTTTTTATTAATTGAAGTATAGTTGATTTACGATGTTATTTATATTAGTTTCAGGTGTACAGCAAAGTGTGTGTGTGTGTGTGTGTGTGTGTGTGTGTGTGTGTGTGTATTCCTTTTCAGATCCTTTTCCATTATAGATAATTACAAGATATTGAATTATTTATGTTTTTTTTAATTTTTAATTTTAAAATTTTATTTATTTTTTTGGCTGCGTTGGGTCTTCGTTGTTGGGTCTTTGTTGCTGCGTGCACGCTTTCTCTAGTTGTGGTGAGCGGGGGCTACTCTTCGTTGCGGTGTGAGGGCTTCTTATTGCAGTGGCTTCTCTTGTGGAGCACAGGCTCTAGGAGCACGGGCTTCAGTAGTTGTGACACATGGGCTCAGTAGTTGTGGCTCACAGGCTCTAGAATGCAGGCTCAGTAGTTGTGGTGCAAGAGCTTAGTTGCTCCATGGCATGTGAGATCTTCCCAGACCAGGGCTTGAACCCGTGTCCCCTGCATTGGCAGGTGGATTCTTAACCACTGCACCACCAGGGAAGTCCCAAGATATTGAATTATTGAATATAGTTCCCATACCATACAGTAGGTCCTTGATGTTTATCTATTTTATATATAGTAGTGTGTATCATATAATCCCAAACTCTTAATTTATCCCTCCTCCCCTTTCCCCTTTTTTAACCATGAGTTTGTTTTCTATGTATGTGAGTCTAATTCTGTTTTGTAAGTTCATTTGTATCATTTTTTGTTTTTAGATTCCACATATAAATAACATCATTAGATATTTGTCTTTCACTGTCTGACTTACTTCACTTAGTATAATAATCTCTAGGTCCATTCATGTTTCTTCAAATGGCCTATTTCATTCTTTTTTATGGCTGAGTAATATTCCATTGTATATAGATACGACATCTTCTTTACCCATTCCTCTGTTGATGTTATGTGGATGAATGTCTTTATGATTCTGGATCTATGAAATGTTTGATTAAAATGATGCAAAAACAGCTCACCAAAAAGAAACAGGTAAATTTGACTACATTCAATTAAGAATTATTGTTAGTAAAAGAATGTAAAAATATGAGTTACCTACTGGGAAGCTATTTGCAGCCTATTTAACCAACTAAGTACTCTTACAATTCAAAAAAGACCAACAACTTAATAAAGAAAATTCCTAAAAGACTTGAATAAACTCTCCTTAGAAGAGTAACAGTCAATGGCTAACAAACAAATAAATATATTCATTCTCTTTTGAAATATGAGTGAGAAAAATTTTATCTCTATGATACCACTTTTCATGAACTACTTCAATTTTTTTTTTAATTCTGAGAAGTCCAAGAATTTCTTCAGATGTGGGGCAATGGGGATTTATACATTTCTAGTGGGATTTAAACTGGTATAGGTAAACTGGAAAGCAAATTTGCATTAACAAGCAAAGAAGAATATATGGATAACTCATGACCCATAAATTCTACTCGTAGATATATACCTTAGATAATTTCTTGTGAGTGTACATTAGGAGACATGAACAAAGCAAGGGAATGATAAACTCGAAGTAGTGCTTAACTTCAGTGGAAAAAGTCAGAGGTGCAACCAGGGAGGTTAAACATTGTTGGTAACATTCTGTGTCATTAGTTGGGTGATAAATTCACAGTATTCATTTTATAAACATCTTCCATAGCTTGCTTATAGGTTACATATATTGTTTTGTATGTATGAAATAAAAATACATTAGTGAATAAAATTTTTAAACTAATGTAAAAGCTACATTTTTTTTCTTACCATATTGCTCAGCTGTCCTTTCTGGGGTTTTGGCAAGTCCTAGCCTGATCAAAATAGGACAATGTCCTGAGGGGCTTGTGTGTTACTCATGGAAGAAATCCAAATACCTCATTTTGTTTAGGATGCACATTTGATGGGTTTTCACCCTTATGACAAAACCACATACCTAAGAAGTTCTGAAGGAGTTATGGGATCTGCCATAGAGCCAATAATCCTTACTCATTTTCCCTTTAAAACTAGGGGAGAAATTACAAGCATCCATTTGATTTTAAATTTAGGGCACAAAAATTGTCTAAAATGCTGAACCTTATCTCTCTCTTAAGAAAGTCTTTTCCTGGTGTAGGCACCAGGGATCTGCATTCTGATGGAATTTGAGAGTCATTCCACAGTAATGGAATTGGTATATTAATCATAAAGAATAGTTTTATTTTGCCCCAACCTCCTTATGCCCTACCTTGTCCTCTGTGAGAAAACATTGGGCCTCAGTAAGCATGATTTTCAACATAAAGAGAGAGTGATTCATTCCCTACTATAAAAATTTTCTTGGAATTTCAAATGGATTTTTCATAACTAAGCTATTCTTAAGAAGGCCTCACAAGGTCTATAATAATATATATAGATTTTGTGTATCTTTCTTTAATAAAGAAAGTTTATTAAACATTTTAGTACTGAGAGAATTATGAACCTGTTTATCTGGAGCGGAAATCTTGTATTTGTTAGAGCTATAAATCATAAGTTTTGCTCTAATTGCCATCTTCCAATAATTGTACAGTCTTAAGTAGAAAAAAAGGAGCATTGATTTTGATTTCTGAGTAAAGCTTTCAGTGACAGCAACTGATCTTATTTGCTTTTAAAACTGCACATTTGGTGTGACAATTATCCAAGATTAATGAATATGGAACACCACAATGCTGTTTTCTAATCGTAATTACAGCATGACATTTGGTGAATATCAGTTTCAGAAGAGATTCTCAGAATCTTTTAGCAAATGCTGTCATAACAGTCATGAAATGTGGTGGTTTAACACAACTTTAAAATATTTCTACAAATTCTTGGTAAAATTTAGTTTTTGTTGTTTTCCTTATGGCTGTACCTACCACCCTATACTCTTGTTGTGCATGGCTGTCCATATTGCTGACTTTTCCTGTTAGCTAAGAATTAAAGTAATGATCCAGACATTTTAAACTTATTCTTTATATTACAACCTTAACAACTTGGAAAATAGCCACACCTGAGACTATTTCTGATACAGCTAATATCTGTCCATAAACATCAGGGATTCATTCTAAAATAGTTCCTGTTCCAACTTTAATGGAATCCACATTCATTCTTTTGTCCTAAAAGGATAGGAGAAACCACAGAATATGCCATTACTCCTATTTCAATACTAACCAAAAAGTGCCAGCAAACCAACTGGAGAGAAATGATCACGCACGTTATTTATCTTGTTAAGGCAAGCTTTTTTACAGAAAATGGCTTTTAAATCTTACCTGCACTGAGCAGCCTAGACATGATCCAGAATTGCAATCACTTCCAATGCAGAAAAGTAATTGGACAGGGTCAAGTTTGGAGCCACGTTGTTAAAATTTATGAGAATCTTGACTCCAGCCTTAGGCATTGTCAGTGAATCAGATTCTGTCACAACTTAAATCTCAAGAGTCTCTGTAGAGAACTATTTGGCAAGTTTCTATGGTTCTAATCATGATTTTATTTAGGGACTAAGGCACAATTCTTTATTAAAGTTTAAAGGGAACTGTTCCACTATTCATTTTCAATATTGCAATGAAAATAAAAATCTAGACCAAAGATCCAATCTGGGCCTGTCTGGAAAAACCTGAAAAAAAAAAAAAATCAACTTACTAGTATCTACCCATAGCATGTTGACCTAAAACAAGTAGACTGCCAGACATGTTTTCAGTAAAGATTGGTTTATTCAGGATCAGTGGAGAATTGCAATTTAGGGTCTGCAACCGCGATGAGCCATGTGCGAGTTCCCACATGGCTAGGGAAGGAGAGCACTTTTATAAAGAGGAAAAGGAAGTCGGGAGGGCTGTAGCAAACAGAGTCCATGGCTTTTATTGGCTGAGTCTTTGCCTGGAGAGAAGAGTTGTTTTTCTTCTTTCTGCTGGGCTCTGCTATCATCTCAGGGCACGAGAGCTCCCCCTTATAGTCCCCTAACTCTGAGGTTTCTGTTTACTAATTTTTTACAGAGTCTATAATATAGTTCAGTCTTCTCTTTAGTATGCACACACACACAGAGCTCTAATAAATGCTTTAATTTCCCTTTTGCCCATCAGAAAAGTAATTCTATAGTAAAAGAACAAAACGAAAAACAAACAGAAAAACACATTTCATCCAACTCGTGCCTGATTCTACTTGTATGTAATGAAATAAGTTATTTTCCAGATTATGCTTTTTAATTGGTGACCTTTTCTCCCTTTTACACTTGGAGAACTGAAATTATCATGCTTTCAGCTATACAAAACACCATGAAACCAATAAAAAGAAAATTCTCAATTATTTTACTTATGAATATTTCTACATGGCATGATGAATAGAGATTTTAATTTATAAAATATAAACAGCTAATTATGGCACACTTTCTCAGTGGTATGTTGTTATTCAAATTAAAATATTGTCAGAAGCAAAAGATAAAACTGTGAAGATAAAACTATATAAAACTTGCATATGAATGTGAACAAAGTCCAGAAGAGAACATGAAAAATGTAAGCAACTAATTTTTAAGTTTTAATTGTATCACATTTATTGATTTTTAATCTGACTTTCTTTATCACTCAAATTCTAAAAATTTTCTGAATAATGAACTGGGAAAACTATCACTTGACTAATTTGAACTTTATAATTTTATGTTTTCTTTAAATATCCATTAGCTTACCAAAGTTTTCAAATTTCAAGTTACTATAATGCTTAATGAAATAATGTTTGAATGATTTAAGAACAGTGTTTGAGGAACATAGGCTTAAGTAAATCAAGAGAAGTAGCTCTTTTACCATAAAAATGGAATTGGCTTGCTAGACATAGGCCATTATCTATGACAAGAAATAAGTTACAAGAAAATGCCTATGTTTTACTTTCTTTCTGAGAAATGTCTATAAAGTCTCATTAGATAGATAATATGGCAATCACGAACTATTGATTCACTGGTAGAAGTTGAGACTGCAGGGCGTGGTCATTATAGCTGAAATAAACATCCGGATAATATGAACTCAAGATGTTTCAGGGATTTCCGTGGTGGCACAGTGGTTAAGAATCCGCCTGCCAATGCAGGGGACACGGATTCGAGCCCTGGTCCGGGAAGATCCCACATGCTATGGAGTAACTAAGCCCGTGCACCACAGCTACTGAGCCTGTGCTCCAGAGCCCACGAGCCACAGCTACTGTGCCCACACTCCGCAACTACTGAAGCTTGCGCGCCTAGAGCCCATGCTCCACAATGCGAAGCCACCACAATAAGCCCACACACCGCAACAAAGAGTAGCCCCCGCTTGCTGCAACTAGAGAAAGCCCACGCACAGCAACGAAGACCCAGCAGCCAAAAATAAATTTATTTTAAAAATATGAACTCAAGATATTTGAATATTATAAATCATGTTTTTATCAATAACTAATTACATTATTTAAAGTTCTTCATTGAATATAAATTTGAATGTATAATATCAATAGAAAGGGTTGGATTTTAATTCCACAGACAAAAAAATCTTAGAATTCTACACTTAAAAATTTCCCAAGAAACTCAAGATTAAATTTCTTAGATCCCCATTTCCAGCTATAAAAAAAGCTGGAGCTGAAAGGTTCAAGTACTAATTAACAAAAAGTTTGTTACATGGTTGAATTGCCCTTCCAAAATATTTTGATTCATAGAGAAGTTTCCAAGAAATATCTTACGCTAGCCTATTTTTTACATTAAAGAAGAATGAAATTTTTATTTGATCCATTGGGATTAGCAATGATCTAATTATAACAAAGGAAATAAGAGAATAAAGGAAAGAATATTGTTTTAAAAATGAAAAAAATAAAATTGTTAACTGCATTGGAGTGAATATGAGTGCTAAAGTTCTCCCTATCATAGAGGTTCTAAAATATGATCTAACATTGTTCATAATAACCATTCTATTTCCAGCACAATCACATGTATTTTGTAAATAAACTAAAAAATCATTTAAATGGTGGCCAAAATCTTCCAATATATGCAAAAGAATATATATTGGGAAAAAGAGTTTACAAGGCCTTAGAATGTAAAATGAAACCAACAGATTATAGAGTCACTTATAAGCATAAAATTCTATGATTATTCCTGGTTTTAAGTAATTTTTTTAATGAACAGAACTTCATGATCATTTAATTTGAACTCTAAAGCTAGGTTCAGTAGAAGCAGCACCTTCTCGGAGATTTTGCTCAGATTATTTAATGAGAAATTTCTCTCAGGTGACACCTGTATGGGAGTGAGGGATGAAGGACAGGTCCAGGAAAGAACATTGGCAAAGGGATGGATCCAGCTAAAGCCTATACTCAACTCAGTATTTCCTGGCATGATGCATGGCATGTAGAAGATTCTCAACAAATGCCTGCAAATAAATACCATTTCATAATTGACCACTTTGAATTAAGGGGACTGGCAGTATTGGCTGTGAGTTACCTCTGGGATAAGGTATAACCTCAGAGACATATCCAGGTGAGGAAAATGGTCCCATTAGCTGTGGCTGGATTCGGGTCCACCAGGCCTGTAATGTGGGTCTGGGCAGAGCACCAAAAGTTTCTAACAAAGCTAGCAATTTATAGTTGAAGTTGTTGAAATGTATATTCCATGTCTTTGCAGAATTGGAGGTAGAACGAAGCTATCTTCTAGTACATCACATAGTTGCCCTAGTGGAGGATTCTACCAGGCTAGGATGGGTCGCTATATTACTTAGAGTAACACTAGCCCCTTTAACAAAGAAATCCTCCCCAGATTCAGCTTTTTAAACAAAATACAAAATTATTTCTCAAGTGTAAGAGTTCTAAGATGGTGCATAACTTTGCCCGGGGGACCCAGATTCTTTCCATCCTACTCCTCAGCCATCGGCTACAGTATTGTCCTCGGGTGAACCTTTAAAACTGAAATACGGAGTTTCTATTATCAAATTGGAGGGAAGGGGAAAGAGATGACAGAGAATGATTATCTGTTCTCTTACAGTCCTGGCACATATCACCTCTACTGTTAATCCATTTGAGAAGACTTAGTCATATCATATAATCATACCTAGCTGCAGGAGAGTTTAGCAAATATAGTCTAGCCATGTTCATGGCCATTATTATATTACAATGGATAGTGGATTTTGATGGACAACTAGCCTGTTTATCCATCTATGAAGAATACTGTCTTCATCCGTTCAGCCTGCTATAATAAGAATACCATGTGCTGGGTGGCTTATAAACAACATATTTCTCACTGTTCTGGAGGTTGGAAAGTCCCAAATCAAGGCAGCAGCCAATTCAGTGTCTGGTGAGAACCTGTCTCCTTGTTCATAGACATTTGTCTTCTTGCTGTATATCCTCAGAAAGCAGAAAGAAGGTAGCTTTCGGAGGTCTTTTTATAAGGGTGTTATTATCGTTCATGAGGGCTCTGCCCTTGTGACCTAATAACCTCCCAAAGACCCCCAACTCTTACTACCATCACATTGGGGGTTAGTTTACAACATATTAATTTTGAGGGTATATAAGCATTGAGTTATAGCAAATACTAAAACATTTATGACTGAAAATCAAGGTGACAATTAAGACAGGTCTCAACACATGCCTCTGTATTAAAAAATTGAGAAAGAAAAACTAGTCCATTTTGATAGGAGAGAGAATTCTTGAATGGAAGTTACAAAGTTTCCTCCCTGGTAGTTACCATTACTTGCTGAGTATTGGAAAAATCTGAGTACAAAACTCTCCATGCAACTATTAGTCTGACCTCCAAATAGAAAGGCCAGCCTGCCACCGGCAAGTACCAGAAGTTGCTCCTAGCAATTAGCTAAACTTCCAAAAGCAAACAATTTATGATAACAGGGAGCAAGTGATTTGTTTTAGTATAAATTTAAAATCCTTTAATATACCTTCTAAGAAATTGTCTCATACAATTGCAAAATTAAATGGAGAGGACAAGAAAGAAGAATGCAAAATTTTTTGCCAACTTGCATTAAGAAAATTTTTGAACCAGACTTTGCAACCGTCATTACATTAACTACTCTCCATAATCACTGTGCGTTATTAGTGTCATGCAGTTATGGATGTGGGTTAAATGTAACATAACAATCAATTTCAGAAAAGTTAAACTAGTATGTTCGACATACATACTAGGTTGAAGCATAAGAAATTGCTAACATTCAACTGTCTTTAATGAACCAAAATAGCAATTTCATATGGCTCAACCTAATATTCCTTAATTAACACATTTTTAAAGACATTTAAAACACATTTTAACATGCAATTTAAAAGAAAGAAAACAGGCTTATTTTTATTAAATGAATGCAGAATAAATGTTAAAGTAATATCTCAATATCATCTGATAAATTCATATTTATCTGATTTTTCCTGATTCTAGCCTTACTCTTATAGGGCTATTTAACATCAAGATATACATACTACATGTATGTATGGTGTTTTCCTAGCTATAATGATTTTACTATCACATTTGCTCCATAGAACATTCTTGTGAAGCAGTTAAAGCAATTACTACACACCCTATTTTATAGAAAAAGAGTTAGCACTCCATCCTTTAAAAGTAAGTTTCTAGAATCATATTTTCTAAGATATCTTTCTTTAGAGTTGTGTGATGTATGTGCCCCTCCTCCCATGTAGTACCCATGTATATTTCAATTATAGCACTTACTATGGGCACCTTAAATGCTTGCCCAATTGGCTAATAAACTCCTTCCTGCACCTCTTCCTAAAATGACTGTGTCTCCAGCACCTAGCACAATGCCTGACAGAAGATACTCAATAAATGTTTGCAAATGAAGACATTTGTTTACTAAGAAAAAGACAATCTCCTCTCCCCCACAACGTACACACAACCTTGGGAGTAAGTATCATTGATTTATTTAAGGTGGAGGTGAGATGATTTAGATGTGGATTTCATCACAGAAATGTAGACAACGTCAAGTTGCACAGGAGACGTTACTCTTTTTAAGTATGTTGTGGCTATGTGACCTCTGAGGAACTTCCTTTCACCATCTACTCTCTTCTTTCCCCCTCTTTTCTTCTCCTCTTATTAGAAACACTTTCTCCGTTTCAAATGGAAAGTCAAATTCCTCTCTTTTCCTCATATATTTCTCTCTTTCATTTTGTCCCTTCACATATTCATACTCTTGGGCATCACTTTCTACTCGTAGTTCCCTCAAAGATAGTTCCAGTATCAGTTTTTGAAATAATGTTCAAGTTTCTTGTTTATGTGAATCTCACCAACCACATAAGAGGAAAAGTGAAGAATCCCAACATACTACTATACTCCACCTTGCAAAAGTAGAACTAGATTCTAGGACAAAGAGATGCAGATTGTAATGACTAGGGCTAAGGAAATGCATAATATTAGCAAGTTGAAAAAGGTACCATCCTGAGGGCTAAAAAAAAAAAAGATGTAGGCAAGGCAGCTTGAAATCTCTGCTGGTTTTAGACCTTTGACTCTTCAGCTGCTCATCTCGATTCTGACTGATTATCCTTTTAAGCTCCTTGAACGGAATTAATAACTGAATTATGCTACTTGCCCTAAGACGAGCAGCTGTTAAGGGAAAGTCAGTCCTAAAACCCAAGTGTTCTGACTTCAGGGTCAAGGTACTCATTGCTCACTACATCACATACCACAACTGTATTTATTTGGGAGAATTTAAGGAGAATAAAGAATTCAGTTTATTGCATATTAAGCATGGCATATATAAAATTGCATTTCTATCACTTATTTAATTTCTTCCCATTCACTCTTCACCTTATGTGTGGTGTGGTATTTAGCCTTTCTCAAAATGTTTGAACTCAGTGGTTATGATTTCTTTGGTCTCCATGGAAACACTGACAATATATTTGAGCATTGATGATTTTCGTTGTTATCCATGTTAGCTCAGCAAAATGTACATCATCTCAGATAAATTGAAAAGACAGTCTGCTGAAGCAAGTGTTTTAAAATGAAGAGTATTTTTGCTTTCATCTACCTTAAGTAAATAGTTTTGTACTCATACTGATTTTCAAGTTAAGTGTTACATTCTAAGAAGTCACATCACTTTAGCCTGACATACTAAAAATGAATATTTTTTCTCTTTCCTTGTTTAGCAATCACTTTCTAAGTAAAGCATTTTAAATAGTAACTGAATTCAATATATAAACTCATTCCATCTATTTAATTGGTAAAAGGATACATTTTTAACAGGTTTACTCAGCAACCAATTCTTACCATTTTGGCAGGTTTGGGTTTGAGGCCTAGTGGCATATGCTTGCCATATCTCAGCTTACAACTTTCAAGGGCAGCTTGAGGTCAATTTGCAATTTTGTCAAAACCACTGTAGTGCTAAAGACAGCCATGGCTGAACCAGTGATGACTGCCGTGCCACCGTCCTTGAACCTCTAGACTTTGATAAGCACAATCTGTCAACACATATATAAGCAGAAAAGCTGTAACCCTGAGCTTTACTCTTTATTTTGCACACTAGGCTGACAAAATTGAACCATGAAAGCAATGCAAGATATTTCTGTGTTGGTTGTTCTACAAACAAATTCCAAAGCCTTTGAATGTGTAATTTAACATTTATATTTCATACTTTCAAATAACTTACACAATCTTATTATTAAAGACAAGAGTTTGTGAAACAATTAATTCTCATCCTTTCCTGTGGGGAACGAGGTGTAATATCCATTCAAGTCAATGGAATCTGTAAGCAAAATGATTAAAAGGCAATTCTCATGATTTGGGGGACTTAATTCTTTTTTTTAAGTTTAAAAAATCAATTCTGTTTTATCTCAGGTCAGAGCTCTTTGATAAATCAAAACAAACAAATCAGAATTTGTCATCCTTCTTTGTTTTAAACTCCGTGGTCAAAGTTCTCTAGATACTTCAGATTTCCCACAGAAAGTCAATTTTCCCAGCATTTATTTGGGGATGTCAAACAAGTTTAGAAAAAAATTATTGCTACAGAAGGCTAAACTAAACTTAAATCCAAAAGTTCAGCTCTTTCTCTGCATAAAACTCACAACAAGAAAACAATTCTCTAGTGCGAACAGCTCAGCTCCCATGCCATTTTTGATGTTTCTCAGTTTGATGTCTTTGAGCAGAGCCAGCTAGGGAATAAAAGAGACTGGAGGAAGAAAATGAAGGTTTCCTTCTTTAAAAAAGAAAAAAAAAAGCAATATGTGAAATTATACTCTAATTCGATGTTAAAGGTAGAAAACTAACCTGTTATATACTGTAAATTTAGAAGTTTATAAGTTTCAATTTCCTGTAGCTTTGAGCATTATATCAGTCCTGCAACTTGTTCTATTTGATGTGCTGTTTGAAAAAAGAATACAAGTTATGTTTCTCCAATTCCCCAAACACAATTGTAGTTGGGATACAAATACAGGAGGTCAGTGATTCCAGTGTTGAGACTCCTAGATTTGACTGCGGGAGTTTTTATTTAAAATAAGATCATAAATATGAAATGCGGTATTTCATGTGAGCTGTCAAGAGACAACAAGCTTACACATTTGGGTTGATACTTATATACAATCCATTCAGATTCCATTGCACTAAGTAAAGAATGATCATTTTAAGACTGTACCCCTCTGTATATAAGAGAATCAATGATGAGAATTTATTTAAATAACATCTATTGCACATGTAAAATGACCATAAATATAAGAATGTCAGTTGCAGTGACATGGATGGACCTAGAGATTGTCACACTGAGTGAAGTAAGTCAGGCAGAGAAAAACAAATATCATATGATATCATTTATATGTGGAATCTAAAAACTGGTATAAATGAACTTATTTACAAAACAGAAATAGAGTCACAGATGTAGAAAATAAACTTTTGGTTACTGGGGGGAAGGCGGCGAGGGATAAATTGGGAGATTGGGACTGACATATACACTCTACTATATATACAATAGATAACTAATAAGAACCTACTGTATAGCACAGGGAACTCTACTCAATACTCTGTAATGACCTATATGGGAAAAGAATCTAATAAAGAGTGGATATATGTATATGTATAACTGATTCACTTTGCTGTACAACAGAAGCTAACGCAACATTGTAAATCAACTATACTCCCTAAAAATTAATTTTAAAAAAAGGATGTACCCCTCTCTATGTAAGAGAATCAGTGATGAGAATTTGTTTAAATAACATCTATTGCACATGTAAAATGACCATAAATATAAGAATGTCTCATAATTTTGTCAAACCCAAGAATATGCAAAAAATTAATAGTCAAGACATGAAAATCTTAGTTACTAATTTACTTTTTAATTAATTTATTTCATACCATAGCTATTTTGGACAAAGTCAGATAAGTGGGTCTGAAGTTCTCAAAATAGGTATGAAAGTTGGTGTCATTACCATTTACTGGGAGTCGTGACAATGAATGAAAACCCCAAAGGAGAAAGTGGAAATCCAGATGATTTTAAAGGATTTTACCCCAGGAAATGTCAACCTTTAAAACATTTTCAGAGAAAGAGAAGACCATGTCAGGGTCTGAAGACAAAGCAATGAGAAAAGTAGAATCTGAAAATCACTGTGTCACGGGAATCATATGGAAAGGCTCCTTAGAGAGATTTATCTGGCAAACCCTGCAGAAAGGTCAAATAAAATAGGGATGAGAAATGATTCGTTTTTAACAAAGCATTAAGATAACTTATGACTGGTAGCTTGCCACAGCACTTTCAGTGGAATGTAGATAAAGAAGCTAAATTTTAAAGCTTTTTAGAAGAGAATTGGGGAGAAAAAATTTGGAGACAATGAATGAAGAAAGCTGTTTAAAGAATCTTGCCATAAATGGAAGTAGACAAATGGACTACCAATTAGAAAGAGGTTAATTTGATTGTTTGAATTTTTTATTTTTATTTTTTATACGGGCAGAAACTTGAACATGCCAAGGGAAATGATACTGGATTATAGGAAAAGAGCTTAAGTTTGGTGACATACTAGAAAGGGCAAAATGATAATAGACTCACATTTTCTTCTCTTGAAGAAGAAAAGCAAAAGATCTTTTTTTAAAAAAAATTCAGTTCTATTAAACATCTTTATTAATGATCTGGAAGTGGTATGTAGACAGAACATTAATTAAATGCCTGAATAGTTGGGAAGTGTTATGAAAGATGGACTCATCACTTTATCACTTACTCCATATACAGAACATGGGTAATTCAGTGGGTCAACTGATTACAAGATATTACAAGGAATATCTTTGCTGACAACACCATCTGCTCAATTCATAGCTGGTACTTTGGTTGACTTTTTCACTGAGATATAAAAGATAGAGGTAAAGCAGAGCATAGATCAAAGACCAGGTGTGAGGGTAATTTGAGTTAGGACAAACCAATGATGCCTTGCCTCTACTGCCCAACATCCCAGACACTTAGACACATGCCTTCTTCCTGCTGCTTTTTATTCTCCTCATTTTCAGCATTTCATTTGCGCTTTGACATACTTTACCCACTCCAATTCTATTCAGGTTCACCTTACTATGGTGACATTTGCTCTTTATCACTTAAAAGATCTTTTCACAAAATCAGCAAGACATTTACAAAAACATTTACAACCTACACACTAAATGTTATGAAATACCCTATGGCCCTAGCTTGGAGCCCATTATTTTGTGATGGTGTGTCATGTATGATCCAGAAAACAGATCCTGTTTATGAAAATAGCTGCTGAATCATTTCTGTTTTCCTTATTATTATACCAAACATTTCAAATTTAAGAATACAAGACCAAATAAATAAATAGATAACAATAAAATGCAGGACTGATCTGGGCCTCCTTTCAGTTTCCTACCAAGGTGTGATTTGAGGAATTATCCTTTCCTGTTTATATCAGCTAAGTCAGGTGAAATCAATGAGTGAGGTGAATATGGACATGGAGTATAAATATACTGTAATATTTTGGATATATGTTTATGATATTCACAATGTCACACTGTTCAATTAACCTTTTCAAATATATGGAATCTTTATTAATTTACAGAAGATCAGATTTCACCCTCTTCTCTTTTGAAGTAAAAAGATCTTTGTAAAATGATTCCACTGTTTTCTTTTCCCCTTTGTAATATTATTCTTTCTTTTGCTTTTAATTGCCTTATTTCTTATATTATCATTTCTCTCTGCCTTACTTTCTCAATTATGTCTTCCATCCCATTTTCTTAGTAAGGAACTCTTCTCTCACCCTTTTCCCTTCCATTCAGGAAAGAAAACAGTTTTAATTTATTATAAACATAATTAATGTTGAACTCAGACATAAAGACAAAATTGACACATGACCAGCATGTCACTGGAGCATTTCCCACACTATGTACTTCTTATATCTTAAACTACAATATTTTGTAGTTTTGTTTTTTTTTTTAACAAAATTGTTCCGATTCCCCAAGCATATTTTTCTGTTGCTATCCCTACGTGGTACTAAGGAGCTTGCCCATCTGCTTTCACAATATAGCCTTTAACCTCTGCTAAACTGCTAGGTGTTAATAAGCAGTACTAATCTCTAATTCCACATTAGAAATTATATAGGAAGACTACTGTAATTTTAGAAAGAAATAATGGGAAGACTATATAGCCTCTATTTCAAGTCACTTAATAATGTTTTCAAATATATATATCTTGGAATAATCAACTCTTAAG
The DNA here is from genome assembly GCF_963924675.1 of Phocoena phocoena. NCBI lineage: Eukaryota > Metazoa > Chordata > Mammalia > Artiodactyla > Phocoenidae > Phocoena > Phocoena phocoena. Next base: position 54,031,590 of record NC_089235.1, on the reverse strand, counting down.
ATATATACCATAGACTTCGTTGGTAGCATTGAAAGTACTAAATTATAAGTATCATGCATTTAAAGTGCTAAAATATTCTAAGTTGATTCATTTATGATCTTGGAATATGTAAAACAGGAGAAAAATATTTATACAAATATGTACATACTTTGTAGAATTAGTCTTGATCAAGTATTTTACTTATCCCAAAATTTAGCACTTGGGACGATAAACTTGAGGATTTCCTTTATATTGTAAAGATCAAAACTCAAAAAATGGCTCTTTCCATCAGTTACCAATAATCCCTCCACAACAGCTTGATAAGTAGCTGTGACTTCAACTTACAGAAACCCCCCAAGTTCCACATGCAGGTCTTTTTGTCTTATTATTCAGAGCTCTGATTAGATTGGCATGGTAATGGAATAGGTATATTTAGCTATGACAATTCCTTGAAGATCTGAAAAGAAACTATGACACTTATTAAGTATTCTTTTAAAATTCTTTATTTTTCCTCTTTTAATTCCCTGCAATTTCCACATGAATATTTCGTTGTGTGACTTGAAATGTGGAAGATAAACAATATAATATTCTGAGAAAAGCCTTATGGGATATATGCTGCACAACATTTGGAATTCATCTTCATCTAGAAGACAAGGTTGTGGAAAATATAATTTTTAAAAAATAAAATAACAGGAAAATCCAGAAATTAAAATGTCTATTCAGAGTGAAGGAAAATTAATATCTATTAAATGCAAATTTCCTATAACAATACACTTTATGGTTTCAAAATACTTTCACATTTGCCACAATGCTCTGAGATGATCAGGACAATGTATTTTATCCCCCCATGTAGGCTTGATAATTTAAGTACATTCACCAGCTACAAGTGAAAGATTTAGACAGAGTTTGACTGCTTCTGACTCAGTGGCTATATCTCTTTCCATAACACAAGATTTATCAGTCAAACTGATAAAACAAGTATTCTATTTCAAAAGGAAAGGTCAATTCTCTACTGAATCATCTCATCACTGTCATAAGTTAGCATTTCTTAAATGCTGACTATATTTGAGGTTGCTAGACCTGGATAAAAAGAGAGAGGCTATATGAACACTATCTCTTCTGCAGACTAGAAACATTAACTAACAGACATAAATATTATAAGATTGTCCTCATTTCAACTAATAAAACTACCAAAACAAAGTAGGAATGTCTTTTAGAATAGCTTTGACAGAGACAGCCACTCCGCTTCTGAAATATGTCTAGAGATACAGACACAAGACATTTAGCCCTCCTGTGCAAGGAAAATTCTCATTAATAACAAAGCATGCTTTCCTTCTTTTTTTTCTTTCCATCTTCACCCTTTTTTCACCTTTCTCTGCCACGATTATGTGATACTACGTCTATAATTACGTTCCAGTCCAGAATCTCTATTCTCTATTCTCAATCTTACCTTCACCCTGAGAACCCTGGAAGTTTCGTCTGGGCCAGCCTTCCTTTAATTATGTATTTTGTTCCAATATTCCCCTTGATCTTTACCTCACATCCTTATTTTTTCAGAGCTCACCAAGTATGACATATGTCAGAGAAGTCAGTCTTTGAACATCATGGCTGACAACTCCTGGCAGATTAGCAGAGTTTACATAATTTTTCAAACTTTGAAATACCAAAATATTTTAACCTTTTTGAGCTCTTACTTCCTCATCTATAAAATTAGTTGATATATGAATTTACTGAAATAATAGAATGGGAAAGGATTTAATGTAGTGTCTGACATACATTCATTCATTTTGCAAATATTTACAGAAACTAGTTTTATGCCAGAAATTTTCTGTTTGTCGGGCATACAACTGTGAACCAAATGGAGTCTCTCCTCTCATGACCCTAAATTAAAAAATCAGAAGTTGTCAGATGATGGTAAGAGTAAGTCAAGAAATAAGTAGAATAAGGGGTATCTACAGTGAACGGAGTTAATAAGAGAAGGCCTCTATGATAGAATGACATTTGTTCAGAGACCAAAAAAGTGAGGAAACAAGCTATGTATATTTTTAGAACAACTTTACAGGGAGATGAAACAAGAGTAAGGTGATATGCAGACAAATAGTTGAATTTAGAGTATGGTGAGGAAGGCAGCTTTGGTAGAGCAAGAACATGCTTATTAAAAATGACAGGAAATGAGCTCAGAAAAATGATGGGTAACTAAATGATGCAGATTGTATAGATCTTTCAAAGACATTTAAAGTGCATGGGGTTTTATTCAAGTAAATTTAAAGACACGGTGGCTAATCTTAGGCAGTAAATAGGCAAACAAAGTAGAAATATCTTCTTTAAGGGATATCTTAAAGCCAACGCAATACTGAGAAGTAGGGGAAATTAAATTTCTCTTCTAGATTAAAGCTATAAAACCAAAAGAAGGCATAGAAATTCAAGTCTATGTTAAACAGAGTGGTTCTTAAGTCAGTATTTGTGGTAAAAAGATTGCATGTGCTAATATGTTAAAAGAAAGAATGTGTAAACTAAAAGGGTGATAGATCAGTGAGGAAAGCATAAAAAAGAATGAAAGATAGAAAGAGAAAAAAAGAAGAGTCAACCTGAGGTAGAGAAGACTTGAAACATTAGCTGTTGAAATGTGTGAATTCTAAGCTATCAACAATTGCAAGTCTCTTGGAAAAATCAGTGTGTGATGTTCCTCTCCAGCTACTGACTTTTCAGGTCAGCAAGCTGTCTGTGATGTATTAATGGAATTAATACATGATTACTGTGTGATCAGTCATGATTTTTGATGACATTAAACATTCTATTAATTTAACCTCCTCTGTTCTTATGTTGTGATCACCAACTAGCCTTCTGATTATAATCTGACATTTCATGTAGATTTGCCTATAAACACAAAATGGGAATTCAGATACTTTGCAGTTATATTTAATAAACTGACCTAATAATTTAATATATCGTAGAACTTTAATATTTCTTATTTTCTGCTGGTAATTTGCTTTTCATTTTTGTCTGATAAAATTTTTGTTAATTATCCTTCAAGGATATTCTGGCATATATATAAAAATCTGGTTGAAAATTATTTTTCACTTTTAGTACTTTATTACTACATTGCCTTCTGACTTAGATGGTTATTTGAGAGAAAGTACTATGATCCTTATCTTGTTTTTCTCTGAATGTAATTATTTCCTCAGTGTCCTCAAAGTATTCTTTATATATTTGGTTTACAAGTTTAAATGTGGTGTGTGTGTGTGTGTGTGTGTGTGCGTGCGTGTCTGACATTAATTTCAGGGGAAAAATTATCCATTACACTTCAAATATTTCTTTTGCCCTATTCTCTCTCTCTTATCCTTCTAGATTTTAATTACACATATGATATTTACTGATGTTGTCCCACAACATCTGGATAATTGATAATGCTTTGTAGGGTTTTTTTCAACTTTTTTTTCTCTTTGTACTTCAATTTTGTTTTTTGTTTTTTGTTTTCTTTAATTTTTGGCCATGCTGCACAGCATGGGGGATCTTCGTTCCCTGACCAGAGATCAAATGCACACCCCCTGCATTGGAAGCAAGGAGTCTTAACCACTGGACAGCCAGGAAAGTCCCAATTTGGGTAATTTTCATTGACCTATGCTCAGGTTTTCTGATTCTTTCTTCAGCTGTGCTGAGTCCGCTGATAAACTGTCAAAGACTATCTTCATTTAACATGTTTTTCATTTCTAATATTTTCATTTAGTTCTTTATTATATCTTACACATCTTTGCCAATAATTCCCACCTGTTCACATATATTGTCTGTCTTTATTACTGCTAGAGACATTAACATATTAACCATAATTGTTTTAATTTCTCTAATTTCAACATTTGGAGCCTGGTCTATTGATTGAATTCTCCCTTGACAGTATGTTGGATTTTTGTTTTTATTTTTGTTTTCTCCTTGATTCCTTGTATGTTTAATAAGTTTTGGTTGGAAGTTGGACGTCTTGTGTTAGATAGCTGTATCAGCCAGAGTTCAATCAGAGAAGCAGCACCAGTATATATATCAAGAGATTTCTTGCAAGGAATAGGCTCATATGATTGTGAGAGCTGTCTAGGAATATCCAAAATCCCTTGATCAGGCCATCAGGAGGGATAGATTAAAACTCATGGGCATTGGCTGAAGCTGCTGTCCATAGGTTGAATATATTCTTCTCTCAGGGAAGCCTCAATCCTGCTTTTAAGGCCTTTCAACTGATTGAATCAGGCCCACCCAGATTACCTAAGATATCCACCCTTACTTAATGTAAACTGATTATGTACTTTAACCAAATATACAAAATACCTACACAGCAACACCTAGATTAGTGCTTTATTGAATAGCTGGGGACTATAGCCTAACCAAATGGAAACATCAAAAAGACTATAACAACTTCTATTAGGTCACCTCTTTTATAAGGGCATTAATCCCAGTCATCAGGGCTCCACCCTCATGATCTAATCACCTCCCAAAGACCCCACCTCCTAATAACATCACACTGGGGGTTAGTTTTCAATATGTGAATTTGGTGGGGGAGGGACACACAGATTTAGTCTATAGCAACCTCCTTAGTTGAATTTATTCCTAGGTATTTTATTCTTTTTGATGCTATTGTAAATGGAACTTTTCCCAATTTCCCTTTCAGTACATCTTCTGTCTCTCCAGGATCACACAGTCTTCAATATTTACTCCCAATACAATCAAAAAATCAAAAGCTGTTTTTAAAAATACTTTATCTACCTTTAATAGTTTTCCTATCAAGAGGTTTATATGATACTAGGTACACTGTCACAGTGGAAGGAAACTTGTAGATATTCTGTTGAGAATAGATCAAAAGGACTCAAGGCAGATGTCGAGAGAACAGTTAAGAGGCGTTAGCAATAAATTAATGAGATGGAATTCAAGGCAGAAAAAGTGGATGGATTCTAGATAGTTTTGAAAATGGATCTGATAATATTTGCTGATGAATTTGATTTAGGTTATGAAAGGAAAATAAGCATTAAAAATTACAGATTTGTTGAACCACATGAAACATGGAGTGTCCATTTACTATGATAGCAACAGAATAAAGGTTGTTTTGACATGCAAAAAAAAAAGGGCTCTAGGCACATGGACTTCAGTAGTTGTGGCACGCAGGCTCAGTAGTTGTGGCTTGTGGCCTCCACAGTGCAGGCTCAGTAGTTTATAATTTGATTTCAAAGTAGAGATGCTAAATAACTACACATATAAATCTGTACTTCAAGGGAAATATTATGTTTAAATTGTCATAAAACATTATGCTCAATTTTATACCAGAATATATTTCCATTCTATAGTCCATTCCCATAATTCAAATAAAATCATTAATCTATACATTTTAGAAGCCATTTTTCCCCAAGATGTCTTGGTAATTAATAATCGACTGACATTTTTTTACTCTGCACCTTAATGTAATCCTCTGTCTAAATCTAGGGAACAGAATTTAAAACACATCTGGGTACATTTTGATTCTTAACATTAATGGAAAAGTTATTATTGGTAAAAAACCAAATATTATAGTGAACTTTACATGATTCCAGTAGGATTATTTTAGTAGTATTTCAGATACTTAGAAAGTTTCTTGTTAGCCTGTGTATGTGTCCTCTATATTATTTGACTAGAGGATCTTTTTTTTCTATGTGTGTGGTACGCAGGCCTCTCACTGTTGTGGCCTCTCCCGTTGCCAAGCACAGGCTCTGGACGCGCAGGCTCAGCGGCCATGGCTCACGGGCCCAGCCGCTCCACGGCATGTGGGATCTTCCCAGACCGGGGCATGAACCCGTGTCCCCTGCATCGGCAGGCAGACTCTCAACCACTGCGCCACCAGGGAAGCCCTAAAAGATAGAATTTTTGATGCAACAGTATACGGCTTAAGCATTAGGAGAGCTTGACTCTTTTAGTCTCATGAATGTAATGTTGCTTTTATGATTTCAGAGAAACAGCATTTTCCTAAGCAAAGAGAGACCTTAGAATTTGTGTGACCAAATTGTTTCATATTACAAATAAGAAAGATTCAGAAAATGGCTTGCAGAACACTAGGCATCCCTTCCTACCGTTCACACACACACACACACACACACACACACACTTTATTATTTCACTGATTACCTTCTTTTCATCCTTTAAATTCAGGTTGAAATCATTTCCTCTAATAAAACTTCCTTAGCTTCCCAGCTAGATTATTTCTTCCTGCCATGCCTTTCTCCTACCAAGACATTTACCACAATTCATAGCTTACTTAATTACCAGCCTACCCCCACCAGACTCTAAGTATTTAGTGATAGGGACTATGTCTGTACTGTTCCTGGTCATATCTCTAGAAGCCTGCACAGTTTAAGGTCATATGGCATATGCTCAATAAATATTTGGTGAATGAATAAATGTAGGAATTAATGAAACTTTAACTCAGGACTCAAATAGAGACCCATCATTACCTATCCAGAACTTCTAAAGTTATATTATGTAGACACATCAGTGTATAACCCTATGTGTGCAGTTTCCTGATTGCCATCATATTCTACACAATGGTTTTTTTTTTTGTTTCCTTCTTCCCAGGGACTATTTCAACAAATATATTTTACTGAAAATAATTTCTCTTAGTGTAATAATATTTTATTTTGTTCTGTTTCCCACAAAGAACATTGGAAGAAGTGTGTGTGGAGGGGGAGGGTGTTTCTTTAAGCCAGCTGATAAGACAAATTTTAGAGATGAGAAAGAATCTTGGATTATGTTAATCACTATAAATCACTGGAAGGGCATACATCTTGCTAACTATAGCTAGTCGGATGCTAATCAGAGGCTCATTAGCTTTAGAAATATCAACCTTGTATGATTTCTGTGCTATATATGTTCTCAGAAGACTAACGAGTTGCATTAGAGATATCCAGCCAAGACCCACATATGAATGCATTTTCCCACTACTTGGATATTGCACAAAAGATGTGAGGAAAGTTAAAGCAAATGACAAAGTTCCATTGAAAAAAATATCAACTTTACCCTAATATTTATGGGGACAGAGGAAGGAGGGAACGTGAAGTGGAAAGGTGGTATGATCCCTATTAGCCAAATCCAAGTACATCAAAATCTTGCTATTATAATTCACCAGAAAACTTCTTTACAACCCATCTCATTTTATTATCTCTCTGAGACAAAACAGAGACCTTACATCTTCAAATATATTAAACATGTATCTTTTATCATATAAATAGCAAATCACCTGCAATCATAGAGCATTATTAATTATGCCTATTTTAGGCTTATAGAAAAATATGAATGTTTGTCATAGAAATGCTAATCTTAAGATAATGTTAAAATTACACAAACCATTCAAAAACACCTGTATCTGATAAAAGAGCCACAACAATATAAGCCCAACATAAAAATGCTTGATCATGAATGAATGGGTAGTTGTCCCTAGTCGCACCACTTATTACCTATTTGACATTAACCTTTCTAAGCCTTAATTTCCTGATATGGAAGATGAGAATAATAATAACCCCACCTAATAAATTATTGTGATGTTTAATAATGAAAAGGCCTAGAGTATAGTATGTGGCACACAGTAAACATCCAGTGAATATTAGCTATTGTTGTTTGCTTAAGTTTCCAGAGTCAGTGTATAAGAAGACTCAAATGTACATATATTACCAATTATGCTATGATAACACTGTTTCTAAAATGGCAAATTAAATTCTTGAAATTATTCCTGATTTAGAAAAATAAAGCATCGTTTTTCTCAGTAACAGATAAGCAAACAATGGTAGTTTTAATACCACTTCCAGGACTGTTTGTTTTGTTTTCTGTTGGGTTTTATCATTGTATATTTTATTTCCCCAGTGTTTAAAAGATTGGAAGTGAAAAAACATAAACATAGATATACAGGCTAGAAAACGAGAATCCCAGTGTTAATTGAAGTCATTTCAAGAGGATTTCAGCAAACTCCTTTCTCATCAGTCCAAATACCCTTTGGTATTTGGTATTTAACAGAAATCCTAATGATCAACTTACTTTGGCAATATGAACTGACCCAATTCAGCCATGTTATTTGGACATTGCTCCTATTAGCTAATTCCCTCTGGCTCAAAAAAGAGTAATACAAAGATTTGAAAAAACATAAACCCATAACTCAGTTCCAGACATGTTTCCACTTCCTCCAGTACCCAAGCACGCATCTGTCCTGTGCCTCAGTTTCGTTTGGTTAAGTGGGAATTAAATTACTAAATATGGAAGAGTAACAAAATAGATAGCCAGAGCACTTTCCAAAACTAAATTTATGTGTTGCTGCTAATTTGCATATTGCTGCCCAATTTGAAGTCTGTTGAGATGCCGTATTTTTTTTTTTTTTTTTTTTTTTTTGGCTGTGTTGGGTCTTCAATGCTGCGCGTGGGCTTTTCTCTGGTTGTGGCGAGCGGGGACTACTCTTCGTTGCAGTGCACGGGCTTCTCATTGCAGTGGCTTCTCTTGTTGTGGCTCTAGAGTGTATGGGCTTCAGTAGTTGTGGCACGCGGGCTCAGTAGCTGTGGCTTGTGGGCTCTAGAGCGCAGGCTCCAGTAGTTGGGGCGCATGGGCTTAGTTGCTCCATGGCATGTGGGATCTTCCCAAACCAGGGCTCGAACCCTTCCCAAACCAGGGCTGTGTCCCCTGCATTGGCAGGTGGATTCTTAACCACTGCGCCACAAGGGAAGCCCCGAGATGCTGTATTCTTAAAGCAAAAGTATGAGGTAATCACCAAGTCATTAAGTATTTAGAAAGAAGCAACTCTATCCTCTAATCTGGAATGGAGGTCAGGGCAAATGAAAAGTAAGAATAAGATTCGGTGGCTTCCCCAAAAGAACATATTACAGTATGTAAACATATGTAGAGTTTAATAGCACATGGTAGTGTCACATAACAACATAAACAACAATTCAAGAGATGCCAAAGGGAAGGGCATGTAATGCAGGGAAGTGAGAGGTAAGAAGCAACCAAGAAAAACAAACACACTGAATTAACAAAACTTTCCATGAGTCATTTCCCCAGGTGACTTATGAAAAAGGAAGGTGATGATGCTGGGATATACAAGTAGAGTTTCCCAGTATATAGACAAATATATGACAATAGATAACACTACAAATGGAAAGAAAACTTCTAAATGCATTAAAATACCATTTTTTTCCAAGAGAGAAAACTGAAGCATTTATGCTTAGTTGGAATAAGTTTCCTACGTACACTTTTCTTAGTGTGGATAAGTGGAGCAAAAAGCAAACTGAGAAGCTGAGCCTAATATATTTTGGTACATAGTTTAAAGAACTGTAAATGATTTGTGAAAGGGAAGATATCCAGTCAACTTTATAGTAAAAAATATTTATTCACAGAGAATTTTGTAATTTGTCAACAGCCCAATGCTGTTGGGGATCATCAGTTCCAAAATTTTCTGGGCATTTACATACTTCAGACAGGAAAACCAAAACTGGAGCTGTCTTTTTAAAACTAGTGTTTTGGGCCACTGTCCAAAAAAGAATAATGATAGGTTGCTCCTTCACGAAGGGTAGTAAGACCTAATTAAGAAAAATGAGTTCTGTACAATTGCCTGGGTAGTAATGACTGCTATATTTTACATACTATTGTATCACAGTAGATCAAAGTGAATCTACATCAGAGATTTCTGTAGTTGTACATATTAACAAGCATAGAGAGAATGCTAGAAATAGAAGATTTTTTCTTCATTTTTGTGAAAGTAAAGCAATACAGGTCTTATTATGCAGTTATATGAGGTGACAGTGACTTATGTGTTAGTCAGTAGAACAATACTCATTTCTCTCCAGGATTTTGTGTTTAGAGATGATCTGGGTAAAATGGGACTGGTCCCTAACTCAAGATCAAATTTGCTTTATAGATGACATTTTTCTCATACCTTCTAAAAGAGTGTATTTGTAAGTGGTGTTATTCAAGTACTATCTGCCATCATTACAGTAACTCATTTACAGTTGGCATTCTGACTTGACTAGCCTCAAAGCATACCTATATTTTTAAAGGGAGTATAAAACTGCCCCTCCCCCACCAACACTCCACTACAACCAGTCTGGATTTACCAGAAATCTGATGATTATGGAACTTGATAAGGATGTTACAAAATTGCACTTGAAGTGTCCTTTTTGAATATCCCCTTAGCTACTGAAAATTAAATATGACCCAGAGCATTACCTTTGAAATCAAAAGATTGGTTCATGGAGATGTAGGAAAAAACGTTTATCTTATATATGTGATACGTCTATATTTAGAACCCAAGTGCATATCATTGACTAGTATATTTATGCACTTGAGCAACAGGTTAAATTAAATTGACAGAAAATTAAATGAGGGATTAAGGAATTATCATACAAGTGAATTTGCATGACAGATACAAGTTATTTTTATATTCATGTGGACAAATTGTCTTTTAACCAAAGCAGCTGTAACTTGTAGCTGATATGTGAAATCAAAATACTTAACCATTGCCATATTAATTGGAGTATATTCCTTCCAACACCTTGCCATATTAATTGGAATACTTTCCAAACAATTTAGCCATGAAACATGACATCAAAACATAAGATTAACTGCTGACTGGTGACTTAGATGATAAAGGTCACATCTGAAGTTGGAATGAAAAAAAAAGTCCAAGGAAAATTGTGAACTGCAAATGCCGTAAAATCAAAGCTGTGTAAGGTCTTCAAAAGAGTAGATAATAATTTTGAATTTTAATATTTTATGTTCGAGAAATAAAAGAATTTACCTTTTAGGGTAAACATTTCCCTTAAAGTTACATTATATACATATATAGAGAAAGAGAGAGAAACCCTACAATATTTACTAATCTACAAAGTTTTTTGCAGCCCTAGACCTGCTGACATTTTTTTGAGTGAATTTTATCAATAACACAATGACACAGCTAATGACACACATAATAATTTATAAGTTAGGACTAGATTCAGCTGCATGTAACAAAAACGTCAAAACAATAGTGGCAACAAACAACAAAATAAGGTAGGTGTTTATCCTTCTTTCCCATAAAATAAGATTCCTTCAATATTTCTGCTTTACCACCTTGACTACATTGGTTCCTTTTCCAAGGGTACCTATAGTCCAGGAGACTTCCTGTTGTTTGCATTACAAGAAGCAAGAAAGAGAGACAGGAGAAGAAACAATTCCCATTTCGCTAAAATTCAATTCCCATACCTTTCTTGAAATGCCTCACTACAATTTTATTTGCATTTCACTGGCAAGAAACTGGTCACGTCACCCCTAGCTATAAGGAATTTTGGAAATGTGGTCTTTTAGCTGTCTTACTGCAACCTACATGAAAATGGAAATTCTATTACTTAAAAAAAAAAAAAAAAAAGGAGAATGGATATTAAGTGAAAAGAAATAATCTGCTATAACCTTTTGATTTATGTATACTTCTGTGTTTTTTTTTTCTCATTTTACCACAACCTAACTTTTTAAAAATAAATTGGTAAGCCCTTAGGTCAGTGTCATGGCTGCCCACAATGTGAAAGGAGCCTAGAGAAAGTTCTGTAAGGAAGGCTGGGACTACAGTATCATTTTTACTCAATCTAGAGTCGACTGAAAAAAAGTGCACAATGTGAGAGTTGTGAGTTAAGTTTTATATGGGGCAAAATGAGATCTATAGCCCGGGAGACAGCATCTCAGATAGCTCTGAGGAACTACTCTGAAGAGGTGGGGGGTGGGAGGAAGTCAGTATATATGTGACTTTGGTGAAGGCGGACACATGCAATCAAGCACACATTTTTGCAGAAGCTAGCTGCTAGTCATGTGATATTTGCCACTAGTCATGAGAAGCAGGTGTCTCCGTTAATGATTTTAGTGCTTTTCTACATATGAGAAGATGCAAGAATTTGGGTCCCTAAAATCTTCTGAAAACATCTATCTGAAGGCCTGTTCTGCCAGTTTTCCCGGAGCACAGAGTGCCTCATTCCTGATATCCACCCTGAAATCCTTTCAATGTGTGTTGAAGGTCAGTGACTGCAGTGGCTAGTGACTTCATGCTTGTAGTGCCAGATGGTGAGTGACGATTTTTATTTGACACTAGGCATCCAAACTACCACACTATTGTACGGGTAAAGGATACTCTGTCAAGTTCCTACAGGAAGGGTTACTTCAAGTTTTTGGTTCTTGTTTATTTTTACTTACAGGTTTTATGAAGATTAAAATTGATTCTGTTGGACATGATCAAACCTTTGCTATGTTAGAGACCTAATCCCACAAACTACAGGCAATATCTAATAACACCCTGATGATAACCAGGGTGGCTGGAGAAATAATTCTCTGAGTTAGTGTTGCCGGTCGTGAAAGAATTCGGAGATGAAGTGATAGGTATAAAGTGGATTTATTTAGAGAGTAACACAGCACAGACAGAGCGTGGGCCATCTCAGAAAGTGAGAGGCCTTGGGAGAAACACACTCCACAGACAGGGTGTGGGCCGTCTCGGAAGGCAAGAAGCAAGAGGCCTTGATATATGGTGTGGTTAGTTTTTATGGGCTGGGTAATTTCATGGGCTAATGAGTGGGAGGATTATTGCAACTATTTTGGGGAAGGGGTGGGGATTTCCAGGAATTGGGCCACTGCCCACTTTCTGACCTTTTATGGTTGATCTCAAAACTGTCATGGCACTAGTGGGTGTGTCATTTAGCATGCTAATGTATTACAATGAGCATATAATGAGGCTCAAGGTCTACTGAAAATTGAATTTTCCACCATCTTGGACCTAGTTGGTTCTCACTATTTTTCATCATGTACTGTGGCTATGGCATTCTTTTAAAGGTTGTGCCCTGTCCCCTTGCCTCCTGTTTCATTAGTACTGTTGAGATGCTCTGATTTCCCTCTCTCTCCCTGATATACTAGGACAGCCAATTCTTTCTTCATGGCTTTTATTAGTAAGTCCTAGTCATTTTCTTATTTATATGCTCTAAATATAGTTATCAAATATTGAGTCTTCTCTTGTTATCTGGCATTGTTGGATTTACTCTGTATCCCTATCCCTCTAACTTGAGCACTGTCTATACTCTATCTGGAGGGACAAGATTTCTCAACTCTGGGGAATATATACTCTCTGGCTTCAATACAGAAATATTTCAATGACACTTTAGCTGTTTGGTGCCTTAAAGCTTAGAATTTGGATGAAATATGGGTACCGTATTTGTATGGTGCCAGGGCAATTTAACTAAACAGCATGAAACCAGTAGGAGGTTGGGTCCCTGAATGCCCAATATCATTTGGATTATACTTGGTTCTTGAATTACCTAAATCTTTTATTTTATGAGATTTCTGTAGAATCAGAAGGGCCTTCTAATTTCAATGTTCAAGTAGTGTTTCAATTTCTAATTACAATGTTTCAAGTAGTAAAAATGTTCACTACTTCTGCAAAGAGTAAAGTTCAATCATGAAGGAAAAAGGAATGTTTTATTAAATGCCTCTGAATTAGCCTTCCTAATTAGGCTAATTTAGGACCAAATAACTAAAGAGTACTACCAAAGAGTCATTGGTGAGCACAGATCTGGTAACATTGCAGTGACAACTGATAATTGTAGTAGGATGAAAAATGGACCCCAAAAAGACATCCGAATCCCTGGAACCTATGAATACTACTTTATATGACAGTCTTTGCAGATGTGATTAAGTTAAGGCTCTTGTGATAGGGAGATTATTCTAGATTGTCCAGTTGAGAGCTAAATGCAATCATATGTATCCTCTAAGAGCAAAGCAGAGGGAGATTTGACACACACAGAGGAGTAGTTAATGTAAAAAGGAAATCAAGGGTAAGCTGGGACAAAGTGAGAGAGTGGCATGGACATATATACACTACCAAACGTAAAACAGATAGCTAGTGGGAAGCAGCTGCATAGCACAGGGAGATCAGCTCTGTGCTTTGTGACCACCTAGATGGGTGGGATAGGGAGGGTGGGAGGGAGGGAGACACAAGAGGGAAGAGATATGGGAACATATGTATATGTATAACTGATTCACTTTGTTATACAGCAGAAACCAACACACCATTGTAAAGCAATTATACTCCAATAAAGATGTTAATAAATAAATAAATAAATAAGAAAGCAGAGATTGGAGTGATACAGCCACAAGCCAAGGAATGTCAACAGCTACTACAAGCTGAAAGAGAAAAAGAATGGATTATTTTCTAGAGTCTTTAAAGGGAGTGCGGCCCTCACTGGCACCACAGTAATGCCAATAATGTATTATTTTAACGAATTTGGAATTGATTTCTTTTTCACTTTTCTTCATATGTTATATCTGAATAACATATATCATACTCACATAGGATTGGCATAAGGTATGTAATTGTATTGAAATTAAATTAACTTTCTTTTCTTGGCTCAATATGACCTAAAATTTTCCAATTGCCTTCATTCTCTTATATTCCATCAATTTTCTCTGTGATTTTCTAAAAAACATGAAGTGTTTATAATTTAGAGAAAAATACAAATAAAAATGAAGAAAAGTAAAACCATCTAAGGAGCAGCATGCACTGTATCATTTAGTTTCAGAATCTCACCTGGCTGCAGCTGTCAACTTTAGACTGAAGTCAGCTAGCTGATTCCAGGACTGGTGGTGCCCCTAAAGTTACACCACTCAACCTACACATCCCTGATTTTAAACTACACAGTAGGCCAGTGGTCAAAATTTCTTTGTTGATAGTTTGCTTGATTTTGCTATGTTTTGTTTTTATTTTCCATTTGAACCTGTTTTCTACATTTTTCCTAAGCTGGACAGGCATAATCTCTAGATATGCAAGGAATAGGGAGTAGAATGGTGTTCTGAGTTAATTTTCACCATATTTCAATGTATTTCAGCGCTCTTTTAGTGACTTACAGACTGGGAATAATTTTATCTCTGAATCCACTATACCTTATGTGCAAAAAATAAGGGGTAGAGAAAATTGCTAGGAGAATTTAGCATGTGCAAATTAATTCACATTTCTTCTGCCTATCCTGGGCACTGCTTCTTGGGTCATACGTAAGGGAGCCTGTGGGTAGGGACATTTTATTTAATGAGGATGAGTTCTTCACTCACTGTGTATATTCACCCTGGTCAATTAGCAGGTCCACAGCTGACCCTTGAATGCTTTGGAAAGGGAGAGCCAGCTTCACGCTTTATTGATCCAGCATTTCACTGGTCTCCCATTTAACTAAGAAAAGCTAATTTGGCAAGCTGTAGGTATACCTTTATGCATTTGGATAGCAGCAGTATATTTGTGCATGAAAATTAACACCTCTGTGCATGGGTGTACTTCGCAAACATAGCTTCTGTTCAGAATTGCTTTAGCTTTTCCTGGAGCAAATAAACTTATTTTGGAGCTTTTGGATTTTGAATGCTATGTCACCCTTTTAAGTATTTATATATACAATTTTATAAGGCTAATAGGCAGAGAAAAGTTTGAGGCACTGTAGTGTACATGGAAAGCGTTAGTAATCCAGATACTATAAATATCCCTTAGACTAATTCCCTCAAAAATAATTTTTTTGTTTTACATCATATCTATAACCATTTATTGCAGGTACAATTTCATCCTAGTCAAGAGTGAACAGCACCTGACTCTGGGCATATTTGAGCTGCTCACAAAAAGATAATCCAAGAACTCTCCTAAATCTTGATCTAGTATGTGAATACACCTTGCTTCAGTGACAGCAAAGTCAATACACACAGATAGTGGTCACCTGGGCTCCTCGTTGTTCGATTCAGAATTCCAGGCTAATACAATTCAGTACAGAAAAATCAAGTCATGTTGGTTTTAATGTATTATGTATTTTTATTCCACATCCATCAAAAAGATTTATAAAAGCAAAAACAAGAGGAGCGAAGATAAGGTAAACAGAGAAGTCACTTTAATAAGCGCCACTTACATATTTTTTCCCTTTTCCTTTCTCACTCCCTTCTTATGGGCATAGTGTCTCCTTATATCAATATGAAAATTCTGGAAGAAGTGATTAATCTTACTTCCGGTCGTTGTTATAGTCATAGGTTTGTTCAGGAGCTTGTATTGTGTTCTGCCTTCAAAATCCATTAATTGCCTTCTTTCTTGACATAAAATCTCTGCTATTCTACATTTTTTAAACAGAAATCCCTCTTACAGAATTTACCAATAAGCAATTACTCCGGTCTCAGTTCTGTGAGCTGAGACTGGCACCTACTGGTCAAATAAATTTGGTTCACAACTGGGATAAAAATTTTTTCAGCTCGTAGCTAGTAGTATATTGTCTTGTGAGTTACTGTGATATTGCTTTCATTTTATTCATTAATATTATAAGAAAAATTACAAAATATTATATTCATATTATCTAAGTTAAATTTAAAGGATAAAAGCTGGCTAATGTCCACTGAATTAAAGAAATTCAGTAACTATAGATATTATTATTTGAGTTTCAAAACAAATTAGAATCAATCTGTCTGGACTCGTCATCCAAACTTAGTGTGTTCCAAAAGACCGAGTTAAGAACTGTAGAGGGACATTTGGACATTACATAGAAGATCTCAGATAAGCCTAAAAACAGTTTCAAATTAGGAATATGTTATCTCACAAGGTAGTGTTACATCACTGATGTTTCTAAGCCTAGGCTATATAAATATCAATTTAAAAAAGGTAATAGGGCTTCCCTATTGGTGCAGTGGTTGAGAGTCCGCCTGCTGATGCAGGGGACACGGGTTCTTGCCTCGGTCCATTAAGATCCCACATGCCGCGGAGCAGCTGGGCCCGTGAGCCGTGGCCGCTGAGCCTGCGCGTCCGGAGCCTGTGCTCCGCAACGGGAGAGGCCACAGCAGTGAGAGGCCCGCGTACTGAAAAAAAAAAAAGTAATAAATACAAGATAGGCTGGGCTTCCCTGGTGGTGCAGTGGTTGGGAGTCCGCCTGCCGATGCAGAGGACGTGGGTTCGTGCCCCGGTCTGGGAAGATCCCACATGCCACGGAGTGGCTGGGCTCGTGAGCCATGGCCGCTGGGCCTGCGCATCGGGAGCCTGTGCTCCGCAATGGGAGAGGCCACAGCAGTGGGAGAGGCCGCAAAAAAAAAAAAAAAAAAAAAAAAAGTGAATTATATTTATTGATATCCAAATGTAAAACCAATCTTACAATCCTGAGATAAACCTCACTAGTCCTGATGTATATTGTATACATTTATATATAAATATTTTACATTATATATTCATTTATATTTATAGATATTGTATTCTTTAACCTATAAACATATATATACATATTTATGTATAGATATATTTACATATACAGTTAACACTTCGAACAGCATGGTTTTGAACTGTGCAGGTTCTCTTTTTTTTTTTTTAAAACATCTTTATTGGAGTATAATTGCTTTACAATGTTGTGTTAGTTTCTGCTTTATAACAAAGTGAATCAGTTATTCATATACATATGTCCCCAATCTCTTCCCTCTTGCATCTCCCTCCCTCTCACCCTCCCTATCCCATCCCTCTAGATGGTTGCAAAGCACCGAGCTGATCTCCCTGTGCTAGGCGGCTGCTTCCCACTAGCTAGCTATTTTACGTTTGGTAGTGTATATATGTCCATTGTGCAGGTTCTCTTATACACTTTTTTTATTAGTAAATATACATACAGTACTACATGATCCGAGGTTGTTTGAATCTATGGATGCAGATACAGAGGAACCTTGGTTAGGAAGGGACAACAATAAGCTATACGCATTGTTCAAGGATCAACTGTATATAGCTGGATTCAATTTGTAAAATTTTTTTTTTTTTTTTTTTTTTGCGGTACGTGGGCCTCTCACTGTTGTGGCCTCTCCCGTTGAGGAGCACAGGCTCTGGACGCACAGGCCCAGTGGCCATGGCTTATGGGCCTAGCCGCTCCGTGGCATGTGGGATCATCCTGGACCGGGGCACAAACCTGTGCCCCCTGCATCAGAAGGCGGACTCTCAACCACTGCGCCACCAGGGAAGCCCCAATTTGTAAAATTTTTTAAAGAAATTTTGCACAAATATTTCTGAAGAATATTGTTTCTAACTTTATTTTCTTTCAAAATTTGTCTGGTTTTGATACCATGACCTCATACTGGCCCTGCTATAAAAGCTTTTATTGAATTGCTATTATCTCTTTCTTCAAAGTTTGGATGAATTCCCTAGCAAAGCCACCTGGGCTTGAAGTTTTCTTTATGGGGAAGCTGTTAACTACAAATCAGCTTCTTTTTATGGATAAATGGCTAAGAAGTTATTTTTCTTTTCTTTTTTATGAATGTGTATTTATGTATGTGTTTTATAACACATATGAGAAATACATACAGTTGTACTTTTTATTTAAATTGGGGTATAGTTGCTTTAAAATGTTGTGTTAGTTTCTGCTGTATAACAAAGTGAATCAGCTGTATGTATACATATATCCCCTCCCTCTTGGACCTCCCTCCCACGCCCCCCCCCCCACCCATCTAGGTCACCACAGAGCACTGAGCTCAGCTCCCTGCGCTATTCAGCAGGTTCCCACTAGCTGTTTTACACATGGTAGTGTATATATGTCAATCCCAATCCATCCCACCCCGCCTTCCCCCCTCCATGTCCACATGTCCGTTTTCTACTTCCACATCTCTATTCCTGCCCTGCAAATAGGTTCATCTGTACCATTTATCTAGATTCCACATATATCCATTAATATACGGTATTTGTTTTTGTCTTTCTGACTTACTTCACTCTATGACAGACTCTAAATCCATCCATGTCTCTACAAATGACCCAACTTCATTCCTTTTTATGGCTGAGTAATATTCCATTGTATATATGTACCACATCTTCTTTATCCATTCATCTGTCAATGGACGTTTAGGTTGCTTCCATGTCCTGGCTATTGTAAATAGTGCTGCAGTGAACATTGGGGTGCATGTGTCTTTTTGAATTATGGTACTTCTTATACTACTTTTCTAAGGAATTGATTATTATGGCTTTAGTATAGTTCAGTAATTTTCCAGAAATACAAGTTTCCCTATATTACACTAACTTTATTTAGGTGGGTTTTTTTTTTCCTTTATTCTTTGGAGCAGTTTCAGGTTCACAGCAAAATTAAACAGAAGGTACAGATGTTTCTCATTCCTACTCCCACATGTGCATAGACTCTCCCACTGTCAACATCACCCACAAGAGTGGTATATTTGTTATAACTGATGAACCTACAATGACACATCAGTATCAACCAAAGTCCATAATTTACATTATGGTTCACTCTTTTTTTTTTTTTCACATCTTTATTGGAGTATAATTGCTTTACAATGGTGTTAGTTTCTGCTTTACAACAAAATGAATCAGTTATATATATACATATGTTCCCATATCTCTTCCCTCTTGCATCTCCCTCCCTCCCACCCTCCCTATCCCATCCCTCCAGGCGATCACAAAGCACCGAGCTGATCTCCCTGTGCTATGCGGCTGCCTCCCACTAGCTATCTACCTTACGCTTGGTAGTGTATATATATGTTCATGCCTCTCTCTCGCTTTGTCACAGCTTACCCTTCCCCCTCCCCATATCCTCAAGTCCATTCTCTAGTAGGTCTGTGTCTTTATTCCCGTCTTACCCCTAGGTTCTTCATGACATTTTTTTCCCTTAAATTCCATATATATGTGTTAGCTCCTGGTGTTGCACATTCACTGAATTTGAGCAAATGTATAATGATATCTGTTATTATAATAGCATATATTTTCACTGCTCTAATAATCCTCAGTGCTCTGCCTGTTCATTTCTCCCCACCCCCATGTTTGTCAACCACTGATCTTTTTTATTGTCTCCATAGTTTTGCCATTTTTAGAATGTCATATAGTTGGAAAAGTACAGTATGTAGGCTTTTCAAAGTAGCTTCTTTCACTTAGTAATATACATTTAAGACTCCTCTAGATATTTTCATAGCTCAATAGCTCATTTCTTTTTAGTCCTAAATAATGATTAATTGCCTGGATGTACCACAGTATATTTATCCACTCACCTACTGAAGAACATCATATTGCTGCCAAGTTTTTACAATTATAAAGAAAGCTGCTATAAACATCCATGTGCAGGACATAAGTTTTCAGTTCCTTTGGGTAAAGACCAAGGAGCATGATTGCTGGATCATATAATAAGTGTGTTTAGTTTTATAAGACAGCATCAAAGAGTCTTCCAAAGTGGCTGTACCATTTTGCCTTCTCACCAGCAATGAACGAGAGTTCCTATTGCTCCAATCTCACCAGGATTTGGTGTGGTCAGTGTTCTGTATTTTGGCCATTCCAATAAGTGTGCAGTGGTATCTCATTATTGTTTTAATTTGCATTTCCCTGATGACATATGGTGTAGAAAATCTTTGCATATGCTTGTTACCTGTATATTTTCTTTGGTGAGGTGTCTGTTAAGGTCTTTGGCCCATTTTAAATCTGTTGTCTTTCTTACTGTGAGTTTTAAGAGTTCTTTGTATATTTTTGATGACAATCCTTTATCACATGTGTTTTATAAATATTTTCTCCTGATGTGTGGCCTGCCTTCTAGTTTTCTTGACCGTCTTTCACAGAGCAAAAGATTTTAATTTTAATGAGGTCTAGCTTATCAATTATTTCTGGATAATTGGGAATAAAATGGATCATGCCTTTGGTGTTGTATCTAAAAAGTCATCACCACACTGAATATCATGGAGGTTTTTTCCTATGTTTTCTTCTAGGAGTTTTACAGGTTTTCATTTTACATTTAGGTATGTGATCAACTTTGAGTTAATTTTTGTGAAGGGTGAAGGTCTGTGTCTAGATTCATTTTTTTTCATGTTGATGTCCAGTTGTTGCAGCACCATTATTGAAGAGACTATCTTTGCTCCATTGTATTGCCTTTGCACCTTTGTCAAAGATCAGTTGACTATATTTATGTGGGTCTATTTGTGGACTCTCTATACTGTTCCATCAATCTGTCTACTTTTGCGCATACCACACTGACTTGATTACAGTAGCATTACAGTAAGTCTTAAAGTCAAGAAATGTCAGTCTTCCAACTTTGTTCTTTTCCTTAAATATTGTATTGGTTATTCTGGGTCTTTTGCCTCTTATTATACATTTTAGAATCATTTCATCAATATCCACAAAATAACTTATTGGAATTTTGATTTTGAATACATTGACTCTAGATCCAGTTGGGAAGAACTGACATCTTGACAATATTGAGTCTTCCTATGCATAGACATAGACTATCTCTCTATCTCTCCATTTACTTAGTTCTTTGATTTTATTCATCAGAGTTTTGTAGCTTTGCTCATATAGATATTGTACATATTTTGTTAGATTTATACCTAAGTATTTCATTTCCATGGTTACTAATGTAAATAGTATTGTGTTTATAACCTTTAATTCCACTTATTCATTGCTGTTATATAGGAAAGCAATTGACTTTCGTATGTTGGCCTTATATACTGCAACTTTGCTTTTTAGTTCCAGCAGTTTTCTTGTTGATTCTTTTGGATTTTCTATATAGATGATCATATCATATGTAAACAAAGACAGCTTTATGTCTTTCTTTCCAACCTGTATACCTTTTACTTCCTTTTTTGTCTTATTGCACTATCCAGAAACTCCAGTATGATGTTAAAAAGGAGTGATGAAAGAGGACTTTCTTGCCTATACCTAATCATAGTGGGAAAGATTCAGGCTTCTCACCATTAAGTATTATGTTAGCTGTAGGCTTTTTTTTTTTTTTTGACAATCTTTATCAAATTGAGGATGTTTCCCTCTATTCCTAGTTTATTGAGGGTCTTAAAGTGAATGAGTGTTGGATTTTGTCAGATGATTTTTCTGATACGATCATGTAATTTTGCTTTTTTAAGCCTGCTGCTGTAATGAATTACATTAATTGCTTTTTGTTTGTTGAACCTAAATCCCTCTTGGCCATGGTGTATAAAATTCTTTTTATACATTGTTGACTCTGATTTGCTAGTATTTTGTTAAGGAATTTTACATCTATGTTCATGAGAGAGATTGGTCTATAGTGTTCTTTTCGTGTAATGCCTCTGTCTGGTTTTGGTATTGGGGTGATGCTGGCCTGATAGGATGAGTTAGGAAGTATTCCCTTTGCTTCTGTCTTCTGAAAGAGATTACAGAGAATTGGCATACTCTTTTCTTCAAATGTTTGGCAGAATTCACTAGTGAAGCTGACTGGAACTCTTGTTTTAAAGGTCATTCATATTACTTCAATCTCTTTAACAGATAAGCCTATCCAAATTGTCTATTTCTTCTTCTGTGAGTTTTGGCAGACTGTGTCTTTCAAGAAATTGGTCCATTTCATCTAGGTTATCAAATTTGTGTGTGTAGAGCGGTTCATAATATTTCTTTATTATTATTTTAATTTCCATGGGATCTATAGTGATGACCCTCTTTCATTTTTGATATTAGTAATTTGTGTCCTCTCTCGTTTCCTTAGTTTGCCTGGCTAAAGGTTTATTGAATTTATTGATCTGTTCAAAGAAGCATCTTTGGTTTTGTTGATTCTACTGACTTCCTATTTTAATTTCATTGGTTTCTATTCTAATTCTTATTGTTTATTTTTTTCTTCTTCTTTTGATTTAATTTGTTCTTTGTCTAGGTTCCTAAGGTGGACACTTAGGTTATTGATTTTAGATCTTTCTTCTTTTCTAATATATGCATTCAATGCTATAGATTTTCCTCTTTTGCCTTTGCTGCATCTGAGAAATTTTGATGAGATGTGCTTTTTCATTTAGTTCAGAATATTTTAAAATTTCCCTTTAGATTCCTTCTTTGACTCATGTGATTTGTTTTTAGAAATTGTGTTGTTTAATCTCCACATATTTGGGGGTTTTCCGGTTTTCTTTCTGTATTGATTTCTATATAGTTTAATTCTATTGTGATCTTGGAGCAGACATTGTATGATTTTTATTCCCTTTAATTTTTAAGGACTAAATAAAATAACAAATATATTTGCTAGTTGGGAGTTTTTTAAAATATCTGGATGCTCTGAAGGCATTCAATATAAAACTATAATATCTTACCACTCATGGGCAACTGAAATAAATTTTTCTTCTGGGAATATAGAGTTGTAATGATCATGTTGGACTTTCTTCATTCAAGTTGTACTTTTTCATATATATATATATGCATGCATATGTGTGTGAATATATATTCCTCTTAGTCTCTACCCTAGAGATCCTCTGTGTGCAGAGGTCTAGCCAAGTCTCTTGACTGTCATAGCAAGATTGCAGATATAGAAACAGTTATTCATCAACCCTCTTTTTTAACCCCAACCCCAGGCCCTCTACATAAAAGAAATGTATGCAATATCCTGGGAAGGAAAGAGCTGTGTGGAAAACTGAAGAATTGTTTCACTAAGAATATCAACCCCTCTGCTGGAGACCCCCTTTGTTCCTTCCCCAACTTCTGAAAAAAAATATGCTTCTCTTCTTGCCAGGAGGTAGAATAAACAATGCCCATCCTAGGAGGGAACAGCAAGTAAACTATGGAAGGAAGTAGTAAAGGGAATAAAGGTTACCTAAGTATCAAAAAACTAGAACTAATTAGTGGCCCCCATGTTGGGACCTCAGCAAAAACAATGGCTGTGTCAGTAAACAAACCCAAAGATGCAGTGACTTCTTAAGTCAGGTTCATAAATTTATTAGGTGTGAGGGATATCCAAGTTACATGCACAAATATTTGGACTGCTCTCACATTTTACAGTAGCTCGAACTTTAATAACTTCATTGGGATTCATGGCTTTTTTCTACAAATGTTTATTTGTATTTAAACAGATGTAATTTAATCTGGTGAAATAAAACTATGAAATAGGGGTAGAAAGATCAGTATCTAAAAAAGACATGTTATAGGAACAGAGGAGAACAAAGACTGTGAAACAGCAAAAGGAAAGATAATCTAGGGAAATTATAAAGAAAGACATTACTATCTCAAAAAGTAAACATGTAAAAGAAAAATGAACTGTTTAAATATGGCATTCTTATTTTTTCTTTTTTAGTTATCTCATATTTATTCATTCATTCAACCAACAGTTATGTGTCAGTGCACTGTTACTGTGGTTAAAATATATTTTTATTGGTAACATATCACACATATTCTGGTTTTGAGGAATCTAATATAGGTAAAGGATTCTAGGAGAAAAACAAAGAAAACAACACTAAGCAGGTAACCTTAAGCAGTAATGGATCAATCAGATCTGGTCTTTTGTCCTCTGTTTAAGGTTGCTGAGAATCTGATACATGAATTATTGAATTTATGTTGTGTTTCAATCTACATGTAACATTAGGTTGAAAGCATTTTAAAAGTATTATGTTACTGGAGAAAGCCATCATTGGTTATTCAACTCATTTTCAACAGAAGCGAAAAAAAACTTTTGTGTTAAGAACTAAATCAAATGAAGTCTCCTCATAATATTTTCTTTATTATTTCAGAAAGTAAATATTTGAACTTTAAAAAGCTAACTAAGTACATTCTAAGAACTGATAATTTTTTTTTAATGAAGTTACTGGCAACAACAAAGTCTTGTGAATCTTTTCTTCTGCTTATTTTAAAATAAGATTGAAAATTCTTTGTAGCTCTAGAGCAGAGCATATACTATACAAAAAACAAAATCACCCACAATCTCTTTATTTTTACATTCTTTTATTTATTATTCCAAGTATATAATGAAATATATGTATTTTCTTATAGACGTAGTATCTCTGCTTTTAAACTTTTTTCAACAAAATAATACAATGTGAACGTTACCCATAATCACAATTATACCTCCATAACATCATTTTAAATGTAGACACAGTATTCCATTATTTACTATATCGTTCTTGCTAGATATTTAGATGGTTCCCAAATTGTCACTTTATGCAACAAGCACATTGCAGTAAACATACTTGATGCATAAATGTTAGGTGACAATTTTATGTCCTTTTGACCCATTCCTAGCAGTGAATTTTGTGGACCAAAGAATATAATCATTTTTAAAGACTTTGATCTATATTCAAATTCCTATATTAAAGGTTGCAGCAATTTGCATATTTTCCTGTATATTTGGCAACATTAGATGTTAACATGGAAAGAAAAGGTAATCAACTGAAATAGATTAAACACAATTTTACTTTCTTCTCTTTGAGACACTTTAAGAATTACCAAAAGAAATCAACATAAAACTTTATGCTTTAACTTGACAGTTACAACCACAATCAACAAACAAATCAAAAAGTTTTGTGTATTTGTTCTGATCACACTGAAAAATGAGACCCTCCTGGTTGGAGCAGCACAATTGAAATTCAAAGAAACATTGAAATAATGAAACCAAAAGATAAACCTGATGAAACTACATTTCAAAGGTGAGGCACAATGAAAAAGGGATTCCACATATCACTAAATGAGTACTTGGAGAGTTTCAGGCTTGGCCATGGGTTTTCTGACCCACTGAACATTAAAAACTTGGTGGTAGTGGTGGGGGGGTGGAATTTGGGGGTGGGGGAGAGATGTGCCCCATGGCAAGGAAATACAAATTACGTGAGAGGGATTTGAGCCAACCAGAATAATTTGGAGATTCACTACTACAGCTCCACCCTGCAATAAAATTTGATGCATGGAAGATAATTGAGAATTAGGAAGAAATTGACACAAAACTAATGTATAGATACTGTAAAAGAAACAACATGCAAAACCATAGAGAGGTAAAAAAGAAGAAAGTGAAAAACATATTGAGTATTAAAATCATTTGTCACCATCGTCTCTTTATACAAATTCTTATTTTTAAAATCTTTTAATTTGTTTTAGAGTTTAAAGTATAATAAGCCATTCTGATTCCTCTAAATACATATTACTTTTAGATACAAGAAGACATTTCTCAGTAATAGTGAATTTTAGCTGGGCTCTAAATATGAAGTCCTAGGAAAGAGTAAATGCAAGTCAAATTTCTAATTTCACAAATTTAACTAATTATCTAACAGGTTTCTCTGATCTATGGTACCATTTTCTGAACCAGTATCTTTTCTTCTTATTTCCTTCTTTTTTTTTTTTTGTCTTATGCTCTCTACTTGTCTCTAAGCTTACAGTAAGAATCTCAAAACTTGGGATATTTTACTGAAGATAGTGCCAGTTCTTTTAGGGTTCTTTCTGTACCAAGATAAAATATATTCCATTAATGTCAGTATCAGGAAAATAAGTTTCTTTCTTTAGGCATCAGTAGACTGTAGTTGAGCCTTTTTCTATGTTTTCATCTCTTCTGGACTGAGAAATCAAAAGACTGACACAGTTTAATACACATATGGAGAAACACAAAAACATGTCACTAGATTTAGTGCAAGATGTAGATATTTTCCAGTAAATATAAAAGCTGATTTCTTTCAAGTTAGTGTGTAAATATAACTGATGTCATCACTCTGGTAGCTCCACATTTATTTCACACTACTCAAGCTGTATCCAAGAATACAGTGAAACTTTTCAGGGCAAGGATCCTATCTATCTCACTCATTTTTAAATTTCTGTGCCTTACAAATTGTGGGGCATAAAGTAGATGCTTGCCTTAGTCATAACAAAATATCAGGTTGCCATAGCAAAATATCATAGACTGAGTAAGTTAAACAATAGGCATTTATTTTTCATAGTTCTGGAGGCGGGAAAGTGTGACATCAGGGTGCCAGCACAGTTGGGTTCTGCTAGAGAACTTCTTCCTGGCTTTCACAAGGCTGTCTTCTTGCTATATCCTCATATGTTGGAGAGAGAGCTCTGGTGTCTCTTCTTCCCAGCATGGGGGCTCCACCTTTATGACCTCATCTGAGCCTAATTACCTCTCAAAGGCCCTACCTCCTAACACCATCACACTGGGGGGGTGAGGCCTTCAACAGATGAATTTTGGGGAGGACACAATCAGTCCCTAACAGTGTTTAAACATATTTGTCAAATAAAAGTGGATTAAAATAAAGTATCGAGGGCAGGAGTGATAAATCTTACCATGTCCATACAGATAGGAGGTCAAGCATAGCAAATTGGTCAAATGCTGGGTCCCATTTGACTCAGCTCTGTACTAGTACAATTAATATATTGATCTCAGATAAATAATAATGTCTTATGTGAATTTTTTAATTCCCATATAAAGATGTTGACACTTTATTGTGCATATAATTTTAATGGAAGCTTCCATTAAAGACTTCATAAAGATCCTTCCATAAATATTCCAAGGATCTTCTCTCCATTTTCACTTAATTTTTCTATATGCTCTTAATCTTGCTAGAAATCTACAATTAATTTTTTTCATGGAAGAGAGACAATGCTTATTGAGTATTAATTCTCAAATCTGTGATAATATTTTCTTCCAAATACTTTGTGTAATGGACTTTGCAATCCTGTTTTATGGTTGACTAATCTAATTGTTCCAAAATATAAAAATGTCTGTGCCACTCTTTCAATTCCTACTGTATAGATGTTAGTACTATGTTGTGGGTAGAATTTTAATGGAAGCCAGAATTTTTGCCTTATGCTTCACAATACACGGAGTCCCCAAAGTACAGTCTTTATTCCCTTCTTCACTTTCACCATAAAGGCCCTTAACTTTCTCCACTGACTTTTGCCAACTGGTAATTTCATGACCACTTTTTCCCCTTTCTGAGAAATTTTGAGAATTAGACAGTGATACATCATGAAGCTGGAGAGGCAGTAGAATTTGGGTGTAATTAAGCAAGCCCTTGGAAATTTTTGCCTAATACCAAATTGGACCAGTAAAATCAAATCAAATAATTTATTCTTCCTCCTCTTTCTTTAGCCAAAATATGATTTCTCCCTCAATTCAATTTTATTACAACTAGTAACATAAGTAGACTGTACGATTTCTAATAAACAGGACTTGTGGGAAGTTATATATCCAATCACCAGTTATGTAATTTTCTTGCTATAAGGAATATCTTCTAAGTTTGAAACAATCAGTGTTCAAATAACCATTTAGAGGAGAGAAAATATGAAGTCTGCTGGTAGCATGGTTCCAATTTACGGTATGGAATAAACACAGCTATTTACATGTCCTTTGCTCTCTGTTATACAAACACTAGAGAAAGGAATAATTTATAGACTCCTGCTTCCCTGGAAAGGCTGTAGTATAAGCTCAACATCTCCTAATACACATTTAAAAAAATGGTTTAGTCTGTAAAGAAGTTAGTAATGGACAGATCAAAAAGCAAACCCAGATTTATTTGTTATTCACTAGATAAACTATCATCATGTCAGCAAAATTTTCAATAACTATCTATGCACATAATGTTGACCTTGTTCTTGTGATAAGAACGGTTTAAACTGTGAAGGAAGTTTGAGGAAATCTTAGGGTCACTTCTCTTAACTTTAGAAATAATTGCAGAGAATTCTGAACAGAAGTCTAATTTTCCGAGCTGCAGATATTCTTAACATGTTTTCATTTAGCAGCCCTGCCCTAGCTTCTTTTAATAAAGAATAGCGAGTCCATGTTATTTAAGGTGTCATATATTAATTGGTTATGAGAAATGCTCAGCGACTTCTTTGAGACTTGACAGTTGCCTTGCATAGCAAGCACAGCCCTGTTTTACTTGCTGCACTCAATTAAAATCTGGGTCTGCTGAGCAGTTTCTAGGTAGAGACCCAGTCTGATAGCTAATCATTAGTTCGTATCCTAATGACACAAAAACATTCCTGGAGACATTTAATTTTTAGCACCAGAGGTTTTCTTGATAAAAGATTTTTTTAAAAAATAGCTAATAAAGTCTTATTTAAAGTCTTACTTTAAAAATCAGAAATGGCATCACTGCCTGGTAAAATAAAGGAACAACCACTGAAAGGAGAAGAAAAATAATGGTTGTTGCCATCACTTGACAATGTATTTAAAGTGCTACTTTGTACAATAAGAATTTCTTCTACACTCAGGAAGGAAATAAGATGGTAGAGCTAAAATTATTAGGCCAAATTATGCTTAGTTTTCCAGCTCGTTTTAGAGGGTGTCTGCATGTTTATTGAAAGTGTGACTTTCTTCATCAGGACTTGTTCCCATTATATGCTGAATCAGAAAGAGCAAATATTTTCATCATTCTCCAAAGGAAAGTTTAAAAATTTCTCTCATGATATTATATGAAAGCAATGGCTCAAGGAAAAAGACCCATCCTTTAAATTTAGAAATGCTTTGAAAATAGTATTAACTCCAAGCCATTCTGATGTAATCTCTTAGTGACTAGATGTCAACTCTTTACATTATGCAACATGCAGCACCCCAGCTTTTGTCCATTTTTACTCTACCATGAAATTAATGGGCTAAACAAAAAATACTATCACCCACCTCTAAAACAATATGTCATTTTATCAGTGGGCTAAATTTTATCTTTGAGGTTTGCATAAAATGTACTCACTCTGTAGATTCATGAAAAAATATAATTGGAAACATTTACAAATTTCTTTCCTGGCACTCCTCAGATCCTGGCATCTGTGCTGCTTCTCTCTGTCCCTTCACAGCCAAGCTTTCTTTTAAAAATTATCTTGTGCTAATGCCCTGTATTTCTTTAAGCCCATTTGTGCCTTCCTTCTTCAATCTAACAAACATCTCTTCCTGTACCTACTTAAACCACTCTCATTTAAGTCACCAATAGCCTCCAGATAGCTAGATCCAAAGGACATTTTTATATCTTTATTTTATTGCACTCTGTGGGTTTTGATAATGTTGACAACTTGCCACCACCTTAAATTTTCTTTTCGCTTAGCTAGTGTGACAAGATTCATTCTCATTTTGGAGGTCTGTGTTTAAATGTCACCTCAGAGGCTTTCTCTGGCCACCCTGTTTAGAATAATCTCCTGTCTAGATCTAAGCCCTGTTTTATTTTCTTCACATTACATATAACTAACTGAAGTTATGTTGTGTACTTGTCTCCTTGACTATTGTATATGTTCATCCTAGGTTCTAAGCTTCATGAGAGCAAAGACTGTTCTCTTTGCCACTAACCCTCATACCTATAACAGTGCCTTCCACACACAAAAAGGAAGCTTAATAAACAATGACCGATAAACATGAGTGAATGAATACTGGGTCCCAGACCCTTAAAGCTAACTGGATATTTTCACTTAGATGCTTTGCAAGTACCTCAAAGTCAAGATTTTAGAACTTAATTCTTTCTTTCCTCCCAAACATGATCTTTGAATGCTTCTTGTATATCTGAATTCCTTCATTTCATCACCCTTTGCATCTAAAAGGTAGACATGATTTGGGGGTGATAATTCTGTAATTTTCTTGAGTTGTTTTTCTCTTATTTATTTCTATTTCTTCTGTTCTTAGTTCAAACACTCCCACCTACTGCAATAGGCTTCTAACTGGTCTATTGTCCCCAGTCTTGACTCCATTCAATCTATCCGCTACATTTTTACCTGCAAAGACTTTCCAAAATGTAAACCTCCTCATTTTCATCCTTAGGTAGAACTCTTTCAATCTTTCACTAGGCTTCAACAACAAAGCGGCACTTCTTTGCTTAGCCTTGTGAGCATCTTCATGACCGCTAGCCTCACCCTTTACCACTCTCCTCCATGTTGTCTTCATGCTATAAAGGTACTTCCAGTGACCTAATTGCAAAATGCTCTTTTATCCCTGCCTTCATATATACTGTTCTCTCACGTTAATACTCCTTCTCATGCTTCTCCAATTCTTCTAGCTATTAATCACTCACTCTTTAACAACACCACTTATTGTGTACCTACTACATGCCAAGCATTGTGCTAGGTGCAGGAAGTATAGCATTGAGGAAGAGCTAGACATGGTCTGTCCCTTCCTGAAGTAATCGTGTGGTAGGGGAAGAGGCCATACGGTAGGGGTAGGGCTTGAGGAAGACAGAGGCATGCATTAAATTAGTTTAGAAAAGGTCATTTCATATTAAAATTCTCAAGAAAATGTCTGTGTTACACTAAAACAAAGACACAGAGGGAAGAACATTAATTTAAATTGCATGTGTTACTTGGTATGAAAACAAAATCCATAAATATCTCTTTGAAAAACAATTCAACTTCTAATTGCTCCTTTCAATGGTTGGGTAGAATGTCACATTAAAGAATCAAGTTGCATTTGGCTAACTTTTACTTTGATCTAGGTATACAAATAACAAAAACCAAATAGGATCCTTAATCTCTGTGTGTGTGTGTGTGTGTGTGTGTGTGTGTGTGTGTGTGTACTGATATCTAGATAGATAGATAAAATTTAAATATATATTATTTATATATATTATTTAAACCCATCAAGTATATTTCACCTGGGGATTATTGTTCATCATTTATACAGTGATAATTTATTAGATTAATCCACATAATAGGCCAACATTGCTGTAATCATATAATTTATAAATGTAGTTATTAAAACAAAGATAATTATGTGAGTTAACTATATATTTTTGTACAACTCTCAAATCTGTAGAAATTATGTTCATTCACTCTCTTGTTTAGTCAACTGCAAACCAAGTTATATATTCTTGTTTTGGAAGCTTTAAAAGTCATATATTTTTGTTCCCAACAATATTACCCTCTTTCCAAATACTGTGTAAGGCACCAATAAATAAAAGCTTTAGAATAAGCAAATAAAATATATCACTGTTTTTATCCTGCAGAAACATTACAGTTCTGATTTGTGCATGTGTGCGTTGAACAATCCATCCTTCTCCCACAAGCTTCATCTTGAACTAAAGCCTGACTGATTCTTGCAATAAGCAAAATCTATATAACAAATAAATGGAACTATTTACAGAGCTCAAAATAGCTTTTTTTTTCTTAAATTTGTTTGGTTGCGTCGGGTCTTAGTTGCGGCAGGCGGGCTCCTTAGTTGCGGCTCTCAGGTTCCTTAGTTGCAGATTGCTGGCTCCTTAGTTGTGGCATGTGAACTCTTAGTTGTGACTAAGAGGGATGTGGGATCTAGTTCCCGGACTAGGGTTAGAACCTGGGCCCCCTGCATTGGGAGCTCAGAGTCTTAACCACTGCACTGCACTGCACCACCAGGGAAGTCCCTAGAGAGCTTTTATAATAATCAGATATTTTGAGGAAAAGCAGGATTAAAACTTTTTTTTAAAGTCACTTACCTATTTTTATACCATATTCTCCATTCAGTTATAAATTTGCTATTTAATGAGTAGCTACTCTAAGCTCAGTTCTTCCATCATGACTACTTTGGTTTCTAAATAACCAAAATGCAATTCAATTTTTTGATAAAAACAGGAACTTATTGGCTTACATAACCTAGAAGTACTTGAATAGATGCAGGCATGACTGGATCCACTGGATAAACAGCATTGTCAAAGTCCAGTGTCTCTTACCTCTTACCTCTCTTACCTCTCTACTCTCCTTTTCTTTATCTCATGTCCAGGCTTCACGGGTTGAATCCTTATCAAGCCCTGGCTTCAATCAACCTTATCACCAACATTGCCAGTTGGAAACGATGTACCTTCTCCCTAAGCGTTCCGTAAGTGCACATTCCTGAACCCATCACTGGAATAGGGGGAGATAGCCAGGTAACATAAGCTGAAGTATAGAGCTGGGATCAACTCCATAGGAGGTCTCTGCAATTTAAAAAAATAGGGTGTTTTCCCAGTAAGGAGAAGGATGTGTTTACAATAAAAGGGTTAAGTTGCTTAGGCAGCAAAAAGCAAGAGTCATCAGCTAGACATGTAGCTCAAGGAATTTATACCTAGTGAGAAAGAGCAATAGATTCATAATTATAATTTCCACCCAATTCCACAATTAAATTTAGCTTTTTACCAAATATTAGAGTAAAATTATATCCAAAAATTTACCGATTCAATACTATATTCAAAGCAGTGCTCTAAGCATCTAGTGGAATTGATGAGGCATAAGTAAGACAGTCTCTGCAGTTAAGTTTATCTATTTTAGGGGATGTGGCTAGATTTCATGTAAATAAATAGATGGTAGATAGATAGACAGTAGATAGACTGAAACTGCAGCAAAGTATAAAATGAAGTAGAAATCAATCAAAATGTATGAGATTAATTCCTCCTCTCTTTTACTAGTTATATGACTTTGAGCAATGCAACTCATATCTCTAGGCTCTTCTGTTTACCTACATAATGGAAATACTATTTTCTATGTATCTCATACTCCTATGGGAATTAAAAATGATAAAATATCTGAAAATTCTCTTCCAGTAGTAAAACACTTTCCAAATAAGACTTTTAAAAAGTTTCACAACAAGTAAATAAGAAGTTTATGCTACTTTGTACTAGTATCTTACTGTCATTACAGTTCAGTTATTTACTGTTGGTTTTAATGACTGCTTGGAGTTTCACAAATAATAGTAAACTGAAAACAAACCAGTATATGTCATTTAAAGTAATTGAGGTAATGTTAGGCATCAATTTTCCTAAAAGCACTGAGGAAAAACTAAATTAGAAGTGGGAAATTAATTGAGGTATTTTTAACATCCCATGTAAGGGAAATAAGATATAGTTTTAAACATATTAATTGAGAAATGCCCATTTCAAAAGAAAGTATAATTAATGGGATATACACTGACAGAGTCTCAGCAGAAGTCAAGGAAACTTTAAATTATTGGCTATTTTGTGGTAAATGATTAAGGCACAGGTTGGCAAACTTTTCAACAAAGTGCCTGATAGTAATTATTTTAGCCTCAGGGTAACACAAGCTCCCTGTCACAATATTCAACTCTACCAGAATAACACAAAGGCAGCAGATAGTATGTACACAAATATGTGTGCCAGTAAAATTTCTACACAAACTATGGCCCAAGGGCAATAGTTTATAGACCCTTGGTGTAAAGCAACAGAATCATTAACATATCTAACTGTATATAAGCCAATTTTTTCCCTTCTAACGTCTAGCGTTTGTTAGCTTTTTTGCAAAAAGAAAAGTGGAAGGATTATAAAAAGTGTCTTATTATGACAAAATATCATTATAAATTATAATCTAGAGGTAGAAAATGTCCTTAAAGTCATTTTACAAGCCCCATTTTGATATGATTTAACTGAACCCTGAAATTGTATCCACAAAAATTACTCCATCTTCTATTTCATGTTTACCCATATCGTCACCACACAAAAAAAAATAATGTCATTTCAGTTATCAGATACAAACCCAAATTCTTTATTCACTAGAGAATCATTCCAGATCAACTTCATAGCTTATAAATGAGCCAAAAAAACTTAACAGGCAAAGGTCTTGATGAACATGGGTTGCTCTTACAAGTAGAAAAGGCCAATCATCTATTATTAACTAAAAAGAGAAGGATACATGGTAATAGTGATGTGTGTGTCTGTGTTTGTGTGTACGTATGTATGAGAAAGTGTGATATATAAATACACACACACATATATATATGGAAATTCATGAAAATAGTAGAAAATGTGGTAGCCATCTTTATTTTTTGGTTTTTTTAACTTGCCAAAACTATTTCACCATTTTTCTGGCAATAGTTTCCCCCAGTTTTGAGG
Organism: Phocoena phocoena; assembly: GCF_963924675.1. Classification (NCBI taxonomy): domain Eukaryota; kingdom Metazoa; phylum Chordata; class Mammalia; order Artiodactyla; family Phocoenidae; genus Phocoena; species Phocoena phocoena. The sequence goes on along the minus strand of NC_089235.1, from coordinate 53,997,156 downwards.
AATTATTCTTTTTCACTCAAGCCATGAGGGTTTCTACACACAGGCCTGAACACGTGGCCCAAGCTGAGCCAATAAGAGCCTCTGTTCCTTCCAGTCACAGTGGTTAGCTGAAAGTTGAGGGAATCGATATGGCCCGTTCAAAACTTTCCCTGGAATTTTATGATTGAAGCTGGGAGAGAGTCTCTGTGTATCTTGCCAGAATTATGCTAGATGCTTAAGGAAATATTCTCTAATAATACATTTATATATATGCATACAAAAGGATAAGCTTTTTTAAAACTAAAATAAGATCATGATATAACTAATTATCCAATTTCCATGTAAAAATTTACACTTTTATTTGTAAGTACATTGTGAGCTACCTTTATTGGTACCTAATTCATTTTCATAAGATATTTTATACACACACACACAAATTGACCTTCTAAAATAGTGTACCATATTTTTCTCAAATTTACATTTACAGGTACAAACAATGTTCATTTGTTTTTTTACATTTATTTATGATGTTTTTCTCTGTAAATACCTTTCAAACATTTTGTGTACTCAAATCTGCCAGTCATTTCATTTATGCTTTCTAGTTTTTGTGACTGGCTGAAAATGATCTATTACAAGAGAATACAAACATTTTTTCTCTTAGTGGTTTCATTGTATTATAATGTTAAAATCTTTACCATTTTGAAGTAAGGGGCCTTAATTTATGTTTACTGAAATTAAGAACCAATTACCCCCATCTATTAAAAAACAAATGTTTTCAACTGATTTGAAATGCCACATATATTATTCCAGAACTTCCACAAGTCCTTGGTCCTGTTTCTGAACTTATGATTTTGTTCCATTGATTTATATGTCTTTTCCTGAATCAGTAACTTACTTCTTTTTTCTTCAGAGATTTATAATGATTTTGACACCAGTTAAAGCAGGTCCCACGTAATTGTTCCTTGTTTTCAAAACTTTTTAACGATACTTAACACTTCTTCCAGATGGACATTATGGTTAGTGTACTTAACATTCTGCCAGTGTTAAAGCTTTACACTCAGAAAACGTTCTTTCACACTACAAGGCTTTTACCTTTATGAGCCATATTACATGTTTCCTCATATACGACCTAAACATTTACTTTCTTTATGTTTTGATGCTTCTCTATGTGAGTGGTGTCTTTTTCCCCCCACCGTATTTTCTTACTAGTTTTGTACCAGCATTTTGCCTAGAAGCCAGCCATCCTACTAGACTATCATCTTAATTATAACAGTTTGTAACTGAATCAGTTGAGTTTTCCTGGGAGACAACCTTATTAACTATCAATAAGGATAATTGCTCTCCTTTCCAAATCTGTGGTTCTTTATCTTATTTATCTCGTCTAAAATAATTGGCATAAGTATTCAGAAAAGTAGCTGAACAATCTACATCCCCCTGCAGTAATATCATACTGGGTTGGACGGTGTCCACATAAACTCATGTCCTTCCCGGAACCTCAGAATGTGACTTCATTTGGAAATAGATTGCTGCAGACATAACTAGTTAAGATGAAGTCATACAGGAGTAGAATGGGGCCTTAATTCGCATCACTGGCGTCCTTATAAGAAGAGGAGGAGACACAAAGATAGAGACTAAGGGGAAAGCACCTTGTGAAGACTGAGGCAGAGATTGGAGTGATACAAGCCAAGGGATGGCAAGGACAGTGGGAAACCAAAGACAGTGAGAAAAAAACTAGAAGAAAATAATAAAACATTCTCCCTCAGAGGGTCCAGTAGAATCCAACACTGCTGACACCTTTATTTTAGACTTCTAGCATCCAGAACTGTGAGAGAATAAATTTTTGCTGTTTTAAGACACCTAATTTGTGGTACTTTGTTGAGCTAAACCTAGGAAACTAATACAAATATTGACTACAGCTTTTATTATCAGAAAATGACTTCTTTAGGTTTCTAAAGATATTCTTTATCAAGTTTAGGATATGTCCTGCTATTTCTCTTTTACATAAAGTTTGTATCATATTTCTTGAATATAATGATCTTTCAGCAGGTATCATTGATATGATTCTATTGTTATTTTCTCCTTTATTGTATTAATATTTAACAATACAACAACCTAAACAATTCTCCACCTCTCCCAGCATGTACATGCTTTTGAAGCTCCTGACAGTAATAAGAGGAATCAGTTTCTCTATACTTGGAATTCCTGCTGTCTATATGCCTTACCTTGTCCAACAGAACAGGGCAAAGGCAACATTTTTCAGTTCTGAGCCTAGGCCTCAAAAGAACTTGCATTCTTCCATGCTTCCTCTTGAAACCTGGCCACCACAGTCTGAGCAAGTTTGGGCTAGGCTGATGAATAATGGATTCTGCCTGAGCCCAAAACAGCCAACTACCCATTGAGTAAATGAGGTTATCAACTGCTAGCTAACCACAGAGGCATGAGTGAGTCTAGCCAAAGTCAGCCAAGCCTGGCCCGGACCAAGAGCACTGCCTAGCTGACCCAAGGACTCAAGAGGAACAATTAATGGTTGTAGTTTTGGGCAACTAGGACTTGGAGTGATTTGTTATGCAGCAATAATATAACTAAGAATAAATACATATAATAAACATAAATGACCATGTAAAATATATGTATCTATATATAAACTATATTAACAATATAAAATAAACAACTGATATAAAGTTTATCAGTAGATTTTATAAAATTAAAGCATCCTTGATTTCTTATTAAAGAAATGGTCATAGTATAGAATTATAATAAAACAGTACTAGATTCAGTTACTAATGTTTTATTTAGAATTTTGAATTTCTGTTCCAGAATAAAAGGCCTTGTATTTCCAGTAATTAAAATATTTTAAAATGATATTAAAGTTCAAATAATACTGAAAGTGATAAATGCATCCTTTATGAGTCAGTAAAAGATATTGTTACAACTGCCAAATATAACCTTTACTTTATCATTTGCTGAATTCTCATATGCAAGGGACCTTATGTCATTTTTCTGTTCAATAATCTATACATAAGATTATTAATCTCAAATTTACTGTAAGGACTGAAGCTCAAATAAATTAAGTAGCTTGTCCAAGATCAAGCTATTAGTAAGTGTTGCAATTAGGTTTAAACTCTTATGTGAATAATCCCCAAACTTAATTTCTGGACCACTTTCAGGAGGTCTGAAGAACAAAGGAAGATCAGAGGAGGAAACTGGGATGGCTTTACATCTGCATCATAATTTACCCTGAAAATCAAATCTCTTCCTCAATATTTTCAATACTCAAGAGGTAATATTATACCCCCTTTTCTCTAATTTGGGATCCATAGTTACTTTGTATAAACATGCTTAATATTTATTTTAATACTTAATTTAACTGGATTGTCACTGTTAGAAGAAATATGTGGGCTCATAAAAATATTTAGAATTTGTAAGACACACCACCTAGCCTTTTCCAAGTCTATGTATATGTTTTGAATAACACCCAACATAAAAATAAAGTTGGTGAGTATAAGCTTTCTACTAAAGTCAGTAAATATTCACAATATTAACACATGATTCCATAAGGCCATGAATAATTCTTAATGGGATATTGTATATAAAATGATAAAATATGATAGTAAGAAAAGTAAGCTACTGTTATGATATTAAAAACTGTGAATAATAAATGCATGCAGAATTCTCTGTTCTAGAAAGAGGCACAATATAGTTGACCTCATGGGATCTATAGGTTGAAATCATGAGCAATCATATAAATAGCATATGTTAGTGCCAAAGAAGGGATTCAGGTTGTAAATCCTATGTGAGAAGGCAGTGATTATTCTGGGCTATGATAGATGGGATGGTGGGATAATTATAGAAGAGGTGGGATTTGAGCTGAATGTCTGAAAAAGTTAGAACTTAGAGAAGCAGAGAAGGCCATAAGGGTATCTTGTTAGGGGAAATGACAGAAGTCAGAAATGACAAATATCTCTGATACTCCTGTCCCCACTCCAGAGCCCACGGCACACATTACTAAAGATCTGTAGCTTTTTCCTCTTCCTGAGTTGAGGCAGTCTCAGAATGCCCATCAAAAGACAGCTGCCAATCAGAGATGGCATACAGAGAAAATTTTCTGTCAATCCGTGATGGGTAAAAAAAATTATGTGTGAAGTAAAATAAACAAAAGTATATTTGTTTGACTGAAACAGGAAGAGTTAAGGAGAGTACTAATTGGAAAGTTTATAAGAACTGTAATTGGTGGCTAGAAGTTTGGGTTTTTCTTATATACAATGGAGAATGATTAAAAACTTAAGCAAAAAAGTAAATGAGGAAGCAATTGAGGACAGAGAAACCAGAGGAGGATTGTTACAGTGACCTTATAATGAGCAAAGGAAGCAAAATAGCATTAATGAAAAAGATACAGAAATAAGATGCCTAGAGCAGAAGCAAGAAGAGCTACAGTCCTGCAGCCTGTGGAACAAAAACCACATTCACAGAAAGACAGACAAAATGAAAAGTCAGAGGACTACCAGATGAAGGAAAAAGGGAGTGGCACAATATAGCCAAAGTGATGAAAGAGAAGAACCTACAACCAAGATTACTCTACCTGGCAAGGATCTCATTCAGATTCGATGGAGAAATCAAAAGCTTTACAGACAAGCAAAAGCTAAGAGAATTCAGCACCACCAAACCAGCTCTACAACAAATGCTAAAGCAACTTCTCTAAGTGGGAAACACAAGAGAAGAAAAGGACCTACAAAAGGACCTACAAAAAACCCCACAAAACAATTAAGAAAATGGTAATAGGAAAATACTTATCGTGAGTGGATTAAATGCTCCAACCAAAAGACACAGGCTCACTGAATGGATACAAAAATACAACCTATATGTATGCTGTCTACAAGAGACCCACTTCAGACCTAGGGACACATACAGACTGAAAGGGAGGGGATGGAAAAAGATATTCCATGCAAATGGAAATCAAAAGAAGGCTGGAGTAGCAGTACCAGTAGCTCGTACCAGACAAAGTAGACTTTAAAATGATGTTACAAGAGACAAGGAAGGACACTACATAAAGACCAAGGGAGCAATCCAAGAAGAAGATACAACAATTATAAATATATATGTAGCCAACATAGGAGTACCTCAATACATAAGGCAAATGCTAACAGCTATAAAAGAGCAAATCAACGGTAACACAGTAACAGTGGGGGACTGTAACACATCACTTACACCAATGGACAGATCATCCAGACAGAAAATTAATAAGGAAACACAAGCTTTAAATGACACAATACACCAGAGAAATTTAATTGATATTTATAGGACATTCCATCCAAAAACAGCTGATTACACTTTCTTCTCAAGGGCACATGGAACATTCTCCAGGATAGATCACATCTTGGATCACAAATTAAGCCTCAGTAAATTTAAGAAAATTGAAATCATATCAATCATCTTTTCCTACCATAACACTATGAGATTAGAAATCAATTACAGGGAAAAAAACGTAAAAAGCACAAACACATGGAGCTAAATAATATGTTACTAAATAACCAAGATATCACTGAAGAAATCAAAGAGGAAATTAAAAAATACCTAGAGACAAATGACAACAAAAACATGATGATCCAAAACCTATGGGATGCAGCAAAAGTAGTTCTAAGAGGGAAGTTCATAGCAATACAAGCCTACCTGAAGAAAAATCTCAAATAAACAATCTAACCTTACACGTAAAGGAACAAGAGAAAGACAAAAAAACAAAACCCAAAGTGAGTAGAAGGAAAGAAATCATAAAGATCAGAGCAGAAATAAATGAAATAGAAACAAAGAAAGCAATAACAAATATGAATAAAACTAAAAGCTGGTTCTTTGAGAAGATAAACAAAATTGATATACCATTAGCCAGACTCATCAAGAAAAAAAGGGAGAGGACTCAAATCAATAAAATTAGAAATGAAAAAGGAGAAGTTACAACAGACATCACAGAAATACAAAGCAACATAAGAGACTACTACAAGCAACTCTATGCCAATAAAGTGGACAACCTGGAAGAAATGGACAAATTCTTAGAAAGGTATAACCTTCCAAGACTGAGGAAGAAACAAAATATGAACAGACCAATCACAAGTAGTGAAATTGAAGCTGTGACTAAAAATCTTCCAACAAACAAAAATCCAGGACCAGATGGCTTCACAGGTGAATTCTGTCAAACATTTAGAGAAGAGCCAAATCCATCCTTCTCAAACTCTTCCCAAAAATTGCAGAGGAAGGGAACAACCCAAACTCATTCTACAAGGCCAGCATCACCCTGATACCAAAACCAGGCAAAGATACTACAAAAAAAGAAAATTACAGACCAATATCACTGATGAATATAGATGCAAAAATCTTCAACAAAATACTAGCAAACAGAATCCAACAACACACTAAAATGATCATACACCATGATCAAGTGGGATTTATCCCAGGGTTGCCAGGATTCTTCAATATACACAAATCAATCAATATGATACACCATATTAACAAACTGAAAAATAAAAACCATATTATCATCTCAATAGATGCAGAAAAAGCTTCTGAGAGAATTCGACACTGATTTATGATAAAAACTCTCCAGAAAGTAGGCATAGAGGGAACCTATCTCAACATAATAAAGGCCATATACGACAAACCCACAGCAAACATCATTCTCAATGGTGAAAAACTGAAAGCATTTCCTCTAAGATCAGGAACAAGACAAGGATGTCCTCTCTTGCCACGCTTATTCAACATAGTTTTGGAAGTCCTAGCCATGGCAATCAGAAGCAAAAGGAATACAAATTGGAAAAGAAGAAGCAAAACTGTCACTGTTTGCAGATGACATGATACCATACATAGAGAATCCTAAAGATGCCACCAGGAAACTACTAGAGCTAATCAATGAATTTGGTAAAGTTGCAGGATACAAAATTAATGCACAGAAATCTCTGGCATTCCTATACACTAACAATGAAAGATCAGAAAGAGAAATTAAGGTAACACTCCCATTCACCATTGCAACAAAAGAAATAAAATACCTAGGAATAAACCTACCTAAGGAGGTAAAAGACCTGTACTCAGAAAACTATAAGACACTGATGAAAGAAATCAAAGATGACACAAACAGATGGAGAGATATACCATGTTCTTGGATTGGAAGAATCAATATTGTGAAAATGACTATACTACCCAAAGCAATCTACAGATTCAGTGCAATCCCTATCAAATTACCAATGGCACTTTTTACAGAACTAGAACAAAAAATCTTAAAATTTTTATGGAGACTAAAAAGACCCCAAATAGTCAAAGCCATCTTGAGGGAAAAGAACAGAACTGGAGGATTCAGACTCCCTGACTTCAGACAATACTACAAAGCTACAGTAATTAAGACAATATGGTACTGGCACAAAAACAGAAATATAGATCAATGGAACAGGATAGAAAGCCCAGAGATAAACCCACGCACCTATGGTCAACTAATCTAAAACAAAGGAGGCGAGGATATACAATGGAGAAAAGACAGTCTCTTCAGTAAGTGGTGATGGGAAAACTGGACAGCTACATGTAAAAGAATGAAGTTAGAACACTCCCTATCACAATACACAAAGATAAACTCAAAATGGATTAAAGACCAGACACTATAAAACTCTTAGAGGAAAACATATGAAGAACACTCTTTGATGTAAATCACAGCAAGATCTTTTTTGACCCACCTCCTAGAGTAATGGAAATAAAAACAAAAATAAACAAATGGCACCTAAAGAAACTTAAAAGCTTTTGCACAGCAAAGGAGACTATAAACAAGATGAAAAGACAATGCTTAGAATGGGAGAAAATATTTGCCAATGAATCAACAGGCAAAGGATTAATCTCCAAAATATATAAACAGCTCATGCAGCTCAATATTAAAAAAACAAACAACCCAATCAAAAAATGGGCAGAAGACCTAAATAGACATTTTTCACCTAAGACATACAGATGGCCAAGAGGCACATGAAAAGCCGCTAAACATCACTGATTATTAGAGAAATGCAAATCAAAACTACAATGAGGTATCACCTCACACCAGTTAGAATGGGCATGATCATAAAGTCTACAAACAACAGGGCTTCCCTGGTGGCACAGTGGTTGAGGGTCCACCTGCCGATGCAGGGGACACGGGTTCGTGCCCCGGTCCGGGAAGATCCCACATGCCGCGGAGTGGCTGGGTCTGTGAGCCATGGCCGCTGAGCCTGTGTGTCCGGAGCCTGTGCTCCGCAACGGGAGAGGCCACAACAGTGAGAGACCCACGTACCGCAAAAAAAAAAAATCTACAGACAACAAATGCTGGAGAGGGTGTGGAGAAAAGGGAACCCTCTTGCACTGTTGGTGGGAATGTAAATTGATACAGCCACTATGGAGAACAGTATGGAGGTTCCTTAAAAAACTAAAAATAGAATTACCATATGACCCAGTAATCCCACTACTGGGCATATACCCAGAGAAAACCATAATTCAAAAAGACACAATCCCTCTAGTATTCACTGCAGCATTATTTACAATAGCCAGGTCATGGAAGCAACTTAAATGCCCATTGACAGACGAATGGATAAAGAGGAGGTGGTACATATATACAATGGAATATTACTCAGCCATAAAAAGGAATGAAATTGGGTCATTCGTAGAGATGTGGATGGACCTAGAGACTGTCATACAGAGTGAAGTAGTCAGAAAGATAGGAACAAATATAGTATATTAACACATATATGTGGAATCTAGAAAAATGGTACAGATGAACCAGTCTGCAAGGCAGAAATAGAGATATAGATGTAGAGAACAAACGTGTAGACACCAAGAGGGGAAAGCGGTGAGGGGTGGCGTGGGGGGATGAAGTGGGAGATTGGGATTGACATGTATACCCTAATTTGTATAAAATAGATAACTAATAGGAACCTGCTGTTTAAAAATAAATAAATTAAATTTAAAAAAAGAAAATGCCTAATAAAGAAATTATTGTCTGGCATTAAGATTAATTTATATGAACAAAAGGATAGAATCAGTTAAGATTTATTGAATTCTTACTATGTCCAAGATTTATGATAAATATTTTAAATGTGTTATCTCATTTGACCATCATAATATCCAATGAGATAGGGATCTTTCCATCTCCATTTCACAAAAGAAGAAACTGAGCCACGTAGATGCTAAGAACCTTGACACATTTTGAAAACTAAATAAAATATTGTGTCTATTTAACTGGTTTTGGTTTCAGAGTAATCTTTAATTTGACTTTAGTTCTCAGTTTAATCTTACATAGCTCTGATCTCTCTGTTGAGGTCTATAGACTCCTGCTTTGTGAATGTTTAAAATAGTCTCCTCCAATAAAAGAATGTGGAATTTGCTCAATTTCAGAATTTTCTCTCAACAAAAAAGTCAATTATACTTGGGAGAAATTACATTTGAATTAAAAAATACAACATATAACCACAGTTGGATATATTTGTAATATATTCTTGTCATCTACATTATAAAATTCATTATATCTTTTTAAATTATTTTGTTTTCCCTTATGGGCCACAAACTCAAAAAAGAGCTAAATATTTTATGTGCCTACTAAGTACCAGGCACTGGACTAAGCACTTTGCACATATAATTTCTCTTAAGCTTCACAAACTTTAATTAGGTGAGTAGATATACTTGCTGCCATTACACAGATAAAGAAAATGAAGCCTAGAGGGTTTAAATAACTTACCTAAGGTGAAATAGCAAAGCCAGGATCAAATTTAGATTCTGTGGCTACAAAGCACAAAGTGTATTTCAGGGAACTAAATTCTATCTTTCTTCACAAAATTATACGGTGCCAAATATACACTAGAGCACACTGAGTGCTTAATTCATTTTGACAAATCTACCTCTTCTTAAAACCAGAGACACTAAGAAAAGACTAAGAAACCCAGCATTTAGTGGGTAATTGTTATATATTCTGGGCTCCATGATAAGCACTCTAGGCATGTGATAACACTCATTCTTTCTTTGATTCCACGTTATGTATTAGCTTTGTTCTGAGGGCTAGGGAAGCAGCAGAGAATAAAATGGATGAAGTCCATGCTATCTCATGAAGAAAAGGAAATAGATGCACACATACACAACAATCCTTGTTTCTCACTGTTGTAGTATACATGGATTTCGAATGGCAAGGTATAGTTAAATAACAGCAGTCACACATAAAATGATTGAAATTTCATTTGCCAAAGACAAGGTTAGGGTTAGGGTTACAGTGAGTAAACTCATAAAAACTTCATTGCTAGCTCTTCAGTCCACAAATGACTCCACAATTCATAGATGCACAGACGGGTGACCAACCACTTGGCTTCTTTCAGAATTTGTTGGTGATCAGTCACAGCACGTCTTATACTAATTATACATACTGATAGCAAAACGTTGTTATCTATTGACATTTGATAGGAAAGCTGCTGTCTCCTTGTCTCCCAGTGATATATCTAGGGGATATTGTACAATTGTAGATTAAAAAAAGAAGTAACTGGCCAACAAAGATGAAAGGGCCGCAAAGAAATGAAAGTGAGTCTGGCTGGGCAGGAAAGGTATCTCTTTAGGAGCCATAAAATTGCCCTTTGAGTTAAGTTCTAGCACCCCCCCACACACCCATTTTATATGTGAGTAAACCAAGACCAAGAAACAGTGAAGTACTGAGCCATGGTCACGCAGATGTCAAGTGCCAGGCTTGAAATCAGACTCATGTTTATCTGAATATTTAGTCCATATCCTTTTCAATATACTGAGTATCTTTCCCAAGGGACTTTTATGTGTGTGAAGTTTGAATGCATATTTAATATGACATATATCTTAAACAATTTTAGTTGATAGACTGTAGTACAGCTACAGTCTGTAGTTAATACGGTCTGTATTTAGTACAGCTAAAATAATTCATATCCAAGTTTTGCTGACTGAGAGGCCCACACTGTGCAATAAACCTGGCTTTTCTAGTCTGAATAAACGAGTCTTTTGGCAGCTCACTGCTGATACCATTTCAGGTTTTCCTTAGTCCATTTTTTGGCCAAATATTGGCATGCTACCATAGGACAAGAAAGAGTACTTGCTTAAGCTAACACATGTCCCAGAATTTTCCATTTAGAAAGAAAGGAAAATCATACAGCCATACAACTTCACAAAGGAGACTGACTGTAGATAGTAGTGTAAGAACTTTGAGAGATGTGGATGGAGATGCACTATGATTTCAGAATATTGCTTTGTCCTGGTGGGAAAATCAAAATTTGATAAAGATCTCTAAGTTTAGAGAACAAAAATTGGTCTTTGATTTCTTTGCACTTAATGGTCTTTAATTCCCTTGCATTTAAAAGTCTTTAGCAATCATGCAATCATCAGAACACTTCAGCAACTTCCTAACTAGGAAATGTAACACCTACTTATGCTACTGTTAGCTTCAGTAATTCAAAGAATGCAAAGTCAATAGCAATTAGGGAAAAAAACCTTTGAGAAAGGGAAAGATAGCTATAAAACACCTAATTGTTTCTCTTAAAATCTACTCTCTTGGAACCTCCAAAAGCTAATGAAATGTCATTTCCCCATGACAAGTATCCCACAGGTCTTTCTCTTCTTGGTTAGGAAAAAAGGCATATTGTGACAACATATGTAATACCCTTCATTATTAAAACTTGCATTATTCTAATGTTTTTGACTTATAATTAATGTGTAAGTGATTCCAGAAGCTTAACTTCTGTACCCTATTTGTTGCTTAGCAACAATCAAGCTGAGTGAAACACTGCTAGGGTATAGATTATGGGTCATGATGGGGAAAACTGCTTGGAAATTATTGAGTTAGGATTGCTCTCTCTGGAGTCCTTTAAGCATTGTCTCTGTATAATTTAGTTGAAGCAAACTAGCTTTGGTAATGGAAAATCCTAGATAAATGTGAAAACAGCTCTATTGTAGACTTTTTACTACAATAAATATGACAATTATTTTTCAAGAATACAGTGAATTCCACTGTCTCTAAGGATTTCTTGCTTAAAAATAAAAACCAGTTTTAATTGTCCTCATTGGTGCAAAGACAATGTTTCTGTTCTTTCCTTGAATCTCAGTGGAATCAACAGGTGTAACTCTCTGGGCATTCTGTATGGTTACAGGAGCATTCCCGTGTCTAGTCTACATGTGCAAAGTGAAGTTGGGGATTGTTATAAACTGAATGTTTGTGTCCCCTAACATTCATATGTTGAAATCTAATCCACAATGCAATGGTATATGAAGGGTGGGACCTCTGGGAGGTGATTAGGTCATGGGGGTTGAGTTCTCATGAATGGGACTAATGCTGTCCAGGAGGAAGAAATTTTCCTCTAACTTTCTAGGTTCTTCTGGCTGGTCTAATAATTAAATTGGCCTGAGACTGATTAATAGGAGGAAAACAAACAAAAGTGTAATAAAATGTATACATGGGAGAGACCCAGGTAAACTGAGTAATTTGCCAAAATGGCCAAAGTCCTCAATTTAAGTACCATCTTCAGCTAAAAAGCAAAAGAGAATGTTGGGTGTATTGCGTTGGAACTTCAAAGGGAAGGAAGACAATTCACATAGAGATGGAGGAATAAATGTTTGGTAAAAAATGTTTGCTGGACCATGTAGAGACAGTGGGGCAACAGAGTGGACTTTGAACATTAAGCCCTGCAGAGTCCCTCCCACCACACTTAGCCCATATTCTTTGAAGATATCTCTGGTGATAGCTCTATATAGGGAACAGGCCCTTTATCTAAATTCTTTTAGGCAGTTCAGATGAGTAACAAGAAAAACTTTTTGACTCTTCTGTTTCTTAAAAATAATCAGCCTAAATTAACCTTCATGCCAAAGAGACACGTTTTGAGGTGGCAAAGTTTGCTTCCCTACAGCGCCCTTATAAAAGAGACCCCAGAGCGCTCACTAGCTTGCTCCTTCTGCTATGTGAGAACACAGCAAAAAGACTGTCATCTGTGAACCAGAAGCTGCGCTCTCACTAGACTCTAAATGTGCCGGCATCTTGAATTTGGACCTCTCAGCCTTCAGAACTATGAGAAATAAATTTCTGTTGTTTACAGGCCACCCAGTCTATGGGATTTTATTATGGCAGCCCAAACTGACTAACACAGGGAAGGAGCCAGTTATTCAAAAGAATTCAGGTCCAAATCTCTTCCAATAAATCACAAAGAAAATAAAGGCAAATGTATGGGGTTTTACTGAGCTAAAATTGTATAATAATCATGTGGATGTGTACATAACTTTCATGACTATTTTGAGACCTAACCATCTCAAATACTACCTTTGATAGCCTAAAGGCTTGATAGAGAATTTTGATCTGAATGAAGACTAAGGTCAAATACCTATAAGGTTACATGACTCTTTCTACCTTTCACTCCTGAGCTACCAGTTTATATGGTAAATTGATATTTATCATATATACTAGTTTACATGACCAAAATTGAAATATGCAAATACAAGAGATATTCTCAAGGCAAGGGGTCCGGACATGTAGATTCCCACTCTACATGGAACTATAAAAACAGGCAATGAAAGTCGGGCTTCAATTGAGTTGACTTTGTTTAGACCTCATTTAAATATTTGAGTAAGACAAACAAGTTATTTTTCCCTTCCTACTCCTATATTCTTCATTCATCTCTTTTATACTTGGAGTGTAATATTTTTAAAAACTCTACTATCTAAATAAAAATTATTTCCTTCATTATCTTGTTACCTTTATTAATTGTGTTACTAAATTAAATATGTGTTATGAAAGTTAGATAATACATAGCAATTGGTTACCCAAATTTGTAGTAACTTAAGCATTCTGTTAGAATATAAAACTGTAACCCCAAAATTATTTTGATCCTTATCCAGTGTTGGAAAAAGCAATGTTATTTCCATCTTTCAACTTTTATCTAGAGTGCTGCTAAAATATCAATGATAAAGATGTTCTGTATTCTGGTATTAATATCATTTGATAGTATGTCACTCTCTTAATTATAAGCCTCCATACAGAAATAGCGTACAATAGAAGAGATTTTAAATATGTGCTGTGAAAAGACTGTGTATAAGCAAATCCAGTCATGCAACAATAACTAATCCCATACTTAAATTGATCTTGTTAATTGAAGATCTGAAGGGAATCTAGAGTAGGTGCAACCAAAAAGAAAGAACTGTCAATATGTTTCTAACACTGGCTGTTGAACAGTGACTGGTTGCCTTGGATATTTGAATTCACTATGTCAAGTGTAATCATCCAAAGGAGAAGGAAATATTGAGCTCTCATAACCTAATCAGATTAACTGTATTCAATTACTTAGCTTTCTCTGTCCTACTTATCTACTTTGCCAAACAACTTTTCCATTACAATTTGACTTCACATGTAAATGTGTCCAGAAGAGTGTACTAAATAACTGATATAATATTATATTATTTATCATTTGAAAAGTTATATCTGTATATATATGTATATTATATATATATGTAACTTTTGTGTTGATTCTATACTTAGGTTATCAATTAAACTTGATTATCTTATTTCAGGAATATGAACGTAACCAAAATCATAGACCAAATCATAGACTTGCCAAATATAATTGTATCTCAATCTTGGTGACCATCATTATTCATCACGGGAATTTTATGAAGTAGACACTCAGTGGAATCCCCTCCAGAGATTCTGACTAACAAGGTCTAAAATGATGTATCTCTGCTTTAACTAGAGGTTTATTTCTGGCATAATAGAGTGAGTAGATCATAACCTCTCTCCATAAAACCAGCTAAATCCAGAACATGCAGAAATAATGAAATAATAAAGACTAAAGCAGAGATAAATGAGGTAGAAAACATATAGAAAAAATAATGAAATTAAAATTAAAAGTTGTTTCTTTGAAAATATCAACAAAATTGACAAACTGTGCAAGAAAATAAAAGATACAAATTACCAAAATCAGCAATAAAGGAGGAAACATGACTACTTAACTACAGATATTAAAAGAATATTAAAAAAATATATATTTTTTTCTTTTCTTTTTAAAACCCCGTTTACAACTGCTAAGGCTTAAACTTATGCACCAGAGTTCCCTATGGGATCAAGCTTAAGTTCCCCTTTGCGGGACTTTTGCCTGAAATTATATCTTTGCTTGACCTCCTCACCTTCCCTGGCCCTCTTCCCCATTACTCTTTTCTACTGAGAGCATTTGTAAAATAAATCACTTGCAAATAAATCCCCATCTCAGGGTGTGCTTCTGGGGAACTGAACCTATATCCAGCACCTACAGTGGACCCGACAATTTGAAGGACACTGGTAATTCAGAAAAAATGATTAAGGCACAGCCTGGGCTTTCAAGGAGCTCACTGTCTGGCAGAGAGACAGATGCATGCATTGATGATTTCAGCAGAGTGTGTGAAAGTGCTGTAAGAAAGAGATTCTGGGGAGTTACGGGAAACATGAAAATAAGATCAAGGGCTATTCTTCCATCTGAGGGAGGCAAGGAAGACTTCACAGAGGAGGTGATCCTCTAAGGGAATACTGTGAACAAACATGCTAGCAAATTAGACAATTTAGATGACATGAAGAATTTTCTAAAACAACAAAATTACCCGAACTAACTTAAGAAGTAGAAAATCTGAATAGCAAATATATTCAAACTAATAATTGAAAACTTTTCCACAAAACAAAGCCCCAAGCCCAGACAGCCTGATTGGTGTATTTTATTAAGTGTTTCAACAAGAAGTAATACGAGTACTTCAAAAAATGCTTTCTAAATGGAGGAAGAAGGAATCTTTAATAACTTATTCTATGAAGCCAGTAATAGTGGTCCCAAATCAAAAGACATCACAAGAAAAGAAAACAAGGGCCAATATCTGATAAATACACCAAAGTCCCTAACAAAATATTAGCAAAACAAATTCAGCAACACATCATGATTATATATCATGACCTAGTGGTATTTATCTCAGGAATTAACATTTGATTTACTATCTGAAACAATGTAATGTTCCATATTAACATAATAAAGGATAAAAACCACATGGTCACCTCAAAAGACAGAAAAAGCAATTGACAAAATGCAGCATATGTTTGTGATTAAAAATCTCAGCAAACTAGTAGTAAGATAGAATTTCTCAACTTGATAAAGGGTATCCAAGTAAAATCTATACCTAACATCAAACCTAATGGAAAAAGACTGAATTATTTCTTCTTAAGATCAGAAACTAGTTAAAGATGTCTCCTCTCACCACTTCTATTCAAATTTTAATAGAGTTTGGCCAGTACAATGAGGAAAGAAGAAATCGAAGGCATATATATTGGAAAGGAAGAAGTAAAACTATGTTTGGAGATAACATGACCCTGTACATAAATATTCTAAGAATTCCACAATAAAACCACTAGAACTAATAAACAAGTTTATGAAGGTTTCAGGAAACAAGATCAGTGTAAGAAAATCAGTTGTTTTTCTATACAATAGCAAGAAACATTCAAAACAATGTTTTGAAAACAATGAAAGCAATTCTATTCAAAATAGCATTTAAAAGAAAATAAATCATGAAGTGCAAGATTTATATATTGAAAATTATACATTGCTGAGATAAATAAAAGAATACCTAATTGAATAGAGAAACTTTCCATGTCAATGGATTTGGAAACTGAGTAATATTAAAATAGGAATTTTCCAAAATTGATCTACAGGGTCACTTCAATCACTATCAAAATCTCAGCATTCTGTAGGAAAAAATTTTTAGAAAGATTTTTTTGTAGAAATTAAAAACTCTTTCTAAAATTTATATGGAAACATATAGTATGTAGAGCAGACAAATCAATTTGGCAACTGACTTAATATTTAAAAATGAATGTTATTCTCTCCCAATAAAATAAATGAAATAGTTTATTCTTCCTAGCTCAATAAATTTTATTACAAGTCAGAATCACACTCCATCTCCCCACATATACACATACATATAAATAAATAAATCTATCTATCTATATATATACATATATAGCAAAATATGATTTCTCTACTGTCCGGAATTATTGCACATAGTTTTATTTTCTAATGGTTCAAATAATAACTGCCATACCTCTCTCTTCAAAGAAATTCTAATGTTTGTGATTCATACCTTCACTACATGGATTCCAGTAGACACTTTGCCTGTAATCTTTGTTGTTCAAAAAAGAGTAGCCTTGGGCTTCCCTGGTGGCGCAGTGGTTGAGAGTCCGCCTGCCGATGCAGGGGACACGGGTTCGTGCCCTGGCCCGAGAAGATCCCACAGGCCGCGGAGCGGCTGGGCCCGTGAGCCATGGCCGCTGAGCCTGCGCGTCCAGAGCCTGTGCTCCGCCAATGGGAGAGGCCACAACAGTGAGAGGCCCACGTACAGCAAAAAAAAAAAAAAAAAAAAAAAAAGAGTAGCCTCATTTTTGCCACTGGAAAATGTATTAGTACAAACATAGTTTTATAACTTACAGGCATAGTTTTTTTACATTTAGAAACATTTCAAGTGTCTGCTACCATTTTAATAGTATTTTACGAGCTTTTTTTCCCCTGTGTTTGATTTTATTACTGTTCGCTAATTTGTTTTTTTGAAAATTTATATTTGGATTCCAATTTGATGTTTTCCCTCTGGTTTATTCTTTTGTTACAGGCCTTGCAGGCAATTAACTTTCCTTGCATGGCTGCCTGTTTGGCCTCCCATACCAGTATTGGGAAGCATCAGGAGAGCAATTTTCTTGCGAATATTTTTTTCAACTTACTCAGTTTTCTCCCTCCTGATGATTGCAGTCAAGAATTGCCACTCATTTCTGAGAGATTGCTTTCCTCACCTTTTCAGTCTCCTGCTAACTAGCCTGGATAGTAATTCTGTTTCCCTCCAGGGTAAATTCCTTACTAGAAGAAATTTTATGTAGTTCTGACCTTACCAACGGTTTCTAAAACTTTCTAGCTGTTTCTAGGCTAGTTCTTAATCAGTCAGTAACGGGTCAGAGTGTTCACACTTCACAATGTGAACATTGGATCAGGTATCCAAGGCCAAGAGAGGTAAAAAAGAGAGTGAACTGTTTTTGGTGAGGAATTTCAGTTACCAAAGAGCTGAGACCTCAAATTCTGCTAAATCCACGTTATTTGAAGTTATTTTAAAAGCAAGAAATTCTCTTCCACCCAGCATATATAACTCAAAATCAGAGGGACCAATTTTTCAGAACATAGATGGGACTGCCCGACAAAAGCCAAGAGGTATCACTTCCTGAAAAGTCTTGTGGCTCCCATAATTGCCTGGGTGGTAATACAAGATAATGATGTGATGTATGTGTGTCTACATCACTAGGATTATTCTGACAGCACTTGAAGTACTTTAAGAAGGAATCAATATTTAAACAGTTTTGTTTAAAATTTCAGATATCATTATGGAAATCTATACCAGATGTTTGTTAATTAGCAAGAGGATGTTAAAAGCACTATTTTTATTGGTGAAATAGTGATGTTCTAGAAAACTGATTAGGATTTATGTGCAGGTCTCATTTTAAGATTAGGTAGAAGAATTTGGCAAGTGGGGTGTGCAGCTCCTGAGTTCTATAACCTTGTTAGTCCTTGTGCTAGATTGTTTTATGGCCCCAATTTTTCACCTTTCCCTATATCCACATCTTTTCTGGATATATACATCACATGACTTGCTTTATCCAATAGAATGTTAGTGTGAGTGATATAACTAAAAGCTTAAAAAGCACTTATGCAGTTGGTCTTGCCCTCTTCTGCCTCTACTAAGATGAGCTTTCCCTAGGTGGCCACTTCTCCATTTTCTTGGGCCCTAGACCAAATCGTATTCCAGCAAAGATACAAGCCCAGCTGAAGCCATAGCTTAAAGCAGGCACACCCAGCCTAGGCCAGTGTAGATCAGCCAAACCCCTCACCCCAAACTGCCAACATGCAGAAACATGAGTTCAATAAACATTTTTTGGGTTTTGTATGCCATTTTGATTTGTGTCTATCATGTAGTGTTATTGCAGTAACTGCAAACTAATACATTCCTACAACCAAATTCACAGGGAATGTACTTAACCTCACTATAGTTGGCCAGTTTTGTCCTCAAAGAATCCACGAGTCCACCTTGGAGTCAAGTTTTCACACAAAGTGCCACTGAAAAAGTCTAAGACGGAGAGAGATATTGTCCAAGCTACTGAATACATCATAAGACTGTTCCGAACATTCTTGCTATTAATATTTGTGCATTAAGCAATGTTTGCCTTCTTTGATACCTACCACCTGGTGCTAAGGATATGAAGGAAAGGAAATATAGTTCCCACCTCCCTGTAAACCGCAGAGATGGTGAATATTTATCAAAAGATCCCTGATGTTTACTGAATGGGTAAAAGGACTTACGTCAGTTTGCAACAGTGAAAAAGAACAGTAAGTAATGTTAACTTTTAAAAATTATAAACCTTTTATCAGAGAAAAGTTCATGTCTGCTTCATGGGGAGATATCCCACTTTTATACAGTTATCTTCTTCCTGCCCCCATACACACAAGGATCCTACCTGTATGGAAGAGATGTCTTTTTTGTTGTTGTCATTACCCTCTTCCTCAAGTAAAAGGAGTTTTCAGAATTTGCAGCTAATGGTCCTAAGGGTTTCAGTTATACAGTATTTTTAATGTTAGCTATAGCCAAAATTGTTAGAATATTTATACTGTCTTAATTTATGATTTGTGGATTTCTATGATTTATGACAAGTTTTCTCGATGTTTTTCATTCATATATATATATATATATATACATATATATATATATATGTATGTCTTTCTCACCTCTGGAATAGATTTAGCATTTGTTTATGTTTTTATGCTCTCCATTGAGCTCCCATATTTAATTTACATCAGCTCCCATTTTAAAACCCTCAGAACCATAATTCAAGTTAGAAGTTACTACCTAGAGATGTCTTCAGTCATTCAGTCCATGTTCTAAATCCTCTAATTCCCAAAACTCAATTAATTTTAATTCATCTGATTTCTAAGATAAATGTCATACAGCTATTTTAAAAAGGAAAAGGAGAGTTCTTTAAAAATAATGATGAATGGATAAAGATGTGGCACATATATACAATGGAATATTGCTCAGCCATAAAAAGAAATGAAATTGAGTTATTTGTTGTGAGGTGGATGGACCTAGAGTCTGTCTTACAGAGTGAAGTAAGTCAGAAAGAGAAAAACAAATACCATATGCTAACATATATATGGAATCTAAAAAAAAAAAAAAATGGTTGTGATGAACCTAGGGGCAGGACAGGAATAAAGATGCAGACGTAGAGAATGGACTTGAGGACACGGGGAGGAGGAAGGGTAAGCTGGGACGAAGTGAGAGAGTGGCATGGACACATACACACTACCAAACGTAAAATAGATAGCTAGTGGGAAGCAGCCGCATAGCACAGGGAGATCAGCTCAGTGCTTTGTGTCCACCTAGAGGGGTGGGATAGCGAGGGTGGGAGGGAGATGCAAGAGGGAGGGGATATGGGGATATATGTATATGTATAGCTGATTCACTTTGTTATACAGCAGAAACTAGCAAACCGTTGTACAGCAATTATATCCAATAAAGATGTTAAAAAAAATAAAAAGAATCTTGCCCTCCTAAAATGGTATAGATGAACAGGTTTGCAAGGCAGAAAGACATAGATTTAAAGAACAAACAAACATAAGTAAATATACATCAAAAAAAGACTCATACTCTAAATCAACCTTAAAAATCTATTATAAATAAATCTACTTGTGAAAGGGGGAGAAAGGGTTTGCTGACATTGACTCGGATGTCATTTGATATGAACGATAGTAAACAGAAACTAATTTTAAGGTTATGTCCACATATCCTGAAGCTGGAGGAATCTTCACAGGAAGATCAAAGAGCTCTAAATTCTAATTTAGGAAAGAAGAGTGAGGAAAAATAACAGCTTTCTATTGCATACACATTTCCTGGAATACACTGAATCTATTAGCAACCCAATTATTTGAAGACTAATCTTAATGCTGACATGAAATTATCAGAACAATTAATACACTTCTATTTTTACTTTGAATTACACAGAATAAAGACTATAGTAAAACTTCTATCACTAAATTCACTCTGTGACTTTCAAACTAGCTGATCATTCACTGATCCAAGTTACTTCAAGTATGAGAATTAGATATTTTGACCTGTATCCAATCAATTTATCTACAAATGCCTTTTTTTTTCTCTTTTGTAGATAACTACCTTGGTCATCTCACAAGTGAGATGAAAAAGCAAATACACCTGGCTACAAAGTAGTCATTAGCAAACCTGGAGGTGACAATATGTTGAAATTTGAAGAGAGTGATGTAGAGGTGCAGATGTCAACAGAAGAAAGCTAGCTGGCCAGCTTTTGGGAAGAATCACTGCATACCCTTGCCTAGGTAAATTCACCATGCTCTAAGGACTAACCTTAGCTGTGAATGTCAGGACACACAAGTTTGTTCAGTCAAGGAATGGGCTTCCCTGGTGGCACAGTGGTAGAGAGTCCGCCTGCCAATGCAGGGGACACGGGTTCGTGCCATGGTCCGGGAGGATCCCACATTCTGCGGAGTGCCTGGGCCCTTGAGCCATGGCCGCTGAGCCTGCGCGTCTGGAGCCTGTGCTCCACAATGGGAGAGGCCACAACAGTGAGAGGCCCGCGTACCGGAAAAAAAAAAAAAAGGAATGATTGGACTGTAGTGAATGGACTTTGACAGCTGTTTGTACAAATGAGCAGTCCTTTATCAAGAAAATCACTGATTGGAATGGAAATATTTAGGACACCAAATTACAAATCTGCAGTTTGGATAATGGCCCAAAAGTGAACTGAGATAAATGATTATGGAAAATTTTCTTCCACTTCCCAAACAGAAAGTATCACTTTCTCAGTGACCTTTTTCTTGTCTGTTAAATTGAATATCTCTTTTTCCTGGAAAATCCTGACAGTGTCTAGTTCTTTGCATTTTCCCCTTAAGGTGAGCATACCTCTCTGTATATTATTTTTCCAGGTATGGTGTCATACAATTGACAACGGAATTTCAGTCATGTTATGTATGCCTGAGATCATAGTTTATTTTGAGGATTTATGATGATCCTTAGGCTCATCAGTAACACTGTATGAGGACGTTGATCATTTACCTGCTAAAGACATGTCAGGAATATCAGTTGTATCAGCTAAATATGAGGTTTTCTTGTTTAATTTTTTTTTCTTTTTTTTTTTTTTTTTGCTGTACGCGGGCCTCTCACAGTTGTGGCCTCTCCCGTTGCGGAGCACAGGCTCTGGACGCACAGGCTCAGCAGCCATGGCTCACGGGCCCAGCCGCTCTGCGGCATGTGGGATCTTCCCGGACCAGGGCACGAACCCGTGTCCCCTGCATCGGCAGGCGGACTCTCAACCACTGTGCCACCAGGGAAGCCCTCTTGTTTAATTTTAAACGATTTTTTCCTTGTTTCTAAGTTTTAAAAGGTCACCTTATTATCACATTGAACATATACTCTATCAATAACTGCTGACAGCTGTTTAGCAAATAAATGTTTAGTGAAACGTTAGTTGCTAAAGAGCCAAGCCTGAAAAGGATGAAACATGATTTACACAAAGTTTAAAACTTTAAAAGACGGAATGTAAAGATGGAGAGTGAAGTTTATTTTTTTCCTTTTCCTTGTCTTTTATCTCTTTGAATTTAAAGCCAGGCCATATGCTTTTAGTTTAGTGTTCTTTCAACAATAGTTTTTTTTGATATTTAAGTCTTTGACTTTTTCACTTATGGTAGGTTTGCTATTACAAAATCATCATTTGAAATAAATAAGATTAGCATCTATTTACTAGGTCACAACTAATACAATTTATTTTTTTCTCTAACGTGAATATTAAGCTATCATTTTACAAATGGTTTCTGTCAAAGTGATCTGCTCTCCCAAACTCCCTGAACAGAGAAAAAGTTCTTTTTTATTGTTTTTGACTTTTATTATCTTTATATTATATAAGTAATATAGAATTATAGACAAATTAGAAATGTTAGGTGAGTAAACAGAAAATAAACAGAAACAATCATCTTTAAAGCCTCAGTCAGAGATAATCTTCCATTAGCATTTTAGTGTATAACCTCCTAGATGTTCTTCCCTTTCCTTTCTTTTATTTTTTAATGGGCTTATGTCTCAATTAATCTGGGAAAAAAGAAAACCATCTGGAGTATCAACAATAAATTTACTGTCAATATTCTAGATCTTGCATAGGATGGCAGATGTTTATTAGACTATTAAATAAAAAATAGAGTCAGTGATGAAAATGTGGGATTATGTTCTTACCAGAAAGACTAACGTGGAAGTGTTGGGTAACAGCTCTCAAGAACACTTTTAAAAGATAAATGATGCATAGCTTTTTCCGCTTCTGTATCTTGATCCTTTCCCCAAAATTGCTGCCTGAAAGTCAATTTGTACCACGAAAATAGAACTCATGCAAGCAATCACTGAGTGGAACAAGAAGGAATGCTTCCTGAGTTTGGAATATTCATGTCTGGAGAGAACTGTCCGCCTCTGAACTTAACTTAAATAGAGAATTAAGCTCTGTTTTATTTAGGTCACGGATATTTGGGGTTCTCTTTTTCATTCAGCTCATCTTTAATCCTAATTGATATACTTTTTAAGTATCAAATAATATGTATTTATTTGCGTAGTTTGGGTTTGATTCTTATTTTGGAATCACCAATGGAAAACAGTGTTCCCAATTCAGGCACCAACATTTAGGGAACCAATAGGCAAATTCCCTGAAAAGTAAGGCAGCAATAACTAATGAGGGAAAAATGACTTTTTTTTTCTTCCAGGACAGATCATCTACCACAGAACATAGATGTGGTCACCAAAGCAACACACTCTCATCAGTAACAATAGCTCATGATACAGCTTTCGCACATTCCCAGGCTCTCTCCTGTAACTTCCTCCCATTTCTCTATGATCTATGACAGAACTTGCTGATTGAATTATATTCCCTTGATTTAGGGAGATAGCACCCACACACACACACATACACACATGCTTGAACATCTATGCACTCATGCAAACACACATCTAGTTCATATGCACACAAAAACAACAGTTTACAGTACTTGCAAATTTGCCAAATAATTGTAAAATAACATCGTATAAAAGCTTAAAGACATAAGAGTTCACTAGGGAGCTAGTTTCCCACAATCAGAGCAGCTTAAACATGGCCAAAAGTTTAGGTAGAATATGGATGAGTAGAAAGGAAAGAAAGTGATAATCATTGAAAGCATTCTAAAAAAGCAAAATGACTAGAGAGTAAAAATTTTAAGGAATTATGAGAAACTCCTGTTTTGTTTGGCTGGTGATAGCTGTATTGAATATGGCCAGATTTCTGAATATCTGATTCCTCCAGAAGCCATACACCACCATTTAAATATTCTGAGAGCTATGTTTAAAATAAACCAGTATTTTCTAAAGAATATTTAGCAGACTGGAGGTCCTTTTGAGATTTTCTGTACAATAAAAAGACTCAATGATCAAATAAACATGGAAAATGCTTTGTAATGATCATCTACTATTTTGAATGGCCAATAACATTTTCTCTTTGCAAGAGCACTCTGTTTTTCTATTTTGAGTTCTTCATTCCTAAGCTTTAACCATATGGATCTAGGGGCTGACTAATTGTAATATTCCACTCCCAGGGCATGTCCCAAACCAAGCCCATTATATGCTTCCAAGCTTTTATACTTTTAATTGGGAAAAAAATATATTAAAAAAAAAAAGGCAATCTCTCTTTGTTGGCAAAACCCTAACATACTAATTTGGAAATGTTAGTGGAACGTTCCATGTCACTGAGAAAAATCCAGTCTAAAAAGAACAAAGAAAGAAACTGATAGAAACAAATAAGATTGGAAAAAAAATCTTTACAGTATCCCTCTCCTTGGTTCCATGTCTGTTTTGAACCAGTGATTATCTTTGCCATGCATTTCTATAGTCTGGTATCCATAAATTGTTTTTCCCCTCTTAAACTCATTCCAGCTGGAGTTCCCTCACTTACAACCAAAATAAATCTGATTAATTCAAGCTATAGACTTCTCTCATCTGTTGAAGATGAGCGGTGCAGATTAGCATATGCAAAGCTCTGAGATGATGTTTAGGCTGTTTAACTTAACCCAATATTTCCCCAAAATTGCTGAGAAAGAAAATTCTGTTATTTGTTAGGATGAAGGCTCCAAATTCATATATACTCTTCTTTCCCTGGTGAACTAAACTACATCATGGATGATATTTGGGAGCTCTTTTTGTCCCTCTATTCTTAGAAGGGATAAAAAAAATATGCTTCATCTTGAGTACCAATTCTGATGGGTTACAAGAGGCTATTTGGAATGCTGTATTGAGAAGGATTCGTTGCAGAACATAGCCTAGTGAACAAGAATGCCATTCAATTAGCAGTATCAGACATTGGGATTATCATGTAGAGTGATGGTGCAGGTAACACGAGTTTGCCCTTCAAGCTAGCTCGGTATGCTGACGTTTTCCCTTCAAGCATGAAAAGATGGATCCAAGAAAAAGAGAGGAGAATTGCCCCAAGGTGCTTCTGCAACGCTCCTTTTTCTTAGAAATCACCTTAGGTTCTGCTGTACCTTCTAAAGTTAGGGAGCTCTCTTATGTTAGGACAAGCTCGAGTTCCTTATGTATTGCCAACAGAACAGAATCCACGAGAGATGGAAGGAAACCTGAGGAAAAAGAGTTCCCAGATGGCACCAAACAAAAAGCAGCAGCATTTAACGATCTGGTTTTTTCTTCTAAAAACATATATTGTACTATCCCTTTGATTCATATAAGCTCTCCTCTACTGAGGACATTCAGTGAGGTGTACTCTGATCCATTGCAAGGGCAAGTCCAAACCAAAGGACAAGAAAGCCTAGGTGCTGCAATCTATAAAGGTCAGCCACTAGGACATAGAGAAGGTATTAGGAGAGTGTACCTGGAGGAGTAAATGGACTATATCCAGCACAGAGCCTAAGGGCCATTAGTGGAGTCAGAAATGTGAAACAATAGGAAAAAAGAATTATTAACACCTTTCTCTCTGAGCCAGCAAAGTGGAACCAATAAAGGTTTTAGGCATAAAATTAGAATCCTTCCTCTTTATAAATGTAAAGAATTAACATGACCAGGTCTCAGAAATACTGGAGTAAGCAAAGCATCACTGTTATAAGAAGATAGGTTTGAACCAGGAACAGAGGAATTTGAAAATGGATTAGAAATGAAGGAAAATGCATTATAACAAGAACTGAGTATAGTTTAGGCAGCTGTTTACCTAATTCTAAAGAGATACAGCAGACACGAAGACAAAGACAGTGTTTTTTTGTTTTGTCCTGTTGTTGTTCATGTTACATTAATAAGCACTGTTACAAATGACTTGCAAATGTTAACTTATTTGATTTATGTAACACTATTACATAGGTGCTTTTCTTCCTTTTAGGACAGAAACAAATTCAGTGCAAGAACAGTTCCGGCACTTAGAAAAAAGAAACAAGTAAGCAGTTTTCGCTGATAGGCTACCTGACCAAGAAAAATCCTATTCTGCCAAATAAGGAAGACAGACAACCACAGGTAGGACACGATCCCCATCTTACAAACATGGCTGCAAAGACAGTCAGATGTTAACTCTTCCCTTAACAATATTTACTTGGATAACAAAGGACTCAAACAAGCTATGTTTTCATTAAATTATTACTGCCATCCCTTCCTCCATGACCTCTCCCTTCCCCTGTCTTTCTCCAAAACAAAATTTGATTTAACAAAAGAAGTCATAATAGCCATGTTTCAGTGGGCACTTTAGAATCCTAGTTATTGGCTGACTCTGCAAGTCCATACAACTCTGCTTTTGCACAGTTCTACTTCAGTGTCTGTCTGTTTCAGAGGCAGTCTCTAAGAACAAATTCTTCATCCATTTTTTTCATATTATTTCTATCAACTGGACTCTCCTCTCTTCTTATCTCCATTCTGTCAAAATTATATTTTTGAGGGCCAACAAATGTCCTACGTGCTTCATGAAGACTATTTTTCTTCATCATCCTCAGCCATAAATAATGTTTATACTATTGAGATGTTTCTCAAAGTGTGGTCCTCAGACCAATCCATTATAATCACATGGAGAGTTAAGGCTGTAAATTCTAGGTTCATCCTAGAAAGGGCAGAATATGAACTGCATAATTACCAAGGTCCAGAGATTCTAATACTCACCAAAGTTTAAGAAACACCATTCTCAGTTAATACAGAACTTTTTCTTTCTTGTGACACTCATCAATTTCTGCTATGGATTGTAGTTATTTTGTATCCATTATTTTATCGTAAGGACTTCACAGCCATGGACCATGACTTCACGTTTGTACACTTAATGATATTTGACATATTGCTCTATATTAGATAGGTGTTTAATAAATATTTGTTTTATTTTCATGATTTTTTGTGAAGAAAGAAATAGTTTTATCTCAGAAATAGCTGTATTGTTCTAATCAACAACTTACAATGACTAATTTCTTTTTATTTAAAGATAAATGTGTAGATCTGCATAGATAGATTTAGAGATACAATATTTTGTGTATATTTGGAATTCTTTCTTATCAGCATTAATGATGAAGCATGGGGCTTGAAAGTTATATTCAGATATTTATACAACTGGACTCAGCAAACTCAGGAAAGTAGTAAAATGTAAAAATAAAAGATTCAAGAAGAGTCCAAGATATCCCTTGAGCTAAACAGAGATCCTGCCTCAATGACAGGAAAAACTCCAAGGAATATGCTTCCAATCTTTATCCCATGCTTTGCCTCAGATCATTTAAAGAAGAACCCAACTGGGTTGTCTGCCTCCTTTTAAAATTATATCTGCTTCAGGCAAAGCTGGCCTCAAAGGGACCAATTACAGTGAAAACTGGATGGTTATTTCCTTTTAAATTCCCTTGGCTCAGTAAAGTTAGCACATCTTTATCAGGCTTTCTGGAGGTCCTTCTTAGGACCATAAACCTAGTTGGGCAGAACTGCTTTCTTCCTTATAATTTCCTGTAGTACCTCACTTAGTGCTCCCTGTATCATGGCCAGGACCTTTAATAAATTGTGCTAATGAAGTTGATAAAATAATCACCTCTTTATTTGTACCCAGTAGTGTTTAGTTCATTTAGTAGAAGTTCTGAATTTTCAGAAACGTTAATATCTACCTAGCTATTTAGAAAGCTTCACATGAAGATCAATTAACCTATTTTTTTCTTTCAAAGTAGGCTTTCCTGGCTTTGAGGAGGTTAAGTATCTTGAAAGTCAATGAGAAAGGCTTTTATTAAATAGCTCTACAGTCTAGCAACTTTCTCTTGAAAGTTGAAAACCTTAGCCAGACATATTACTACAGAGGAGACTCAGGCAATTAAATCAAAGAAACCCAGAGCACACGCCCATTATCCATGTTTCAACAGTTCTCTTTGTGACAGGTACAACTCAGGTGAAACTCTTTTGTAATTCTTCTTCTCAAATTTGACGTGATTCTGTGAAGTCTGTCACAGAGCAATTAAAAAAAGAATCCAATCATACAATTCAACTGTATCTTAAAGTTGCAGCTTGCTCAGCAAAGGCAAGTGAGACTTTTAAATAAGAAAAAAAGCTTATATAATGCTCTTTCTATACCATTTTTATATACTATGAATTTGTGTACAACATAGAATGACATTTAGACACCTATAATAACATATTACAGTTTTTACTATGATCTTATTGCTACAAGTTCAATGTGTCAAATACTGAAATATAAGATTAAAGTAAACTTAAATTACACTTAGATACATATATTTCTTTTTAATTTTTTAAAATTTTATACAATTTTTAAAGGTTGCTTTCCATTTACAGTTATTACAAAATATTGGCTCTACTCCCCGTGTTGTACAATACATCCTTGAGCCTATCTCACACCCAGTAGTTTGTGTCTCCCACCTCCCCACCCCTTGTCCCTCCTTCCCCTCTATTCTCAGGTAATGCAAAATTTGATTGGCTCTCATTCCAATTAGTCTAACTGCCTACGAAGATCTGGTACAAATTCTATTTAATGAATTAAAACACTCAAACTTCGATATCTTTGGGGACTAAAAATATACTAAGAAAAAGATAGAAAAGCTGTCCTTTGTTATATGACCAATCTGATAGAGAAGTGGACTAGGGTAGTGCTCTTGAGTTCTTGTCTTTGTTTTACTGCATCTGTTCACAAACATAAAATTCTGGGTGAAAGGAGACATGACAACAAATGGGACTATTTTGAGTACGCATTATGTTCCAGAAACTTTATAAATGGTACCTGACGTTTAGGTTATTCAAGGGTCATTTGCTAGTCTTAAAAAACAAGGGCTTTGGTTTAAACAGAGTCTAGTGGAGACAGGGGAGCAGGGCTACTAGGGGAATGGAACTGTGACTTCCATGTAAAGGACAGAGCTGTTGAAAGGTTATACTTTTAGCAAAAAGACAGACTAGGAAAAAGGAGAAAGAAAGCAAGCTTTCTTATTGACTTTGGCTCTAAATAGGAAAATGAGTCTTCCTAGGAATTCAAAACATGAGCCTATCGTGATGTATGTTTGGTATTGAATTGTCACCATCTGTGCTGTACAGAGACTCCAATGCTGAAGAGTTAACATAAAGAGCCATGCTGGTAACAACCTTGCCAAGACACCAACTGAAATATCCTTTGGAAGTACACAACCTCATCCTAAGCCACAGATGATATTCTAGTGAACGGGAGCTCACAGGCCCCAATTTAAAAACACAGTTGACCCCTGAAGAATGTGGAGGTTAGGGGCACCCACCCTAAGAGCTGTCGAAATCCACATATAACTTAGACTTGGCTCTCCACATTTCTGGTCTGCTGTATCTCTGATTCTGCATCCATGGATTCAACTGACCTGTGCAAATCATGTGAATTGTAGTGTTTACTACTGAAAAAAAACCTGCATGTAAGTGGACCCACATGGTTTAAACTCGTGTTGTTCAAGGATCAGGAAGTTAATATTAGGCTGAGTTTCAGGAAAAAAAAGAAAAAACTGTAGAACTCAACCTACAACCTCAGATGTAAGACAAGAAAAGTGTGACAGGTTCACACTTAGAATTTCATATTGTCAGGGGTGGAACAAGAAAAAGTAAAAAGATTAATTAACATTAATTGTTAAATACAGTTGTTTAATATACCGTATGGGTGTTAATATTTTAAGAGTAACTACAAAAATAATAAAAATAGAATGTATAAACTTTAATGCAGTGTCAGGGGTATGGGGAGGGGGCAAGAATTAATCAATTTTTGAACACATTAAAAAAGGACAAAAGAAATATGTTAACTACAAATATCAGATTATATATTAAAGAAGTCACATATCTAGAAAGCATAAATAGGATGATATAAGTACAAATCTATCAGTAATAGTAATGAATATAAATTGATTAAACTTAACAGTTAAAGATGAAAAGAGGTGATTTGATTGGACAAAATGCAACCTAACCATCTGCAATTTTAAATCAGCATATATGACATAAAGCTATAGAAAGTTTAAATGTGAAGTAACATCAACAAAAAAATGAAGCTAATGTTATAGCTTAAAAATGTATTAAACAAAAATATACATAATTATAAAAGGTAATATGCAAATACAACTCTTATCATTGATAGATCAATGAGAAAAAATTAGAAGAATAAAAAAGATTTGAAAAACCTGATTACAGATTAATAACGGGCACATTTAACCCTGCAGTCAACAAGTTAAAAATAGACCTTGTTTTCAAGCATTTGTGGAAAAGACAAAAATATTGTCTATTTGTTAGACTTGAAAGAAAAACTAATCAAATTTCAAAGAAACATTGTTTTGTCATAATTACCATTACTTAGAAATAAATACTGAAAAGATAAAGAAGAATAAATTTCAAATTTAAAAACATATTTCTGCATAAGTGTGAAGGAATGATAATAGAAATCAGAAAATATTTAGCACTAAATGTAAAACTCTAAAGCAACAATATATGAAAGTCCTATAATTATACCCTTGAAATGCTAGTGGAAAATAAGCTGTATAAATAAGATGAACACAGAGCTGTCGAGTCAGAGCGGTGTCTTAACGTTGTAAGACATGAGATGTTTAAGTCAAGATCTATCATGGAAATGAACTTGGGTGAAGAAAAGAAGGGATATGCAGCTGTTTCCCAAAACCCACCACCTCCAGCTGACAGAGATGAGATCCAGAATAGCCTGAACTCAAAACTGTAGCAGTCTCCTGGAGATATCAACAAGCTTCAGCAGGAAAGGCCACTCTGTGCCAGCATGGAAGCAGTTAAAGACCCGAGCCTACATTCAGAATCTCAGGAACTCCTTACTGTAGGGGAAAGCATGCCAGAGAACAGTAGTGGGAGCCATGGCTCCCCTGAGAATGTGGGTGGAGAGGAAGAGGTAAAGAGCAATAGCTACCCTGAGGGGGGTGTTCCATCCGCTACCTGGTTGGCCCAGTTCAACAAAGTAGATGAGGCCACTCAATGTGATATGAGTTGGTGGTATGAGGTACAGTCTGAGAATTCCCGAGTCTTCACCAGGAAGTGGTAGAAACGGAGCAGAGCAGGTGTCAGTGGGGAGCAGGAACCAGGATGAAGTTGAGGAGGTAGAGAACAATGGCTGTGAGAGGCCCGTTCCTTCCCCTACCTGGTTGGCCCAGTTTACCAAAGTAAATGAGGGTATACAGTGCGACATGAGTTGGTATGAAGCACAGGTAGAGAAATCCCCCCAGCAAATGCCCTCCAGAGATGAAGGGACCTCACCAGACTGCAAAACCAAGGGGTCATGGAGAAAGCCAGTCACAAATAGGAAATTAAGTGCAGACAAAGATGAAGTGATGGTGAATGATGAGATTGGGGAGGTGTATAAAGAGAACTTGAAAAGGTGTGCAGAGACTAAAAAGACTGTGAAAGGCAGGAAGCTGAAAGACCTGAGCAGCGTCTCAAATGTTAAGACAGCCTATTCGTTGAAGAAAAGCGCTGCCTTGACCATTGTGCTTCCTGAGGATTCAGAAGACTCTGAGTTGGAAGTTGAAGATGTAATGGATGAGGTAGAATGCCTCCTTGAAGAAATGAGTCCACAAGACCCTCTGACATCTTCCAAAGGAAGGTCTTATCTGAAGGCTGGAAGGATAATCAGGATGCCACCTGAGTGCTCTGTCCCTCCCCAACTTATGGTCTGGCCCACCAGAAATAAGTACAAGTTATTACAAGCTGGTGGTGAATATGAGCACATCGTCCCTGTGGTTGACCAGTTGAAATGACAGGATGGATGGCTGTGAAAGCACTGGTGTCACCCTCCGAAGAAAACACACAATGCCCAAGCCAGAGGGACTGGAGTCCAGGAGACCCTCTCACAAACCATTGGAATGTAACTGTGAGAGATCAAAAACCAAGTTCCCCTACAAAGTAACAGAGATTCAAGGCAGATGTTATAAAGTTTTGGAAATACCCAGCAGCTCTAGAGGAAATAAATTGCTGAGTTCCAGCTTCAAGGAAGAGCTAAATATTGCATCATATGATATCTCTCTTGACTGAACTATTAAAGCATTGTATCAAAAAACAAGAAAATGTGACATTGTAAAGCCTTTGGAAATATAAGTTGTAAAACAGCAAATAAATTGATTTGCAAAAGTGAAAAAAAAATAACCTGTATAAATATAAGCTACATAAATATAAAGTAAGAAATCGATAAAGTAGTAAACAAAAATGTACTACAAAGGATCCTCAAATACACATATTAGTTTTTTGAAAAGAAAAACTTATGAAATAGATAAACCACTGACAAGGCTGATCAAGGAAAGCAAAATAAGTTCAAAATAAGAAATATTAAGAATTAAAAAGGAGAATACAGTAGTGATTTTCAAAAGATATATAAAAATGTATCATAACAGTTTAAACTTGAAATTTTAGAGAAAATAGACAATATACTAGAAAAATATAGTTTACCAAAATTAAGTCAATAAGAAATAGAAAACATTAACTAATTATAAACATTAACAGTATTGAATCAATAGTTCAAATTTTAATCCCAAGAGAGAGAAGGAAGGAAAGAAGGAAAAAAGGAAAGAAAGAAGGAAGGGGGGAAGGAGAGAGCGAAGAAGGAAAGAAAGAAAGAGTCAAAGTAAATAAAACTCCAGGCATTGATGGGCAACTAAATAATACTCATATATAAATTGTTCTAGGGATTTGAAACACAGCAAATGCTCTCCAATCAATATGTGGACCAGTAAAATATTGTGTGGTAAGGACTGATAATTTCAGTAATACAATCCATAAAGTTTTAACTGGGCTCCTGGCCAATCAGCTAGAGGCTATCTTTCCCATCATCCCTTAAAGCTAGATATAACCATGAAAAGAAACAAAAATGACTATCTCACTAAGTTCAGGAAAAAAATACTTAACTGAAATTACACATTCAATATTAAAATTAAGAAAATACACAAACAAATTTTCAGCAATGGAGGAACAAAGCAAATTATCTTAATCTGGAAAAGTGCATCTATCAAAACACCTATGACAACAACAGAATGGATATTAAAGTGTTAATAATATTAGCTTAAAGATTATGAATAATACAACATTCTAATATCACAGTATGTATTAAATATAATACCAAAGGAGTCAGTCACTGCACCAAGACAAGAAAAACAACTAATGGGATAAAGATTGGAATAGGAAATATCCTCATTCATTGACAATATAATTATTTACTTAGAAATCTAAACGGAAGCTACGCCTTTTAGAATAAGACAATTAAGGATTTTAGATAGAAGATTAATGATACAAAGTAATAAATGTGTTATAGAAAAATCAACATATAAAAATCAGTAATAAATTTAGAAAATGCGCTTTGAAAATAAATGGTCTCAATTTTATGTATGTGTGTATAAAATAAATTAATTCCTATAACAATTCTTATGATTTTCTGTGTGGGGGGGATAAGGGAACAAACTTATTCTAAACTTTACAAGAAAAAGTAAAAGGCCAAGAATAATTAAAACATTCTTGAAGAAAAAGAACTAGTGATGGGTAGCGGAAGAGAAGATGAACTTGCTCTAACAGGTATCAAATGCTACGATGAAATTATAATAATTAAGAGAGCATGGTATTGATGTAGAGATAAATCAGCAAAAAAAATGGAAGAGAAAGGAGCTGCGGTAAAGGATATAGGTATATAGGGAAATGTCATTTATGATGAGAGATGTAATTGAATGTCAATGGCATTGATTTTTAAAAGCAATGCTGGAATGATATACTAAAGAATATAAGTAGATTCAAAATAAATTTTTTAAAAAAAGAATATAAGTAAATTCCAATCTCACACCATACACAAAAGTACATTACTAGGAAAATAAAAACTTTAAACATTTAGAAAAAAAATATAACTTCCAAAAAGGGATGATTTCGTAAAAAGCATCAATACAAAAATGTGTAAATCAAAAAATTATTAACAGTTTTACCTGTAATTTATAAGAAAACTTTATGTGCTTCAAATGACAACAAAAACAAAAGAAAAAATC
This sequence comes from Phocoena phocoena, assembly GCF_963924675.1. Taxonomy (NCBI): domain Eukaryota; kingdom Metazoa; phylum Chordata; class Mammalia; order Artiodactyla; family Phocoenidae; genus Phocoena; species Phocoena phocoena. The sequence continues at coordinate 53,962,600 of NC_089235.1, read as the reverse complement.
ACAGACCTGGGCAGCTAATTGCAAAATATATTACCAAGATATAAGTATATAAGCATACAGAAGATTTGAACCATTCTAATGACCAACACAACCTGATTTATATGTATAAAACACTCCTCCCAACAGTTGGAAACTTCACATTCTTTTCAAGTGATCACAAAACATTGCCAAGATAAACCCTTTGCTGAGCCATAAGACAAGTCTAAACAAATTTAAAATAATATAAATCATTTAGAGTAGGTTCTTAGGATTAAATTAGACATCAGTAACAAAAAGGCATTTGGAAAATCCTCCAGTATTTAGAAGTCAATCAAAATACTTATTAAACCACAGGTCTAAGACAAAAAAAAAAAATAGCATATGACAAATATGTATCATTCAGAAGAGAAAATGCGACTGCCAATACATATAATAGATTCTCGGGCTTCTCTGGTGGCACAGTGGTTGAGAGTCTGCCTGCTGATGCAGGGGACACGGGTTCGTGCCCCGGGTCTGGGAGGATCCCACATGCCGCGGAGCGGCTGGGCCCATGAGCCATGGCCGATGAGCCTGCGCGTCCGGAGCCTCTGCTTTGCAGCAGGAGAGCCCACAACGGTGAGAGGCCCGCATTCCGCAAAAAAAAAAAAAAAAGTTGTAAAGATTCTCAACCTCACAATTAATTGTGGAAATATTTTTTAAGCCACAAGGAAACTTCCACAAGGAAATTCAATTTCACATATAACAAACTGGCAGAAAAAAAAATTTAAGTTAACTAGAATATGAACAAACCAAAAATTTTAGCCACTGTTAGTGCAGGTTAGCACAATCCCACTTGTAAATCAAATTGGTAAATACCTATTAAAGTTCAAGAGCTGCATATGCTTCAAAGAAGCCATTCTACTATAATTTTATGACCTCAAGAAATACTTGAATATTTTCTCTTACAGACATGTACAAGAATGCTCAAAGCAGCAGTATTCGAAATCTCAAGAATTTAGAATATCTATTGGCAAAAGAAGAGATGATAAATTCTAGTACTTGCATATCCTAGGGCATTCTACAGCTCTGGAAGTGAATTGTACAGAGCTACACAAATCATATCATAATGATACACTTTCTGTAAATATTAAGACATGGAAAACAATAACATTGTTTTAATTTAATTTGTATGCACATATAGTAAAGTATAAATGAATAAATGAAATTTGGAAATACTAACTTGTATTCAAAAGGATGCTTAACTCTGGTTGGAAGGGTGGAGAATATGATCCAGGAGGATTAGGGAAATATTATCTGATGGAAATAGTTTATATCTTAAACTGGATTATGGGTATATTGCCATTGAGTGTATAATTCTCTCTCTCTCTCTCTCTCTCTCTCTCTCTCCCCCCTCCCTCTCCGTCCCCCCCTCCCTCCTCACTCAGTTATCTCTCTCTGTTTGCTTTTTGAAGTCACCACAAAAATAAATATATTAAGATAATTTTTTGAATGCTTATGGCTAATTCTGAGTATAAAAATAGGGGAAGTTCAGAAATGGGTACAAAATTTGATTTTATAAGAGAATCGGTTTAAAACAAAAAACACTTAAGTTGCAGTTTACATGAGTTGACACAGTGGATACCCCAGTTTTGAGAGTAGAACCTAACCCCAGTGAAGTCATTCCTTTGAAGAATCTAATCTTTCCAGTTTTCAGTTAAATTTTCTCCAACTCAGGAGCATGTAAATAAAAACACTGTAAAGGTACCTGAAGGCAAAAGAGCAAGCCAGCATGCTAGGAATTCATCTGCCTTTCTGATTAATTTTAGATGTGAGCAATTTCAGATTACTGATTAGATTTATCAATAATTAATGCAATGTTATTGTGGATGATTAAGGTTATTTCTTTTAATGGGAATCTCACATCACTTTTAACACCCTGATATAAATTCTTCATGACATATAGCCCAGCATACGCTTTAGCAAGCCTGCCAGACAAGTTTTGTAATAATGATTCAACCAATCTCAGGGTACCAGTGAGGAAAAATTTGGTTTAGGCTTAGTTAATAAATGCTTATAGTAAAACCTTTAGGGGTAGCAAGATTGCTTTCTATATCTAGTGTTTGCAACTTTCTTTTACCTCTTTGTGATTTATTTTAATTTATTTCAAATTCAGGTATGTTTATTCTATAAGTTTACTCACATATGAGAAAAGAAAATGGAAATAGCTTCATAGTCAATTTGGGGTGACAATATGGTAATATGTTAACTGGTAAAGAGTTTCTTTTCATATTTGGAGAACTTGAATACAATTTTTATAAAAATACAATGTTTATTTTCATAAGAAAAATAGATCATATCAGGGTGTGATTTGTTTTCCTTCCATAATGTTCCCTGGTGTCCCTGAATAGTTACTTTAAGAAAATTAATATGTATTTATACTCAAAGTCTGTCCTGAGAATGTGAGTTGAGATAGTAAGACAAGTTACTGATAATTCTTAAGCCAAAGAAAACTGCCATTAAAAAAAAAGAGCGATATCCAGTTTCAGAGTGCTCATAAGCTCTGTGCTTATGAGCTTATGTGCTCATAAGCTCTGTGAATAGCATCTATGAGTTTTATTTTGTGTTTTTATTGAGATACAATTGACAGATAACATTATGTAGGTTTAAGGTGTACGACCTCTTGAGTTCATACTTACACTTATGTATTGTAATATCATTACCATAGTAGTGTTAGCTAACACATTTATCACGTCACATTATTATTTCTTTTTTGTGATGGAAACAATTAAGATAAGTTTTGTTTGTTTGTTTGTTTTGCAGCACGCGCGGGCCTCTCAGCCTCTCACTGTTGTGCCCTCTCCCGTTGCAGAGCACAGGCTCCGGACGCGCAGGCTCAGCAGCCATGGCTCACGGGCCCAGCCGCTCCGCAGCATGTGGGATCTTCCCGGACCGGGGCATGAACCTGTGTCCCCTGCAACAGCAGGTGGACTCTCAACCACTGTGCCACCAGGGAAGCCCTTAAGATAAGTTTTAAAATATGTTCCCAAAAGAATGTAACTCCATCCCGTCTAAAAATGTTTCAAATTCTTTAAAGCACTTAAAATATATAATGTTATACCTGGTTAAACAGTTTAACATAAAGCTATGCATTCAACTTATTAATAATAGAAAGAAAAATAAAGTATCTCTGTACTGATTGAATTAAAAATGTACAAAACCAATGCAAAAAGTTGACAAAGTTTTCCTTGATCTATAAACATTCCAAATAAATGAAGAGACACAACTTACTGCTGGGTGAAAAAATAATATTTTAAAAATATTAATTGTCCTTAAATTGTTTTATATATTTTATGTAAATACCAATGGGATTTTCTTGGAATTTTGAAATTTTGGGGGGCAAGATAGTAATATTTCTTGCCCAAGATATACCCTAGGAAATTAATGCTAAGACAATTTAAGTTATTGTTGCTGTTTTTTCCAATATTACCCAGTGGTCAATTAGTGCTGGGTTTTTTTTGGTTTGTTTTTTGTTTTTTTGCGGTACGCGGGCCTCTCACTGTTGTGGCCTCTCCCGTTGCGGAGCACAGGCTCCGGATGCACAGGCTCAGCGGCCATGGCTCACAGGCCCAGCCGCTCTGCGGCATGTGGGATCCTCCCGGACTGGGGCACGAACCTGTGTCCCCTGCATCCGCAGGCGGACTCTCAACCACCGCGCCACCAGGGAAGCCCAGTGCTGGTTTTTAAATTCAGGTTTCTCTGCCTCCAAATTCCTTTCTGCTACCAATATACTATGCTGCCTCATAAAGAAAAAAGGGAAAAAAAAAGGAAAAATATAATGAGGGCATTCTGCTACTGAATCAGAAACACATTGATAAATCAATGGAATAGAGTAAGAAGCCCATATACAGAAATAAACTCAAAATGGATTAAAGACAAAGGTAAGACCTGAAACCATAAAACTTCTAGAAGAAAACATAGGCAGTAACATGTTTGACACTTATCTTAGCAATATTTTTTGGATATATCTCCTTAGGCAAGGGCAACAAAAGCAAAAATAAACAAGTGGGACTACATCATACTAAAAAGCTTTTGCACAGCAAAGGAAACCGCCAACAAAATGAAAAGGCAACCTACTAAATGAGAGAAGATATTTGCAAGCAATATATCTGATAAGGGGTTGATATCCAGAATATATAAAGAACTCATAAAACTCAACAACAACAACAAAATATCCTGATTAAAAAAATGAGAAGAGGACATGAATAAACATTTTTCCAAAGAAGGCATATAGATGGCCAGCAGGCACATGCAAATATGCTCAACATCACTAGTCATCAGGGAAATGCAACTCCAGACCACAATGAGATATACCTTGCAACCATCAGAATGGCTATTATCAAAAAGACAATAAACAAGTTTTGGCGAGTAAGTGGAGAAAAGGGAACCCTTGTGCATTGCTGGTAGAAATGTAAATTGGTGCAATTATTATGGAGAACAGTGTGGAGGTTCCTCAAAAAACTAAAAATAGAGCTATCATATAATCTAGCAACTCCACCTCTGGGTATGTATCTGAAGAAAACAAAAACACTAATTAGAAAAGATATATGCACCCCTATGTTCATTGCAGCATTATTTATAATAGACAATATGGATGGAAGCAACAGATAAAGTTTATATATATATATATATATATATATATATATATATATATATGCTAAGTGAAATAAGTCAGAGAAAAACCAATACCATCTGATTGCATATATATGTAGAATCTAAAAAACAAAACAAATAAACAAACATAACAAAACAGAAACAGACTCAGATACAGAGAACAAACTCGTCATTGCCAGAGGGGAGGGGCTTGGGGGGACAGATAAGATAGGTGAAAGGGGTTAAGAGGTACAAAATTCCAGCTATAAAATAAATAAGTCACAGGGACATAATGTACACATAGGGAATAATAGTCAATAGTATTGTAACAATTTTTTTATGGTGACGGATTGTAACTGGACTTAATGTGTTATTTCGTAATATGTAAAAATATCAAATCACTGTTACACATCTGAAGCTAATATGATATTGTATGTCAATTATAACTTAATTTTTAAAATAAAAGCCATTTGACAGGAAGAAAGAAACAAACTTTCATTTATAAGATGAATAAGTTCTGGAGATTTATTATACAGCATAGTAACTATAGTTAACAATTCTGTATTATGTACTTTAAATTTGCTAAAAGAGTTATTAGTTCACAACATAAAATAAAAATGGCAATTATGTGAGGTGATGGAAGTGTTAATTAACCCTATCATGGTAATAATTTTACAATCTATATGTGTATTAAATTATCACGTTTTACACCTTACACAATGTTATGTCAATTATATCTCAGTAAGGCTGGGAACAAAAATAAATAAAACCCATTTCTAATGAAAAACATAGCATCTTTGTTTAGTGACACTTAAAACACCACAGCTTTGTTCTTTACAGAAGTCACTTCATTTATGCTCAGTTGGATGTTGGTCATTTTAGCTTTCCCAGCACTTCATAACTAATTTGAATTCTTCCCGCACCACACCAAAAAATTGTCTCCTCAAAGATCTTCACCCTCTCAGTTGTCCCCAAACTCCAGGAATTCCCTACTTTGGGGGGACGTTTCTTTTTTTTTTTTTTTTTTTTTTTTTTGCAGTACGCGGGCCTCTCACTGTTGTGGCCTCTCCCGTTGTGGAGCACAGGCTCCGGACGCACAGGCCCAGCGGCCATGGCTCATGGGCCCAGCCACGTGGGATCTTCCCGGACCAGGGCATGAACCCGTGTGCCCTGCATCGGCAGGCAGACTCTCAACCACTGTGCTACCAGGGAAGCGCGGGGGGACGTTTCTTGAGGTTACTTCTCTCCTTCCACCTTCTAGATTCCCCTAAGGAATTTTGATTAACAGAAACTCATACTTTGACTGACAGTAAAGTTTCCTTAATAACATCTCTTTAAAGGGAATTCAGGCCTGCTGGCCACGAAGTCTTGGTAGTTCTTTATAGATTGGGTGGCAAAGACAAAAATTACCTCTCATTTTTTGTTGATCAGTTGGAGAAGAAAATAAGACAAATGAATAAAAAAATTGTTGATTGATCCATGATAGATAAATATGTTGATAAATATTTGGAAAACTGATTAAGATACGTGAAAATATCCATCCAATAAATCAAGATAATCATAAAATGATTCAAAATTTCTTTATCTCTGAAAAATAGTATTTTATAAAATAGTGTTTTATTTTTACTTAGCTTGACATTTTTATAAGAAGAAAACCTTTTAAAATGTAACTTGTAACTTAGTGAATGGTCAATTGTTAAAAAGAAGGTTTTTTTTTAACAATGGTCCAGTCTTGCTGTTTATGCCCAGTTTGGCTGTGGCAGAAGTAGTATAGTTTAGTAGTTGTGAGCACATTCTCTGGAATCAGATTATTTGGCTTTGAACTTCAGCTATTCCACTTACTAGCTGGGTGACCTTGAGCAAGTTTCTCAGTTTAGCTGTGCCTCAGCTTTCAGATAATATAAAATCTTTATCATAGGGTGGTTATGAGGATTATACTAGTTAATACTTGTAAGAATCTTAGAATAGTGCTTGGTTTGTGGTCAGCACTATGCAAGTCTTTATTAATAAATAAATTATAGAATATTCAGAAACATCATATCCTTTTCTTTACACTACCTGTAATAAATACGGTAATTTGTTCAGAGGCCGCTAAATATCTGGAAAATGTTTACCAATGGGAAAGTAGAAAAGTCAATCAAAAACCATTGGCTCAATTGTTTATTAATAATATCACAAAGTGAAAATAGTTCAAAATGAGTGCTCTGGAGAGGAGTAAGATGCTTAAAGATCTTACAGAACAAACTAAGGAACATCAGAGTCCAGTTTTGTTTCCAGAATTGTTCACTGTTAAAATTCTCAGAAGACATAGGGAACCAGAGGATGTGTTAATGATGGGACGGGTTGCAAGACTTTAAGCCTGAGACTGCAGTTAGCCATTAATTGGTTGATTTACAATTAGGAAAAGGGTAGGAACAGTTTGGAGGCTAAGATCTTGCTAGAGTCAGCTGAAAATGTTCAGTTCTTCAGCATCTTTCACAAGAAGGAAGATGAGGAGAAAGAATTTCAAGAAAATTAAGATGCCAATAGGGTTTACTTTGTAAATGAGGTGCTTTACCACCCTCCAAATGTAGCCAGAGACAAGCTACTCTAGCAATAAATGGTCACCAGAGACAGAGTACATAAATGTATAGTTAGATGGTTTATATTATACCCCTGGTGCAGTGAGTTGCGCTAATCACAAATTTACACTCCAGGGGTAAAGATGGTAGCAGTAGGAAGAGGAAAGCAGCTTTCAACTGGACATTATTGCCAGAGTCTCTAATACCCAAACAATGAATGTTAGAAATAAGTTTTTGTGGCTAAAATTAATAGACTGTCTATTTGGATAATATACAGCAAAAATGAGTTCTCATTGGTGACATAGTCAAGAAACATGAGTTGAATAAAATATCCGACAGACACTCCTCACACTTGCATAAATGGGACATAAGAAGCTAACAAGTCCAATAGCCTCAAAATTTAGGGATGGTGATCCATGCCTAAACCATAAAGGATTTTATGTCCTCTGCCTACTTTAAAGGATTCACGGTCTTCTGACTCAAGCAGATGTGTAGCTGAATCCTTAAACTCGAATGCTGTTAAGTTTTCTTCAGGTGAAAATTTTAGACAAAGTGTTTGCCAAGGTTGCCAAGGACCAGAAAAGAGAGAAAGAGATAAAAAGGCAAGGCCACATCAAGTTTAGAGAACAAGTCGTATGACAGAATTTTTTTTTCTGCTTTGCAATATATATGTGCTATTTATTATATGTGGCAGAATTTGGTCCCTGACTCTTCCCCTTACAAACTAGTTGTGTGATAGCTAATTCTTTCCTGCAACTATCATTACCAAACAAAACAAAACCAGCACACTAACAAAAATAGCTGGGGGTAACCAAATTGGCATAGATCAATTTATATTTTCAACTTCATATCAATGATAAGAAAGTATTGCTTCTCATAGTGAATTGTAGATACCCATATTATTTAAATTTCACGTCATGCCATTCAGTTATGTATGCTACATTGCCATTTCAATATTGAACACATTAAATTTGGGTCATGGGACACATGGAAATTTGCCTGGCAGAATATTTTGAGTCTAGGGGAAGAAAACTAGCTGAGAAGCAATCATCAGGGATTTAGCTCAGGAAAAGACTACGATTCTGCATGGGTCAGTGGGTTCTAATTACCACTTTTAGGAAGTTGAAAAGTTATTGCCACTATTAACTGTCAATTGATTTATCTGACACTTAGAGCTGTGGACCGAACAGTAAGCAATACACTTCACAACAGACTTAAATTTGCAACCATCTGTGCAGTTTAGAAACAGATGGTGAATATTCTGGCCTGATTTTTTTTTTCTTTAAACCTGGCTTTAAGGAAGGCAAAAAATTCTCTTATTTCACAAACTGGTACATGCAGTTACATTTAACCTATTTAGTTTCTATAGGTTTTCAAACAACTGCTTTTATAAATCATTAGAGCATCTTTAAATAGAATCACTTGATTTCTTTGCATTTGCATTGTTTCTTACATTGGATTTATGTAATAAAGATGAGCAATATATCTATAAGTATAAAAACAGACTAAAATAACTGTACTAGCATGATCATTATATTCTGTTAAAGTACTGTCTCCAAATTTGATTTATTTTTATTAAAAAGTTTCAACACTGGCAAGATAAGAGGGGTATTGGGAGTTTTTGCAGTTACAACTTTGCTTTTTATTTCAAACAAGTTGCCTCATTGTCTGCTGGATGTTTGAGACTAAAAGTCCCCAAAGTACAGATGGTAAAGAGATTCCTTCTGCACTGCTTATAGACATTCTTACTTGGCTTTAGAGTTCCTTAGGATTCAGGGAAACCAAAGTGTACTGTAGCGGCTTTCTAGAAATAGCTAGTGACTGACACCTTGTGATAAATTTAAATTTCAACAAAATATGTTAAAGTGGTAGGGATGTTATATGGCACCAGTCTAACTCAAAAGAATGTCCAGGACCATACCCACCCACATTTTTCTTCAGCCAGTGGGAAATGGAAACATAGGGAAGAGAGAAGGATGAGGAAAAGGATTTCCTTTTGAAGATACAATAATTCCCATCTTACGAATAATGCATTGCTAAATTTGATGGATTACAGTACAACCCCATATGTCTGCCCCAAACCTGTTTATCCACACCCAAATTTCCAGTTTATCTGCATAATTTGAGTCTGGCCTGAGACCAGAAATGAAGATGGGGCCAACCATATTGGACACAGAAGACTTAGTCTGGCATGAAAATATGGCACAGCCAGAGCTAGCAGTAGAGTTAGGGCCAGCTGGATCCAAAGATGAATGGCATGAAACTGTGGTGGGACCAGTTCCCAAAGCAGAGACAGGGCTAAGCAGAAGGGAGGAGAACAAGTGGCCACATGGCTGAAAAGAGAGCCAGGCTTTCAGGATTCCCCTATATCCAAATTAGCCTCATTCCCCAATGATCTAGATATTTGAAGTTTTGTTTTATTTCTATGTAAAGACAGTACTTGGGATGAAGCCCAGAGCCAATCCAAGGATTTGCCAGCAACTATGGCCTAATTCAGTCAAAATTCATAGGAAAAAATTACTCAAATAAAAAGATAAGCATGGTTACAGTCTTGTATTAATACTACAGATACCTGAATTTGAGGTTAATACTATCATACTGCTGATTTGATGACAATACCAAATCACTATGATGTGTAGAAAATTCACATGAAGGCCACATTAAATGATTCAGATGTATTCATTACAATATATTGTGTGAGTTCAAAAATTCAGTGAAGGTAATGGTATTGCTTTTTAAGAAAATATTATACTCAATCTTGCCTCTTATGTAGTACTAATAAGACATGACCCTTTGTTACAATATCACCTGTGATCTGAATCTCATAGCCCTCCTGCCTTCTGCTTTTTGAAGAAATTTCCCCTGCTTACAGGCTTCTTTCCACCAATATTTACGCATGTTCAAGTATGTCTTATATTAAAGTAAAACATCTTTCCCTGGGCCAAGATGACCAAGCTTTTATATTCCTACATGTATAATTTGTTGGATGTTGGCCACCCCAGAAAGGAAGTGACCATGGGCAATCCCTGAAGGGCTGACAGCTGAAGACTTTCTCCAGGAAACACTCCCAGCATCTCTATCAACAAGTCCTTCACTGAGAGAGACTGGGTGGTATATATCACAGTGTCCAACATGGGTCATTCCTTTAGTTGTTTGGATTTACTTCTTCAAACACATTTCTGGAAGCAATTGCTCCAGGATTCTGGTGACCTCTCCTCTTTAGGGGAACCACAGGAAAATAAAATCATTGTTCCTACAGTTGCAACTGGTCTAATCATCTCCTTCATCCACTGTCCATTTCCCATCCTTAGCAAGCACCTCTGCCATCTTGATGGCTTGACTCAGACTTTCATCTCTGAGAGTTCTGAGCCCCTGATCACTATGCTTGTTTCAGGCCAGGGTTGATGAACTTGTCCATTTACCATAAAAAGAGCCACTTAATTGGATTATCTGGCTGACAAACATATGCCTCCCTCGTTTCTTCACTATGTAACAGCATCCCTGTCGCTTTCTAATAAAGGTCTATTACCCCAGCCTGGATAGTGACTCCTCTTTTTGCCTTCTGGTCCCTTGGAACAAGGAGACTGAAATCCTCAGACAAGTTACAACTTACAATTCAATGTCTCTGTCCTTGACAGAAGGATACCCCGTTTGAGAATTAAAGTCTTTAAACCAGCAGAGGCCAGTTGCAAGGACTGGAAGTAAAAATTCTGCAAGTGGGGCCATCTTTTTCGTTATCTGTTTTTTTCTGAAAAATTAATAGAACTTAGCAATGACTATTTATTTTGTTTTCCTTTTAGTGACTAGTTCCTTATGATTTCTCAAATACCTAATGTACCATGCAGGCTAATGCATCCCCTTCCACCAGTATACCATCCCAATTCTTTACCTTGTGCCAGGGTTAACTGATCCACCTACGACCACTGATGAAATCCTCAACGTCCGCTGAGTAGCAAGTGATCCAGGTACAAACTCCATCTTCAGTACCTGCTTTCACAGACAGGTTGCGTTTTTCTGGAAAGATGTTTTAAGATGGAGTTTAGCATGCAGGTGGTTTATTAAGGAATAAGTGAAAGGAAGTAGGAGGGAACAGAGGGAAAATCAAGCTATAATGCAGACTTAACAACAATTTTGGGCAACGCTATAAGAAGCTTCGCAGCTAGAAAGGTTCTTCAGTTTTTTGTCAATTGGACAGAGATGTCCAGAGCTTTATATATCTGCATCAGTGAGTCATAGGATGTGGGTTGTCCATAGAGGGGCTTGGGCTTCTTTGCAGCTTTTTTTGCATACCTTGGTATACCTTGAAGGTGCTGAGACTAAAGGTTGTCTATTGACAGCACTTTTAACACATAGTGCATTAAGTCCTTCATTGAAGGAGAATCCAGCAGGTGCATAACCATGTTTACCACTCTTGTGGTTAGTGAAGCTGCCTTCAACTCTGTGCTACTCATGAGTAGGCTTTTTGAACATATGGCTTAATTTTGATAAACACTATCAGATTATTTTCAGATGTTCTTAAACATTTGTATTCCAATAGCCTCAATATAAGTTCCAACTTCTCACAGTCTCATCAACACGTCAATGAAGTTAGGTAATAACATACCTTTCTGATTATAGCCCTTCTGTTTGGTAATAGGTAGTTTTTACTACTTTTATTACATCTCTTCTTATAACTTTTAGCCTTTGGTTGTTCCCTCTGGAAGTTGCCTTTTCACTTCTGTTAGCCAGTTTTCTACTGAGTGTTATGTCTTATTTCTGTATGTTTTTTAGGATTTAATCTTCTGTCAATTTCAGATGTTGCAAATATGTTCCCTCTACTTAATCACCTGTGAAATAATAAAAAATATATGTAGTGGTCTCTGTTCCTGGTTCCTGACACAGAGCTCTAAAACACTTGTAAACAGGGCTTCTAGGAGAATCTTTAGTTCAAGTATTTGGTCTTTGACCTTGGTTTATGGCACAGAACTCCTAAATCCCTTGCAATTTTTTAGTGATTAGAATGACTTTTGTTCCAATGTGGTGATTCTTGGCTTCTGGATAGGGGCTGGCCACCAGAAAGATCAAGCCGTGATTAGAAGCTTGGTACTTTCAGCCACATCCCCCATTCTCCAGACTGAGAAGAAGGCCTGGAAATTGTTACTAATTAATCATACCAACATACAAACCCCAAAAGTATATGTAGGTCTAAGAGAGCTTCCAGGTTGGTAATATGTCTACTTGCTAGGATGGTGGTTTATAATATCCTTTATAGTAAACTGGTAAACATAAGTAAGTGTTTCCCTGAGTTCTGTGAACCATACTAACAAATTACTGAACTCGAGGAGGGGGTTGTGGAATTTATAACCAGTCTGTCAATAGCACAATCTTGGACATGCAGTAGCACATCTGACAATCTTGATGTTTGAAGTGGGGGCAGTTTTCTGGGACTGAGCCCTTAATTCATGGGATATGACACTGACTACAGATATACAGTGTTAGAACTGAATTGAATTGACCAGCTAGTGTTGGGAGATGGTTGGTGTGGTGAAAAATTTACACATCTGGTGTCAGAAATATTCAGTGTGTCAAAAACTCAAAATGGATTAAAAACCTAAATGAAAGACCAGACACTGTAAAACTCTCAGAGGAAAACATAGGAAGAGCACTCTTTGACATAAATCACAGCAAGATCTTTTTTGACGTCCCTCCTAGAGTAATGAAAATAAAAACAAAAATAAACAAATGGGACCTAATGAAACTTAAAAACTTTTGCACAGCAAAAGAAACTATAAACAGAATGAAAAGACACCCCTCAGAATGGGAGAAAATATTTGCAAACGAATCAATGGGCAAAGGATTAATCTCCAAAATATATAAACAGCTCATGTAGCTCAATATTAAAAAAACAAACAACCCAATCAAAAAATGGGCAGAAGACCTAAATAGACATCTCTCCAAAGAAGATATACAGATGGCCAAGAGGCACATGGAAAGCTGCTCAACCTCACTGATTATTAGAGAAATGCAAATCAAAACTACAATGAGGTATCACCTCACATCAGTTAGAATGGACATGATCATAAAATCTACAAACAACAAATGCTGGAGAGGGTGTGGAGAAAAGGGAACCCTCTTGCACTGTTGGTGGGAATGTAAATTGACACAGCCACTATGGAGAACAGTATGGAGGTTCCTTAAAAAACTAAAAATAGAATTACCATATGACCCAGCAATCCCACTACTGGGCATATACCCAGAGAAAACCATAATTCAAAAAGACACATGCACCCCAATGTTCATTGCAGCACTATTTACAATAGCCAGGCGATGGAATCAATCTAAATGCTCATTGACAGACGAATGGGTAAAGAAGATGTGGTACATATATACAATGGAATATTACTCAGCCATGAGAAGGAATGAAATTGGGTCATTTGTAGAGATGTGGATGGACCTAGAGACTGTCATACAGAGTGAAGTAAGTCAGAAAGAGAAAAACAAATATATATTAACGCATATATGTGGAATCTAGAAAAATGGTACAGATGAACCGGTTCACAAGGCAGAAATAGAGACACAGATGTAGAGAACAAACGTATGGACACCAAGGGGGGAAAGTGGGGGGAGGTGGGATGAATTGGGAGATTGGGATTGACATATATACACTAATTCGTATAAAATAAATAACTAATAAGAACCTGCTGTATAAGAAATAAATAAATAAAACTCAAAAATTAAAAAAAAAGAAGTGTTCAGTGTGAGAGTAAAGGAAAACAGTGCATTATTTCTAGGCATCATGCATTTCTTAAGTTAGTTTATGGTATTTAGAAATGTTTGATTTTGGTATAGAACATCAATGTTTGATCACAGGAATTGTACTTTTGTGGTCTTTTCTACCTTGAAGTCACAAAAATGTGCTCCTTCATTTTCTTGTTAGTTTTATACTATTATTTTTTACATTTAGGTTTTTAAAAGATATTTTTTAGAGTCTGCATTTACATATTCTGCCAAATTTGGATATTTATATATGACCCCAAATTAATTAATTTCATCCTGATTTTCCAATGAAGGTATATATATAATTGTCCATAATATTATTACATTTTAGTCTCTATCCATATTGTAGTTAATTCTCTCTTTTTGTCTATTTAATTTATTTGTGCTCTCTCTCTATCTCTTTTCTAACCAACTGAATGTGAAGTGCCAAGGTTTGACATTTGAGTGACTAAAGGGTTATCGATGCTGTCAATATACATGGGTTAAGTTCTGCAAATGCTATTTCCTTAGATGGAGAAAATGGTAGTACCTACCTCATAGTGCTGCTGTAAAGATAACTGAGGTAATACATAGAACACTTTGAATATAGCTTGAATATAATGACCTTAATAAATGTTAAAAAGTATTATTATTATAATAATCATTGTTTTATCAGTATCTTTATTTACAGGTAAATTATGAATATTAGTGTAAGCTCTCTAGCAACCAACTTGAAAAAGATAAACCCAATAAAGTGTAGAGTTCATACTCTCCAAATAATAAAGACAAATTTGTTTACAGCTAAGTAATATTGTGAGACATTTATTTCTTTCCCTTCTGTATTTTCTATTCACACACACACACACACACACACACACACACACACCCCTTCAGAAAAGTAGCAGGTTTAACTTCATTGCATCAGAGTAAAGAAAGTCTGGAGTTGAATGCAAAGCAGCTTGAAGAACTTCTTGATTTTAGTTTTCCAAAATGTTAAATCTAGTATGTAAGAATTGAGGAAAGAGACAGAGTGTTTGGAAAACAGAGGTGAACAAGTTTTTCTGCCAGACTAAAATGAGATTTCCCTGTTGGAGGTCAAGTTGGAAAAGAAATATGTGGGACTCATAAAAATGAGAATCAGACTTATCCTTGTCAGGGTCCTAGAGTGAGGCCAAGATCCCGGAAAGAAATGGCTGCAAGGAGCTTATAGGGAGATGGGACCACGGGTTCCATGATGACAGTCTCACCTATTATCTCTGCACCCAATTAAGATTTGAACTCCCAGAACTGCCTCTAAATTCTCTGAGGAATCACTACTGGCTGAACACTTGTAACCAGCTTAACCTTCAGCCAGTTCATTTCTCTGTGTTTCAGTTTCCTAATTTGTAATAATATCTACCTTACAGTGTAGTTTTCACTATTAAATGAGGTAACAATTGAAAAAGACTCCTTGACCAAACTCCTAGACAAGCTCCTCTGCTCTGGGTACCCTTTCAAGTTGTAATAGTCCACAGTCCATTATGCCTTATGAAATGTCTAAATGATGGCCTCTGTAAAATTTAAGTAATCCCAAATCTTTCTCTCTTATTTAGCAGTGGCACATAAATCCAAATCAAGACCCAGGAACATATACATGACTTCACCTGTGTAGTTAGTAAGCTAAACTTTCCAAAGATCTTTGTTATTTATGTGATCGGTAAAGAATGCATACTAAATAAGATTGGCATTTCTGGAATTGTCTGGCTAATTTCAAAAGCAAAATGAAGAAAAACGTGCAAACCACTGAAGATTACAGAACAATAAATGCTGGAAAGGGTATGGAGAAATGGGAACTCTAAAGCAAAATAAAATGTTTCATGTGTCAATGAATTTCTTACTTATAGCAAGTTACTCTACTCTAAGTGGTCCTCACCTCTCATCTCCATCAAAAGAAATGGCTATGAAATTTAGAGTGAAATGACTTGTAATAGTGCCAAAACTGTCATTCATTTTATCCAAGCAAACAATTTCTGAAAATATAAGAGAACTCATGAAATGGAAGGGAAATGGATAAGGATAATGGAAGCAATACCAATAAATTGGTATTGATTTACTGGATAATATTAAATATCAATAAATATCAAAAGCTTGATTTACTGGATAATATTTTTTAGGTAATTTTGTCAAACAGTGTGGGATGAAAATATGAAGATAAATAACTTTTTTTCCCTAGAAGATATTTAGACCAGGTTGAAAATCAGGCTAGATTCTGTAGATAAACTCTTGGCTCATGACTTTTCTACTGGAGATGAAATAGGAAGGAGACTATACAATGGCAGTAAACCAGTGAGATCAAGATGGAGATCTCAGATCTTACACAGTAGGATACTGGAAGGTAGAGCAGTTATTTATTTATTTTTCTTGAACAAAAGACTTAGGTATTTATGTAATAGGTTGTAGGGGCAACTGGAGCATGGAAAAACATAGAGCAAAGTCAAGTGTACAAATATGTAACTTGGAAATGCACTGGACATCATACCCCAATGTATTTTCTTCATAATTAGCACAGGGTAGTAATAAATTTTACAGAAAAAAGAACTCCATATAAAAATAAGTTTGGCAAACAGTGGTTTTGACATAAATAATTTTCAGTAAGACAAGTAAAAGAGTTCTCAAGGATTTTCTTTAGTGATTTCTATATGAATTTCCAAGAAGGCAATCTAGAATATAAACAGCATTGCCAAATTTATTTTAATATAAAGTTTACTTATCACGGAACACATCATTGGTCTAAATTTATTGGGGATACACTTTAAGAAATGCTGAATTACAGAAAGGGAGTATAGAAGAGAGCCATCAAAAATATAAAGCATATGGATAACACCAACTTCTGGCTTGCCTAACCCCAGTTCTAGTTTTTTATGTTCTCTACCAGAAAATATAGTAGTCAGGATTTAAAGTAAAATCATGTGTAACTGCAGATAAAATACCCGCCACTGGTAACAAGAGAAACGATTGAGAGAATAAATTTGTCTCCATTTATTGTTAGTTATTCAGAAAATAGTTATTGAGATACTACATGTCAGACACTAAGTGAGATGTTGGAGTTCCAAAGATAAATAAAATTAAGTCATAATCCTTGCACACCAGGAACTCATTCTAATTGAGTGGGCAGCTGGGAGGAGGAGAGACATTTAGAGAGAGAATTACAATCTACTTGTAGATTTCATGAAAAAAGAAGAACATACTTAAAGCCATGAACTATTTATAAAAAAAGTCACTAAGTAAGCTTTACATACAAATCATTTTCAACACTATACACTTTTAAGTTATTTTAAAAGGACTATAATTAAGTGTACCATTCCTGAGTTACATGTATTCTCCTGAATAAAATGGTTATTGTATCAAAACTAGACTTCCTTTGTGCACACTGGCCAGTAATCTATTTTAAACTTGTAATAAAATCCTGTAAATCAAAATCAAGCTTCTTAACGTACCTTGGAAGAGACAGAATTACAAATAATGTACAAAGGCTAACAGCTGTTGTACCAGATTACTCTTCCTGAAAAATGTGATAATGCAGATACTTTTCTTTCCTTACAGTCATTTAATAAAATAAAGTTCCCCCAAGTGAGAGGTGCCTGCCAACAAAGCATGGAAAAAAGGTGTTATGTACTCCAACGCCTTTTTTTGCTGTGTCAGGATCCATAAGGGAACATTCTAAAAACGACTTCCATAAATCCTTTTCTTTTGTTCACGTTTTGCAAAAGGTTTTGTTCTGTGTAATCTTTCTTTGGCTTGGTTTAAAAAAGTTATTTGATGGGTCTGCAATTCGTTCTTTCAGGATTATCTAAAGGTGTCATCTATGTACTCCTGTCATGATGTCCCAGAATCTGTCACCTAAATAAATTTATAGCAGTTGACTTCAATGGTTATAGAGCTCACATTGCATTCTGTCTTGAGAGAAGCTGAAGTAGAAAGCAGGAGATTGTAATTCTTGAGAAATGAACATAAACTACTTGTGTTGAGGAGAGATTACAGCAACTAATGTGCTCTATAAATACAAATAACTCAGATCATGATAAAACATAAATTAACTAATAATATTGCTGTTAAGCAATGCAAGAAAGGGAACATTTGGTTTGCTGTTCTTTTTTTTATAGCATTTATATATTTTTTAACATCTTTATTGGAGTAAAACTGCTTTACAGTGCTGTTTTAGTTTCTGCTGTATAACAAAGTGAATCAGCTATACATAAACATATATCCCATATCCCCTCCCTCTTGCATCTCCCTCCCACCCTCCCTATCCCACCCCTCTAGGTGGTTGCAAAGCACCAAGCTGATCTCCCTGTGCTATGTAGCTGCTTCCTACTAGCTATCTATTTTATATTTGGTAGTGTATATATGTCCATGCCACTCTCTCACTTCATCCCAGCTTACCCTTCCCCCTCCCCGTGTACTCAAGTCCATACTCTACGTCTGCATCTTTATTCCTGTCCTGCCCCTAGGATCTTCAGAACCTTTTTTTTTTGTGGGGGGGATTCCATATACATGTGTTAGCATACGGTATTTGTTTTCCTCTTTCTGACTTATTTCACTCTGTATGACAGACTCTAAGTCCATCCACCTCACTACAAATAACTCAATTTCGTCTCTTTCATGGCTGAGTAACATTCCATTGTATATACGTGCCACATCTTCTTTTATCCATTCATCTGTCAGTAGACACTTAGATTGCTTCCATGTCCTGGCTATTGTAAATAGTGCTGCAATGAACATTGTGGTACATGACTCTTATTGAATTATGGTTTTCTCAGGGTATATGCCCAGTAGTGGGATTGCTGGGTCATATGGTAGTTCTATTTTTAGTTTTTTAAGGAAACTCCATACTGTTCTCCATAGTGGCTGTATCAATTTACATCCCACAAACAGTGCAACAGAGTTCCCATTTCTCCATACCCTTTCCAGCATT
This sequence comes from Phocoena phocoena, assembly GCF_963924675.1. Lineage (NCBI taxonomy): Eukaryota > Metazoa > Chordata > Mammalia > Artiodactyla > Phocoenidae > Phocoena > Phocoena phocoena. Next base: position 53,943,742 of record NC_089235.1, on the reverse strand, counting down.
TATTGTTTCTAGATTTTTTGATGACGGACATTCTGACTGGTGTGAGGTGATACCTCATTGTAGTTTTTGATTTGCATTTCTCTAATGATTAGTGATGTTGGGCGTCCTTTCATGTGTTTGTTGGCAGTCTTGTTTGGAGAAATGTCTATTTAGGTCTTCTGCCCATTTTTGGATTGGGTTGTTTGTTTTTTGGATATTGAGCCGCATGGGCTCCTTGTATATTTTGGAGATTCATCCTTTGTCAATTGCTTCATGTGCAAATATTTTCTCCCATTCTGAGGGTTGTCTTTTCATCTGTTTATGGTTTCCTATGCTGTGCAAAAAGCTTTGAAGTTTCATGAGGTCTCATTTATTTTTGTTTTTATTTCCCTTTCTTTAGGAGTTGGGTCCAAAAGGATCTTGCTGTGATTTATGTCATAGAGTGTTCTGCCTATGTTTTCCTCTAAGAGTTTTATAGTGTCTGGCCTTACATTTCGGTCTTTAATCCATTTTGAGTTTATTTTTGTGTATGAGGTTAGGGAGTGTTCTAATTTCATTTCTTTACATGTAGCTGTCCAGTTTTCCCAGTAAAACTTATTGAAGAGGCTGTCTTTTCTCCATTGTATATTCTTGCCTCCTTTGTCAAAGATAAGGTGACCATATGTGCGTGGGTTTATCTCTGGGCTTTCTATCCTGTTCCACTGATCTATATTTCTGTTCTTCTGCTAGTACAATACAGTCTTGATTACTGTACCTTTGTAGTATAGTCTGGGAGCCTGATTCCTCCAGCTCCATTTTTCTTTCTCAACATTGCTTTGGCTATTCAGGATCTTTTGTGTTTCCATACAAATTGTGAAGTGTTTTGTTCTAGTTCTGTGAAAAATGCTATTGGTGGTTTAATAGCGATTGCATTGAATCTGTAGATTGCTTTGGGGAGTACAGTCATTTTCAAAATGTTGATTCTTCCAATCCAAGAACATGGTATATCTCTCCATCTGTTTGTATCATCTTTAATTTCTTTCATCAGTGTCATAGTTTTCTGCATACATGTCTTTTGTCTCCTTAGGTGGGTTTATTCCTAGGTATTTTATTCTTTTTGTTGCAATGGTAAATTGGAGTGTTTCCTTAATTTCTCTTTCAGATTTTTCATCATTAGTGTATAGATATGCATTTCTGGCATTAATTTTGTATCCTGCTACTTTACCAAATTCATTGTTTAGCTCTAGTAGTTTTCTGGTAGCATCTTTAGGATTCTCTATGTATAGTATCATGTCATCTGCAAACAGTGACAGTTTTACTTTTTCTTTTCAGATTTGGATTTCTTTTATTTCTTTTTTGTCTCTGATTGCTGTGGCTAAAACTACCAAAACTATGTTGAATAAGAGTGGTGAGAGTGGGCAACCTTGTGTTGCTCCTGATCTTAGAGGAAATGGTTTCAGTTTTTCACCATTGAGAATGTTGTTGGCTGTGAGTTTGTCATATATGGCCTTTATTATGTTGAGGTAAGTTCTCTCTATGCCTACTCTCTGGAGGGTTTGTATCATAAATGGGTGTTGAATTTTGTCAAAAGCTTTTTCTGCAACTATTGAGATGATTATATGTTTTTTCTCCTTCAGTTTGTTAATATGGTTTATCGTCTTGATTGAATTACATATATAGAAGAATCTTTGCATTCCTGGGATAAACCCCATTTGATCATGGCATATGATCCTTTTAATGTGCTGTTGGATTCTGTTTGCTAGTATTTTGTTGAGGATTTTTGCATCTATGTTCATCAGTGATATTGGCCAGTCGTTTTCTTTCTTTGTGACACCTTTGTCTGGTTTTGGTATCAGGGTGATGGTGGCCTCATAGATGAGTTTGGGAGTGTTTACAAGCAGCACATGTAGCACAGTATCAAAAAAAACAAACAATCCAATGCAAAAGTGGGCAGAAGACCTAACTAGACATTTTTCCAAAGAAGATATACAGATTGCCAACAAACACATGAAAGGATGCTCAACATCATTAATCATTAGAGAAATGCAAATCAAAACTACAATGAGGTATCACCTCACACCATTCAGAATGGCCTTCATCAAAAAAATCTACAAACAGGGCTCCCCTGGTGGCGCAGTGGTTGAGAGTCCACCTGCTGATGCAGGGGACACGGGTTCGTGCCCTGGTCCAGGAAGATCCCACATGCCGTGGAGCGGCTGGGCCCTTGAGCCATGGCCACTGAGCCTGCGCGTCCGGAGCCTGTGCTCCGCAACGGGAGAGACCACAACAGTTAGAGGCTCACGTCCCACAACAACAACAAAAAACTCTACAAACAATAAATGCTGGAGAGGGTGTGGAGAAAAGGGGACCCTCTTGCACTGTTGATGTGAATGTAAATTGATATAGCCACTATGGAGAACAGTATGGAGGTTCCTTAAAAAACTAAAAATAGAATTACCATATGACCCAGCAATCCCACTACTGAGCATATACCCTGAAAAAACCATAATTCAAAAAGAGTCATGTACCACAATGTTCATTGCAGCTCTATTTAGAATAGCCAGGACATGGAAGCAACCTAAGTGTCCACTGACAGATGAATGGATAAAGAAGATATGGCACATATATACAATGGAATATTACTCAGCCATAAAAAGAAATGAAACTGAGTTATTTGTAGTGAGGTGGATGGACCTAGAGTCTGTTATACAGAGTGAAGTAAGTCAGAAAGAGAAAAGCAAATACCGTATGCTAACACACATATATAGAATCTAGAAAAATAAAGAAAAAAATGGTTATGAATAACTTAGGGGTAGGACAGGAATAAAGATGCAGAGGTAGAGAATGGACTTAAGGACATGGGGAGGCGGAAGGGTAAGCTGGGACAAAGTGAGAGAGTGGCATGGACATATATACACTACCAAATGTAAAATAGATAGCTACTGGGAAGTAACTGCATAGCACAGGGAGATCAGCTTGGTGCTTTGTGACCACCTAGAGGCGTGGGATAGGGAGGGTGGGAGGGAGACAGAAGAGGGAGGAGATATGGGGATATATATATGTGTAGCTGATTCACTTTGTTATATAGCAGAAACTAACACACCTTTGTAAAGCTACTATACTCCAATAGAGATGTAAAAAAAAAAAAAAAAGCAAGGCCATCTTTGGCATTGTGCAGTGTACAACATGCACAGCTATACACAGCAGCCCTGGGTTAAAGAATGGGCTCCAGAGCCAGAGAAATCCTAGTCTAAATCTCACTTCTGCTATTTATTCTCTGTAAAACCATGAGCAAATTGACCCTTCTATACCTCACTTTCCTCTTTCATAAATCTGGAATATTTACAGTAGCAACCTCTTAGTGGTGTTGCAAGGATAAACATAAAATAATATATAGGTAAAGATTTTAACACAGGGCCTGGCACAGAGAAGTTGCTTAACAAAAGCTATGATTATTCTCCACGGCTAACTTTACCTTTAAGATCAGCCTATGTCACCCTGGATCGGAGGGGTGTTTGGGGGAGAATCGATACATGTATATGTATGGCTGAGTCCCTTTGCTGTGCACCTGAAACTATCACAACATTGTTAATCAGCTATACTCCAATATAAAATAAAAACTTAAAAAAATCCAATATATATAAAGAGCACATTCAACTACACAACAACAAAAAAAACCCAATTAAAAAATGGGTAGAGGGGACTTCCCTGACAGTCCAGTGGTTAAGACTGCACTGCCACTGCAGAGGGCACGGGTTCCATCCCTGGTTAGGGAAGTAAAATCCCACATGCTGTATAATGCAGTCAAAAAACTTTTTTAATTAAAAAATATTTTTTAATGGGTAGAGGATGTGAATATACATTTTTCCAAATAAGACATACAGATGACCAACAGGCACATGAAAAGATATTAAAAATCACTAACTCTTAAGGAAATGAAAATCAAAACCATGGTGAGATATCACCTCACACACTTTAGAATGGCTATTACTGAAAAGTCAAGAAATAACAAATGTTGAAGAGGATGTAGAGAAAAGGGAACCCTGCTACACTGTTGGTGGGACTGTAAAGTGGTTGCAGCCACTATGGAAAAAAATATGGAGATTCCTCCAAAAATTTAAAATAGAACTTCCCTATGACCCAGGTATTTCACTTCTGTGTATGTATCTGAAGAACATAAAAACACTAATTTGAAAAGATTTACGCACTTTTATGTTCATCACAGAATTATTTGCAATAGTCAAGATAGGGAAACAACCTAAATGCCCAATGATGTATGGATTGATAAAGAAGATGTGGTATATACACGCAAGGAATACCACTCAGTTATAAAAACAAATGAAATCCTGCCTTTTGGGACAAGATGGATGGATCTTGATGGTATTATGCTAAGTGAAATAAGTCAGATAGGGAAAGACAAGTTCCATATGATTTCTCTCATATGTGGAATCTAAGAAAACAAAACAAACAAACAAAATAAAACAAAAACAAACTCATAGATACAGAGAACAGAATAGTGATTACCAGAGGAGAAGGGGGTTGGGAGGTAGGTGAAATGGGTGAAGAGGATCAACTGAAGAGGAATGTAAACTAAACTTTTGATGTATTGTACATTGTATACATTGTATGCTCTTTACATTGCAGTGTATACAGAAGTCAAGTTATAGTGCTCTACACTTGAAAATTATATAATATATATAATACACAAATATATGGCTATATTTCCCAACTCATAATATGTATTCAATAACATTTTATTGAATGAATCTGAATGCAAAAGAACAAATATATAATATTTTAATCTGGACTAGTAATTATAAGATTGGGCAGTAACTTGAGGGGAATGGATAGTCACCTGCCTTGTCAATGATAAACCCAGCTCAACCTGGGAAAATGCACAAGAGTTTACAATGGTAATAGCAATGACAGTAATAATACATCACAATTACAAATTGAGAAGTTTGAAGATTATAAAACATTTTCATAACCTGCATATATTGGGCTCAAAATAGCTAGACAATATGTCTCAGACTGCAGCATACTAGAAAAATCTTCAAGAGTGTGTGTAGCACAGTAAGTGTCCTAAAGTCAATGACTTCTACACAGCAGGGAAAGCTTTCTCAGGTGGTGACCAACCTAAAAAGCTATTCACTTAGAGCCAACATCCAGAACAACCCAGATGACCCTTCCCCTGCTAGAGAAGGATGTCACCCCTGGCTTACAGATAAGCATTTTGCACAATATCTATTAAAAGAAAACAAATATTCTTAAAGTCGTAGCCTCCCAAATTAGAAACAGTGGGAACCAGAGCAACATAAATCCATAAACATGTAAGGTATAGTTTCAGAAAACACAGAGAAAGGAAGGCTCTCTAAAAGTAAGTTAAGCCCTGGAGCAAAGATCAGTCCTTTTAGATTAAACAGATACAATATAGGAACAGCACTGGGGACTGAAGATCATCAGGGCAAAAAAAGAAAAAGAGTTTCTGAAAAAGATTAGGACAGACAATTCCATTTGCCAGAAATGGCCAACCTTTAATACTGAAGTAAAGAAAATACATTATGTAATTTGAAACATGCATGCTTAACTTAACTATATTCAGAGAATTCAACATTTAGAAATTATTAAAGAAATTATTCCAGAACACTAAGTAGAAATCATTATTCCTTAAGGATTGGTGTTATAACAAGGCAAATTTTCCCCTGGGCATCACAGAACTGCATTTTGGTCTTCAGCACTCAGCATTATGATCGCAACAGTGTTATGCCCATGTTACAAATAAAAAAGGAAATTGAGGATCAGAGCTGAGACTTGAATGCAGATCATTTGAGTGCAAACTCAGTGTGTTTCTTATCCACAGCTGTCTCCTTTTGGTATTCTGCAACTAAAGTCCTGATAATTATTTAACAGAATGCTATAGCATAATCTAGGGGGAGCTTGCCAAAAATTACCCATTGCAAGTACCCTAAACAAGTTTATTCTATTCTTTAGACAAAATTATACTCTATATGCTTTTGCAGCAGTATTTCAGCAAATAACTCCTCTTTAGTGATACCCACTTTCATGGGATAACATCAGTTTTAGTAGCAGCATTTTGAATACAAAGAAAATGTAGCTTCTCAGGGGGGTTCAGAGAGAAATTATGAATTATACCACATTATATATTACAAAAATGTAGGTGAATATTTTTAGATGAATAACCCCACCATTCTGCATAACCTGTGCTTTACCATACCTCTTATTTTAATTTTATGCCAGTATTTAATTAGAAAAATATTTCTAGTGACACTAAAAACAACTAAAAGATTTGCTATGGAGGCAGTTTTACCATTACGTCACTGGCATCCATGAAAACAGGTTGTGTCACATGCATCTCAGCATCTTGGGGTCTGAAGGGACCTTACTGAGCATTTACCCCAACCACCCATTGAAGTGCAGTGGAAATGCAAAATTTGAGATTGGGTAGACCTGGATTTCAATTCCAATTCCAGCACATATCAGTCATCAAACATATACCTCTCTGAGGCTTGGTGTATTTATCTAATTAGGGTTGTAGAGGTAGGTATTTCCTGAGTAACTTATCTCACATACACATCAATAATTCCCTCTTCATGGGAATTCCCTGGCAGTCCAGTGGTTAGAACTCTTCGCTTCCACTGTAGGGGGCAAGGGTTCAATCCCTGGTCGGGGAATTAAGATCCTGCATGCCGCATGGTACGGCCAAAATAATAATAATTCCCTCTTCATACAATCTGTATATTTCATATTTTGAATTTATTATAATATATATTGTTTACTTGTTTACTTTATTACAGTCTTCTCCACTAAAATAAAAGCTCCGTGAGATTAGAAACCCCATATGTCTAATTCACCACTGCATCTTCTGTCTTGAGCATAATCCTGGTACACAGTTGACGATCAGTAATTTTTTTTTTTTAATGATCAGTAATTTTTGCTAGGGGGAGTAAGGAAAGGGAATAGAAAGGAATGTTGCTGTGACAATTAAATAACATAATATGCGTGGAGGGTTTAGCACAGAATGGGCAGTCCATAAACATTAACTGGTATTATTAGTATTTATGCCAAACATAAATCTATCATATTGTATTTCTGAAAGGTGGGTTCTAACCCTATGGAAAAACTCCAATGAAAACACTCTTAAACTTCTTGAGGGGCCCATCCCACATTCAACCACGCATAATGGCAAGATCTCCACAAATAAGAGAAGAAATTTCCAAGTATTGTTTCCTGTTCCTACCACCTATGTCATACAAACCAAGGACTACACTTAAAATACTCAAAAAATTTTTTTGAAAGTTGTGTCAGTTTCTTTCTCCTATGAAAACTCCCAACTGTGTGTGTGTGTGTGTGTCACTAAATAAAATGACAAAGTCTCACAGTTTCGATCACCAAGAAGAATTCACCAGACATTTGTCAAAAATGACCATAATGTGAACATTTAAAGCAGGACTTTAACATTTCTGGAAAATATATTCTCCTAGGACTGTGCTCTTCCCAGTCAAGGCAAAGCTTTTGAGTTTATCAAAATCTTTTTCAGCTTTTCTGCCCACAATTATGATTAGTGACTCCTACATGAGAGGAGGTATAAGCATTGTGAATCTCTTAAGGGAAATATCATGTGAGAATTATTTTCAGAGGCAAACACAAGTAATGATCATAATGACAAAATTTGAGGTACGGTTTTTACATGAACGTTTCAAAATTGACTTTGACTTTAACAAATTCTCTGAATTTACATATCCAGGGTTAGATTATCATATGAGCTTCAAAATCAGTATTTAAATATGTTTTCCATTTTGTAATACAGCTCACTTGTGTTTGAAATAAAGCCAAGAGGTTTATTTCACAAAAACTGCTTTAGAAGTGGAAGAGATCAAACTCATAGTATGTTTGGTGCTTACTGATTTGGAAATCTATTCAATTGCAGTGTCATGTCTTGACATTTCACAAAGTTTGTAGCAAACCCATGAGGACATACAAAAAAGAAACTCACTGTTTTTAGAACTTAGAAAATCACTCTTAAAAGTGACTTCATTTCATGAAATATAATACTATCTTCAACTGCCTTGGTCCTTATGAGCCTGAATTTGTTTTTGACTGAGGTAGCTACAGAAATGCGGTTCAAGCTCGTGTGGGGTTTTGTGTTTTTTGTGTGTGTGAAACTGGAACATAAGGCACACAAGGGAGAACACTCAGTGTTCACAATTCTAATAGCATCTTTTGACTAGGGTGGAGCTCTGGGAGTCCCTGAAGGCTGTTCAATCGGCTTGCATTGTCTGCATTCATCTGGGAATGCAGGCTGTCTGTAAACAGGCAGGGGGACTGCTTGAATATTTTCTTCCCCAGATGACACCTCATAAGAAGGAAAATAAAGAATGAAAGGGCCTCAGCTCGCCTCCATTTTTGAGAGCCAATGCATTTACTTACATTATCTTACTTATTCCTCAAAAGGTCTTTGTGATGTGGGTGCTATTGTTCTCCCCATTTGGTGATAAAATTTTTCTTCATAGATTCACCTGAGGCCACACCTGAAGGAAGAGATTAGAACATCATAATCTGAGCCCACTCTACCTCACCACTGTCACTTCATTTCATCAAAGGCAAACCAGTGTGTTACCATATTTCCTACAAGCGCTTTCAATCTCAGTCTCAAATACATAACTGAGAGGATTCTGGGAAGACAGCAGCATTGGAAACACTAGGAACATTGGCAGAACCTGACAGATGTAATTATTTTTGAACTCTGGAATCTCTTAAAGGCTTGCAACTTCCAAGGGAAGGCTTGGACAGTACACTGTGGTTACTTTCAGTCAATTTCATCTCTTAGCACAGTAGAAGTTACCCATCTCATTCCCCAGTCTCCTGGAAGGCATCTGTGCAGATATTCAAGAGCAGCTCACAGGCAGCTTGTAGGCACCCGATGGACAAAAAGGACCTGTTCTCCAAGTATTAGGGACCTGTGCTCTGCTGAATGCTACTTCTAATTTCAGAGGTGAAGTCTTATAAAGTGTGACTAAATACCCAGAACTGCTTTTTAAAATTCTATGTAAACCCTGGCCACATTGAGACAACTACCTTAACTTGCAGCCACAGGTCTAGATGCTGGGGTGGATGAGCCACCTCAAAGCTTTTTCTTTTTTTACTTTCTTTTTCTAATACAACCCCAACCCCCCTTTTTAGCCTACTGAGGCATCACAAACCCTGACTCCATGAGACAATCTTGTGGATTCAATTTTCTGCTAACAATCACATGAGCTTGGAAATGCAACCCTGGTTAATATCATAACTGCAGTCCTGCAAGATCCCAAAGAAAAGGACCCAGCTAGGCCATGTCCAAACTTCTGATACACAGAAAAGATGAGATTTTTTTTTTAAGTGTGTTGTTTTAAGCCATGTCATTTGTGGTAATACTGTTATATAGCAACAGTTAACTAATAATCTTTCCACACAGAAGAAAAAAAATCTATACGTATCTTCTCTCTGCAATTCTGAATGAGAAGAGCACTTCTCTCCAAATATTCCCAACAAAATTCTTCAGGCTGGATTAAATCAAGTGCCCACTGTTGAACTAATCACTTTGAACTTTGATTTACAAGGTCTGGGACATGTATCAAAGCCAAGAGGTATGACTGTTGATAAAATTGGAAGGTCACTTCCTGAAAAGAGGAACTGTGATGTCAGAAGAAGGAATTTTTGCCAGCAAAAGGAGATTTCCACCATTGCAGAATTATATCACAAATCCTACTCTCTACTCAAAAGTGACTCAAACTAGCATGATAATTGGATGTGGCAGGTAAATCTAACTTACATTTTGTAAATAATCAAAGGTAAATATTTTAAGGATTATAATAACAGAAAAACTGAACCCCTTGAAGAGTATTCATTATGTCACTATGAAATATTAAAATATAATCAAAGATGAGAAAGAAAGTTTCAAATTTAAAAAATTTAAATTTTCTGGAGACTCTAATTAGATCGTTAGATCTAATATGATGACAAAGTAGCAAAGATATTCATGTCACAGGTATTTTCTTTGGGTTTAGCTTTCTGTGTTGGTCCTAGAGCATTCACCAATGAGGATAAAGTTTCTGATTTTCCTATTTTTTATTAATAGATTGTTTTATAGTGCTTATAGCAAAAGCACAAGCTATCATTACAAGCACTTTCTCATGAATTGTATCCAAAGATTTGCATTTGTGATGATTTATAACTATGGATAGATATGGTTATTTGAACCTATCCATATGTTCTTTGAAGATATTTTAAAAATTGTTTCCAGCTATCATTGGGTTTTCTTGTGAAGCTAAAGAAAAATGTGTCTTTGGAGGAAGAACAAGATAAGAATCTGACTGAACGCGGAATATTCAGTCTAACTATAGTATAACACTCACATCGTACCTAATTCAGAGCCCTTCAAAGCACAAGCAGCCAAGCGGCAAGAACACTCCCCAGTTCACTTATATTCCCTCTATTTCCAGCCAATAACAAGAAAAAATTGGCTGGGAAATTCCCCCTTATTATAGAAAAGCAAACCGATTTGAAAAACTTTTAGATGATATACCTCAGTGGCAAATTTTGTCTCTTCATTAAGGAACTAATGATTATGTCCATACGGCTTCATTCATTACTTTATAAAATGTTACCTTGCCATTACGTGTAGTGGTGAACAGTGTGTTGTAGACTGTTAAAGTATAACCCCCAGAATCTGAGGCCAAGCTTAGAAAATATCACTTTATCACTAAAAGGAAAGCTAGTAAGTAGATTTAATAAGCCAAATAAAATATGGAATCTAATAAATAGTCTGATTAAAATATCTCTTAAGTGTCATTAAGTAACTTGATGTGATGTGAGTCCCAAGATACCATCCAAAAGACAAATAGTTACTAACAGAGTAGATGATTTATTTCACTGGCATGAGATGAGGGCAGCATTTCATACAAAGGCTAAAAGGAAGGAGCACATGAAATAAACTTTGTTCAGTATGATTCAGGATATAAATTGTGTAACTGGTCAACATGGGTGAAAGAACACTGGAAACACAGAAGTATGTAAAAGGAAAAGAGAAAACAGTCAAATTTACCTATTCGATAAAAGTCTCAAAAAAAAGACTATAATTATAACACTAGATCTAAGATAATGATGGAGTAACCAAGATCTGCATGGCATAACTATATTCTCTGGATAGGTATGTTGTAGCAAAAGATATATCAAATATCCTTCATGACTACTATATCCCTTTGCTCTGATTATGGTCAAGCCAATTTCACTGGTCTAAGACAAGCAATCAAAAAGTAACTGAACAACTTGTATTAAGCAGAGTTTTCTGCTGATCTGAACATTCTGAGTCTCAAAATATGAGGACCTGACCTTGAGCCTAGAGTCTCCCTGTCAAGGTATGGATATAAGAACCCACTGAGAGAGGCTGCTAATACTTTTCTCTCTTTGTCTCTTTACCATATGTTTCTTAATTACAAATTATGAGTATGAAAGTTTACGTGCTTTAAAAACATTTTCAACAAATTTATTCCTACAGCTCAAATATTATAGTGTTTTTTCATGCAGTAATAGTCCCAAACTGTACTAACTGGACATTTACTGCAAAGAAGGCCAATTCATATGAGTATAACAGAAGCTAATGAAAGGATATGGAAATAACAGAGCCACAGAAAAGTAACAAATTTTTAAATTAACATGTTAAAATTGAGACAAGCCCTGTCATACATTCTCAGTTTTTGATGAAGACATTTAATCAACTGTTCTACAGATTGCATTTTTATACCAAACCTTGCTGGAGACCAATAAATTGTCAATAAATCTCAGAATATCAATGATTCCTTCTAGCTTTGACCCTGTTTAACCTGAGCATTAATAGAACATAACTTGATACTAACTTAGCAAAGATACTTTATTTAAACCAAATTTGATTTTACCTCTTTAGCCTCATGGTCATAATGCTAATGAAAACTTGTGCTAAGAAGGTTTATGAGAAATGTGCTTGCACCTAGAAAATGATACCCAATTATAACATAGAAGTTATGTTCATCTACCTCTCCCCTAGTTAAACCATGACAGAAAAGAAAACTACATTCACATTTTTCTTATTTATTTGACGATTCACTTTTCTAATCCAATTTCTAAGCTCCAGACCTCAGAACACTTTGTTTGTAACCACAGATGGGGAGAAGTGAAATCTTTTTAAACTATAAAAACAGTCATAGAATTGGGTGAAAAAAAGTTGGTTAGCTAGAAGCCAGAAGGAGTAAGGCCTGACTGACAATATCCAAAGCCAAAGAAAATCTGATTTAAACCAACAAAAACTGGGGATCAGGAATAAAGAAATATAAGAAGTTCACAAATGCAAGTAGGAAGTTTGGCCTATGCAGCAGAGAGAGGACAGTGGGAAAAGCTACTGAACTTTGAAGTAGACAATAAAAAAAAATGAGTGTTTCAGTTTTTCCAAAGATTTCTTATCTGTAAAACAAACTTCAGATATGTGTTGCAGGGCAAGCTAATCTTCATGTCTCATAAATGGCATCATATCAAGGATTTGCACATTGATATGCCATCATTTTAGAGAGAATAAACTAGTGTAACTTGGGAAATCAGAAATTTTGTCTAAAATCATGCATCTATTCTAAATTTTTTTTATTTTGGGTGATTTAAAAGATGTATAATACAGAGAATTATATAACAACTTTATTACTTCCACTATTCAGAATTGGCAGCAGCTAAATACTTTTATTATGTTTACTCCAAATCTTCTGTTTATAAAAGAAATAAAAATTGCTGATGAGAAAAAAAAAACGTGAAGGGCCCCAAAGTCAGGGGTCTGTTGGCAAGTTATTACATTTTTCTTAATCTAAGTGTCCTCACGAGTTAAACAAAAGCTGTCATATCATGAGGTATGATAGCTACCTCATAAAGACAAAATGCTGCAAAAACTAACTTGAGTAATAAACATAAAACACTTAGTTGTGTCTAGTACATAAACGGGCTGGTAGATGAGGGTTGTTAACAAAAGGATTACCCATTTTAACTAAAACCTACAAGGAGATGTAATATCTAAGTGGTTTCAGTTAACGTCTATAAAGCGATCAATTGACTTTCAGTTATGAACCAGAAAAACCTTCAGAAGCAGCTGAAGTGGGAGACTGAAGAGTTTGAAAATCAGGGTCATAGACCTGGACAGGAACCAAAAACAAATTGGAGGCACTGTCTAGGGCAGGCCCTTGTTGACACTGAATACAGTGTTAGTTAATAATTCTGCAGAGCTAGAATGGATAAGCTTGATTCTGCCACTTTTCTATAATGTCAACATCTACAAGTAGCAGGAATTTTAAAGCTCGACTTGGCCTTCTGTGTCTCTGCAGGAATGCACTTGGAGAAATACTCAAGTTGATCTAATGAGAACTTTCTATAGGCTTTTTAATTTCCTAACTCTCTACTGCTACATTTATTCTTGGGAGATACATTTATTTGCTATTCTGATGTATCCTTAAAGAAAATATCATTCAGTTAATCACATGTACATAAAGTATGAAAGAGCATTATAGAATTTCTGATAGAGTTCTGAAGTCTATAGAAAGGGCTTTGTCTCACTTATGTCTTTACAGATTTTTTTTAAAGACTGATGCTGAGATTCAATATGTGAAAAAGTCCGATGTTCAAATATTATTACAGAACTGTAAGCATGAAACCCATTCATTTTCATCACTTAGTAAATATTTATTGAGCATCTGCTACATGTACCATTACTGGGACATATGGAGAATTATGAGGTAGTTATAGTGTTTCTAGAGACACAAAGCACTTTTCCTATTTATGCAGCCCCTTAATTATTTCTACAAGCCACAACCAAGCTGTTGGTCTCTGCTTGCCTTATTCATTATTCATTGATTTACTTTGTGTAGGTGATGATAAAAATAGAAAATGTCAAATTTAGTAGAACTTAAAATTATGAAAATGTCATTTAAATATGGTACTACAAGAACAAAAGAATAGTGATTGTCACATGTGGATCACAGAAGGCTTTCAGTGAAGTAGATGAAGACCGAAGAGTATGATTCTATTACAACAAACTAAAATGCGGCTCCTTAGACAGCAAGCCCCCACTCCTCACTAATTATATCTGTTACCCAAGCCTACAGTTAACCTTTGACATGCGGAACAGAGAAAACCTTAGATTGTAACCCTCTTTTATGTATATTCATAGCACTAGCATGAATATAGATATTGGCAAATTCAATTTAACTTTCAGAGTCATACAAGTTAACATTGATTCATTTCTCAGTATTTGATAATTTAGAAATATCCTTGAGTTTCCAGCCCATGTAAACATTTACAAAGCTTTTAACGTAGTGTCCATGATAGTTTATTTGAACTACAAGGATATTAAAAAGGGATCATCAAATATTTGCATTAGCTAAATGAAATTAATCCCCTAAGGCAATTATATCCTAATTGACATCCTAATAGGTGTGATAAACAGAATGTTAAAAAATAATTTCTATAGAATCAGTAAACCAATTTTACACATGAAAAGACTATATTTTAGGGAACATTTTAGCTCCTCATAGATTGATGTATTCATATCTTTAAATTTGTCTCTCTCCATTTTCTATTTTTTTAAAAAAAAACTAAAAGTGAAAAAAAAATTTACATGATCAAAGTCCATTTCTGTGTCGCCGGAGGGCCCACATTATAATGCTACTGATTTCTAGCCTCATCAAATTTCAGTAAGTACCATTTTGACAACCCCAAACACTGTGTGCTCGGGGGCAAGCACTCTTTCACCTTGGGGTTTTGAGAGAAATGGCCTGCTTCTCTTTTCTGTGAAGTACATGTTCTCCAAAGGTAGTAAGGTGGGGGGCACAGTTAACTGTCTAGAGGATGGCCAAGGATTATATCCAGTTTGATAGCACATATAGAAGTTGTAGCATGTTTTTCAGTTATTCCAGATGCCTTCTGAAAACCATGCTTATCAAGTAGGTTATTGATAAAGCAAATGAGACCAACCTTATGGGCTGAAACTGCTCAGGCCTGCAGTACTGCACTGTTCCAGAGGTGTAGAGCAATTGAAAGATTTCTATTTTAAAAGTGCCCACATGTGTGGGAGATGTTTCTGGAGAGTGGGTAAAGAAAGAAGGAAAGGGAGAGGATAAATCAGAGGACAACCTAACAGTCATAAATTTTTCTTGTTTTCATGTTTTATTCTAATGAAAAAATGGATTTTCGTGCTTCCCGAGACAGTAGACTACTATTACATTTCATGTTCCCCCAACTAGAATGCAAACATCGTAAGGGCAAGTATTCTGTACCAGTCTGATATGCTTTCAAATCCACTGGTTTATGACTTAGGTGAAGTTGCTTTAATCCATTTGTTCATGGCAAAGACCGAAAAAAAGTTGCTAAACTTATTTTGATACAAGAATGAAGGAAGCTGTGTCAGGATGTCATCATCTCATCTGCTGTGGTTGATAAGCCCTCAGAGCTCAGCTGCTGAGGGCCTCAGCTTGGAGCTTGTAAGCAAGAACACGTGGAGAAGCAAGCAAGACAAGGGAAGGATTAGGCCATGAATACGGAGAGTTTTGAGGACTATCGGAGAGTTTCAGGTTCCCTCTGGACAAAGCTACCCTTTGCTGATCTCGCTCTCCGAAGACCTTGGGACATTAGCTCCTGCCATGATAAGGGTGACTTCTTTATTGGCAGTGAGGACAAACCGTGCAGCAGCCCCCTCCCTCCCAAGGAGATCAGACTGCCAGTCAACACAGGCGCCCTCGTTCCCTAGCAACGTGCTCCAGCAACAAGGCACTTCTATTTTTGTGCTGCAGCTGGATGTCAGCTCTCCACTGGCCAAGCTGATGCTCCCAAGAAACCAAAATTCGTAGAAAAGGTACATCTCAACTAAATCTGGACTTATTCCTTTCATGTCCCCTTGCATGGAACAATAGAGTTATTCACTTTTCATTTGTTTGGAGTATGTTATTTCTTTATTGGCTTATTAAGAGACATTACCCTGTATGCTATTGGCTTGTGAAATTCCTGCAGTGAACTTATGTTAAATATACTACTGGCAGAAACAATCTCAGTCTCTGAGCATAATTTGCCCACCCCCTCCCCTAAACACTATAGCAGGGGATTTTGACTATTTGGTTTATGCATATAGCCACAGTTCTAAGAGGAGTGCCTGGTACATAGAAGATGTTCAGTAAATATTTGTTAAATGGACAATTAAATTTTCCATCATATTTTCCATGGTTGAATATTTCCCTTCTGGCATAACAGTAGGTATAAGAAAGATGAATCATAATATGAGTGGAATATTGTGACATGATCATGTACATAGGCATAGACTATGCCTCAATTCAGCTAGGTTTAAAAAAAATACACATAACCTCAGTCACAAAGAGATTCAGGTTACAAACATCATTTAATACAATTATAGCATCACACTAAAAGTGTTTTTAACCAACAATAGGGCAATAGTATCATTGCAGTTTTAGTTGTATGTAACTAGAAAGTCATGACATTTCCTCCTCAGAACTTGAGATATCATGAATATATTCATGAATCTTGACAAATAATTTATTTTCTTTATTTTCAATATTTTAAACTGTCTCTCTGTGGCATCTGTGATAAGCTGAAATAATGACCCCCAAGGTCATTATCCCTGGAGCCTATGAATGTTACCTTAAAAAGAGACTTTGCAGATGTGACTAAATTAAGGAACTTGAGATGCAGAGATTACCCTGGGTTATCCAGGTGGGTTTAAATATAATCAAGTGTCCTTATAAGAGGAAAACAAAGGGAGATATTCCTTATAAGAGGAACACAGAGAGAGAGAGAAGAAAAGGTAATGAGATGACCTCAGCAGAAAGAGAGAGATTTGCAGACACCATGCTACTGGCTTTGAAGATGGAGGAAGGGTCCACAAGCCAAGGAATGTGAAGAATATAGCTGCTGAAGCTGGGAAAAGCAAGGCAGAGGATTCTCCTCTAGAGCTTCCCAAGGGACCACAGACCTGATGACGCATTGATTTAGGCCTATTGGAACTGATTTTGACTTCTGCCTTCCAGTACTGTAAGAAAATAGATTTGTATTGTTTTAATGCACCGAGGTTGAGGTAATTTGTTATAGCAGTTCTAGCAAACCAGTACAGTACCTGTCAAGATAGTTCAGGCAACTCTCACAGGGTAAATCTATGAAGAAACCTAAGAGGTCAAACATTAACCAAAAAGACTGCAAGTAGTGACTTCTTGAAATCAAAGGGCAAAACAGATTTGAACTGTATTTCCTAAAGGAACACTGGATTCACTAGATTTACTCCAGTGACAGATTTAGCATTAAATGAGTCAGAGAATAAACTGTATCTCAAAATCCGTAAGATAATTTTAATTGTTCTTTAATTAAAGTGGTGAAAAATATCCTTCAGGTCCTAAATGTTTATGTATTGAAAGACCCAATTATTCAAGAATCCTAGTATAAGTATCTAATAAGTATAGTATCTAATAATAAATAATAATATACAGTCACAAATCTTAAGATATGAGTATTGAATAGGTATAGAGTTAAAATGCATCATAAATTTAAGTCAAAATAATATTTTACTACTGTCAATATTAAACTTTGTGCAGAATTTTAGATCAAGACATTAGTAAATGTATTCCAAATAATTATACAGGTTTCAACATATATGCCAACTCTGATTGAGATTAAGTCTGCCAAGAGTATTGTACTGAGGAAAATTGTGATACTTTTTCTTGTTTTGGAGAGAAATAATGACATTCCATGGCCAGCTGTGGGCAAGATTGATGCAATATTCTCCATGTATGTGTTGACCTAGGTCTAGTCCAACCACTTTTTTTTTTCAGATATGACTAAGACATAGAATAAGAGTTTGAAGCACAGACTAAGTCATCAAGTGAATTCACAAGGTAAGTTAGCAGCAGTGATGGAATCTTAACCTTGGTCTCCTAAAATAAATGTTTTTCTACTTAGACTTGAAAATAACTTTAGTTGGAAAATTCAGATAATTGATACTTTTATAAGAACTGTCCTGAGTTCTGAACTTATTTTCCTTTGCTCCATGATTATGTTCCCTATATCAAGTAGAGTCATTCTACCTTACTATGAATACATTACGTTAAAAACAAGCACACTTATCCCTGTGGGCCACTAAATGGGCCACTAAATGGCAACCTTATGCTTCTGAAATTCACCAAATGAGTGGATAAAAATGTAGAAGTATTAAGTAACACCAATCAAACAACCAAAGATGATAAATATATTTTTCCTGTTAAGATTACAAATGTTTTACAACAAAGGGGAAAGAAAAGAAAAAATATTCATACATAAGAAAGATGCTAAGAAATTTTATAAGTATCATGTTGTGTTTTTAAATAATCTAAATGTTATTACCTCTACTTTTAAGATAGATCATGGCTTTAACATGCAAAATTTATGTCCACAAAAGGGGATAGATATTCCTGGTGAAGCTAAACCTTGATATCCAGTCATATTTACTGAGCCTCTTCTTGTTTATTCAAGCCAAACTAACAGTGGAAGAAGGTTTGAAAATTAAAGATTGCCTTTGTGACGTAGTCACCAGCTTTTGAAAATTTGGAAATCAATGAACTTTATTAATTATTAGTGTTTTTGCTTTCCAATTAAGCAGATAATAAAAATGGGCGTGTCTGCCTCACACAACACAAGATCAATAAATGACACCCAGAGCAATTAATTCTGCCTTCACATGTTGATCTTGGCTATGAGAGACTCTGCACTCTTAAGGATATAGATGTCCTAGTTGGCCTTATGTAATGACTGATCAATGATGAATACAAAGCTCTGAATATCACAGGACAGTGATTTCTGAACAATGTTTCCTATCTTCTGTTCAGTGTACTCACTCTGAAGACAGTAAAGCTGGAGAAGAGTTTAATGTGAAAAACAAAATGGCGTAAAACAATAGGGTGTGAAAACTGAGAATGGTAAAATTGATTCCACTTTCTGTGCCAAAGTTAGTGCAGCACAGAATATCCTAGACTGACTGAAAGATCTGTAAATCAATGCACTTTATTAACAGTCTCTCTTTTTCAATCCATCAGCTAATAAGTGTATCATAAGAACATACATTTTTTTCCTTTTTTTCTGCTCTCGCTCCTTCAGAGCAATTGTACACCAGGGGTCTTAAAGAGCCTCAATTATTTATACAACCAGATTTTGTACTTTCAATTCATGAACTGGTTGAACCCTAGGTTAACTTCTTAGTAATATTAAAATTGATATACATCTAAGCTAGAATTGTCTTTATTAACTCCACATCACAGCCTCATAAGAGCACTGAGCGAAGCTGAGAGGGGTATGCAGTTTTCTGGGAAATCTCCAATGCCGAGAACAGGAAGAGTGTTAGCATTCAGCTGGGTTCACAGGGTAGAGGCCTGTCAGAAAGAGGAAACTACAGGAGAAAAAGGAATGGAGTTGGTACTGAGAGGAGTGTGTCAGAGATGCTAAGTTGATGATCTGACTCAAGCAAAACACCCATACTGGGGACGGGCTATCAGGTTCCAAGCAAACTTGCATTAACAATGAATTCCTTATTTCTCCCATGCTTGAACTGTGATCTTTCCACAAGATTCTCTTCTCATTTCTTTTAGTGATCTCATCCATTCCAATAACTTCAACCATCCCCCTTTCAGAGCTGCCTAAACTTATTGCACAGTGGTTCTGAATTACACAGAGATGGATCTGAATCTTGGCATGTCAACTTACTAAAATGAACCTGTTGCAATTTAACAAAACTCTTATCTATAAAATGGGTATAGTATTGGC
Source organism: Phocoena phocoena (assembly GCF_963924675.1). NCBI lineage: Eukaryota > Metazoa > Chordata > Mammalia > Artiodactyla > Phocoenidae > Phocoena > Phocoena phocoena. The sequence goes on along the minus strand of NC_089235.1, from coordinate 53,923,933 downwards.
TTTAATCATTTAAGTGTATTGTGACAATGAAATAGGATAGTGAATTTAAAATGTTTAACAAACTGTTGGCCAGAGTAAGTACTCAGTAAATATTCAAAACTTTAACGATAATTCCTACGCAAACTGGCTCTTATATTTCCATTTAGATCAACACACTGATTCATACCTTTATTAGTTTAAGTTTAAATGTCTACAATTGCTTTTCCTTTTTGGTAGGTTTTTTTTTTTATCCTTCTCTATGGTCATTATTTGAACAATGGAAACTTCAGAAAGGGAAAAGAAGAAGGCATCGTTAATCTCACTATACCATTTTCTGTGAATGTTTCACATAGTTTAGTTTTTAGTTTTTAATTATATAATCTGCCTAATTATAATATTTCCTTCATTGTTAAGTAACTACATAAACATTGTTTTAATGGTTTCACGTTATTATTTCATGTAAATGTACTAGAACTTATTTAACTAATTATTCTGTTTTTATTATTTAAAGAGTACTGTAGGGGAATTGCTGGGGAAGATGGCGAAAGAGTAAGACGCAGAGATCACCTTCCTCCCCACAGATACACCAGAAATACATCTACACGTGGAACAACTCCTACAGAACACCTACTGAACGCTGGCAGAAGAACTCAGACCTCCCAAAAGGCAAGAACCGCCCCCCCCCCACGTACCTGGGTAGGGCAAAAGTAAAAAGAATAAACAGAGACAAAAGGATAGGAACGAGACCTGCACCAGTGGGAGGGAGCTGTGAAGGAGGAAAGGTTTCCATACATTAGGAGGCCGCTTCGCGGGCGGAGACTGCGGGGGGCGGAGGGGGAAAGCTTCGGGGCCACGGAGGAGTGCAACCACAGGGGTGCAGAGGGCAAGGCGAAGAGATTCCCGCACAGAGGATCGGGGCCAACCGGCACTCACCAGACCGAGAGGCTTGTCTGCTCACTCGCCGGGTTGGGCGGGGCTGGGAGCTGAGGCTCGGGCTTCAGTCGGAGCACCGGGAGAGGACTGGGGTTGGAGGCGTGAACACAGCCTGAAGGGGTTAGTGCGCCACGGCTAGCCGGGAAGGGAGTCCGGGGAAAAGTCTGCACCTGCCGAAGAGGCAAGAGACCTTTTCTTCCCTCTTTGTTTCCTGGTGCGCGAGGAGAGGGGATTAAGAGCGCTGCTTAAAGGAGCTCCAGAGACGGGCGCGAGCCGCGGCTAAAAGCGCGGACCCCAGAGACCGGCATGGGACGCTAAGGCTGCTACTGCCGCCACGAAGAAGCCTGTGTGCGAGCACAGGTTACTATTCACAACTCCCTTCCAGGGAGCCTGTGCAGCCAGCCACTGCCAAAGTCCCGGAATCCAAGGACAACTTACCCGGAAGAACGAACGCCGCGCCCCACGCTGGTGCAACGTCATGCCGGCCTCTGCCGACGCAGGCTCGCCCCGCCCTCCGTGCCCCTCCCTCCCCGCCCCCGCCCCCGGGCCTGAGTGAGCCAGAGCCCCTGAATCAGCGGCTCCTTTAATCCCGTCCTGTCTGAGCGAAGAACAGACGCCCTCCGGTGACCTACACGCAGAGGCGGGGCCAAATCCAAAGCTGAGCCCCTGGGAGCTGTGAGAACAAAGAAGAGAAAGAGAAATCTCTCCCAGCAGCCTCAGAAGCAAGGGATTAAAGCTCCACAATCAACTTGATGTACCCTGCATCTGTGGAATACATGAATAGACAACGAATCATCCCAAATTAAGGAGGTGCACTCAGAGAGGAAGATTTATGATTTTTTCCCCATTTCCTCTTTTTGTGAGTGTGTATGTGTATGCTTCTGTGTGAGATTTTGTCTGTATAGCTTTGCTTCCACCATTTGTCCTAGGGTTCTATCCGTCCTTTTTTTTTAATTAATTTTTTGTTCTCTTAAAAATTATTTTTTTATTTTAATAACTTTACTATATTTTATCTTACTTTATTTTATTTGACTTTATCTTCCTTCTTTTTTTCCGTCCCTCCTTCCTTCCTTCCTCCCTCCCTCCCTCCTTTCTTTCTTTCTTTCTTTCTACTTCTACTAATTCTTTCTTTCTACTTTATCTCCCGTTTATTCTGAGCCGAGTGGATGAAAGACTCTTGGTGCTGCAGCCAGGAGTCTGTGCTGTGCCTCTGAGGTGGGAGAGCCAATTTCAGGAAACTGGTCCACAAGAGACGTCCCAGCTCCACATAATATCAAATGGCGAAAATCTCCCAGAGATCTCCATCTCAACACCAGCACCCAGCTTCACTCAACGACCAGCAAGCTACAGTGCTGGACATCCTATGCCAAACAACTAGCAAGACAGGAACACAACCACACCCATTAGCAGAAAGGCTGCCTAAAATCATAAAAAGCCCACAGACACCCCAAAACACATCACCAGATGCGTACCTGCCCACCAGAAAGACAAGATCCAGCCTCATCCACCAGAACACAGGCACTAGTCCACTCCAACAGGAATCCTACACAACCCATTGAAGCAACCTTAGCCACTGGGGACAGACACAAAAAACAACGGGAACTACGAACCTGCTGCAGCCTGCAAAAAGGAGACCCCAAACACAGTAAGATAAGCAAAATGAGAAGACAAAAAAAAAAAAAAAAACACACAGCAGATGAAGGAGCAAGATAAAAACCCACCATACCTAACAAATGAAGAGGAAATAGGAAGTCTACCTGAAAAAGAATTCAGAATAGTGATAGTAAAGATGATCCAGAATCTTGGAAATAGAATAGACAAAATGCAAGAAACATTTAACAAGGACCTAGAAGAACTAAAGATGAAATAAACAATGATGAGCAACACAAGAAATGAAATGAAAGATACTCTAGATGGGATCAATAGCAGAATAACTGAGGCAGAAGAATGGATAAGTGACCTGGAAGATAAAATAGTGGAAATAATTACTGCAGAGCAGAATAAAGAAAAAAGAATGAAAAGAACTGAGGACAGTCTCAGAGACCTCTGGGACAACATGAAACACACCAACATTCGAATTATAGGGGTTCCAGAAGAAGAAGAGAAAAAGAAAGGGACTGAGAAAATATTTGAAGAGATTATAGTTGAAAACATCCCTAATATGGAAAAGGAAATAGTTAACCAAGTCCAGGAAGCACAGAGAGTCCCATACAGGATAAATCCAAGCAGAAATACGCCAAGACACATATTAATCAAACTGTCAAAAATTAAATACAAAGAAAACATATTAAAAGCAGCAAGGGAAAAACAACAAATAACACACAAGGGAATCCCCATAAGGTTAACAGCTGATCTTTCAGTAGAAATTCTGCAAGCCAGAAGGGACTGGCAGGACATATTTAAAGTGATGAAGGAGAAAAACCTGCAACCAAGATTACTCTACCCAGCAAGGATCTCATTGAGATTTGATGGAGAAATTAAAACCTTTACAGACAAGCAAAAGCTGAGAGAGTTCAGCACCACCAAACCAGCTTTACAACAAATGCTAAAGGAACTTCTCTAGGCAAGAAACACAAGAGAAGGAAAAGACCTACAATAACGAACCCAAAACAATTAAGAAAATGGGAACAGGAACATACATATTGATAATTACCTTAAATGTAAATGGACTAAATGCTCCCACCAAAAGATACAGATTGGCTGAATGGTTACAAAAACAAGACCCATATATTTGCTGTCTACAAGAGACCCAGTTCAGACCTAGAGACACATACAGTCTGAAAGTAAGTGGATGGAAAAACATATTTCATGCAAATGGAAACCAAAAGAAAGCTGCAGTAGCAATTCTCATATCAGAAAAAATAGACTTTAAAATAAAGAGTATTAGAAGAGACAAAGAAGCACATTACATAATGATCAAGGGAATTGATCCAAGAAGAAGATATAACAATTGTAACAATTTATGCACCCAACATAGGAGCACCTCAATACATAAGGCAAATACTAACAGCCATAAAAGGGGACATCGACAGTAACACATTCATAGTAGGGAACTTTAACACCCCACTTTCACCAATGGACAGATCATCCAAAATGAAAATAAATAAGGAAACACAAGCTCTAAATGATACATTAAACAAGATGGACTTAATTGATATTTATAGGACATTCCATCCAAAAACAACAGAATACACATCCTTCTCAAGTGCTCATGGAACATTCTCCAGGATAGATCATATCCTGGGTCACAAATCAAGCCTTGGTAAATTTAAGAAAATTAAAATTGTATCAAGTATCTTTTCTGACCACAACGCTATGATTCTAGATGTTAATTACAGGAAAAGATCTGTAAGAAATACAAACACATGGAGGCTAAACTTAATAACGAAGTGATCACTGAAGAAATCAAAGATGAAATTAAAAAAATACCTAGAAACAAATGACAATGGAGACACGATGACCCAAAATCTATGGGATGCAGCAAAAGCAGTTCTAAGAGGGAAGTTTATAGCAATACAATCCTACCTTAAGAAACAGGAAACATCTCGAATAAATAACCTAACCTTACACCAAAAGCAATTAGAGAAAGAAGAACAAAAAAACCCCAAAGTTAGCAGAAGGAAAGAAATCATAAAAATCAGATCAGAAATAAATGAAAAAGAAATGAAGGAAATGATAGCAAAGATCAATAAAACTAAAAGCCGGTTCTTTGAGAAGATAAACAAAATCGATAAACCATTAGCCAGACTCATCAAGAAAAAAAGGGAGAAGACTCAAATCAATAGAATTAGAAATGAGAAAGGAGAAGTAACAACTGATACTGCAGAAATACAAAATATCATGAGAAGCATGACATATGCCAATAAAATGGACAACCTGGAAGAAATGGAAAAATTCTTAGAAATGTACAACCTGCCAAGACTGAATCAGGAAGAAACAGAAAATACGAACAGACCAATCACAAGCACTGAAATTGAAACTGTGATTAAAAATCTTCCAACAAACAAAAGCCCAGGCCCAGATGGCTTCACAGCCGAATTCTATCAAACATTTAGAGAAGAACTAACACCTATCCTTCTCAAACTCTTCCAGAATATAGCAGAGGGAGGAACACTCCCAAACTCATTCTACGAGGCCACCATCACCCTGATACCAAAACCAGACAAGGATGTCACAAAGAAAGAAAACTACAGAACAATATCACTGATGAACATAGATGCAAAAATCCTCAACAAAATACTAGCAAACAGAATCCAACAGCACATTAAAAGGATCATACACCATGATCAAGTGGGGTTTATTCCAGGAATGCAAGGATTCTTCAATATATGCAAATCAATCAACGTAATACACCGTATTAACAAATTGAAGGAGAAAAACCATATGATCATCTCAATAGATGCAGAGAAAGCTTTCGACAAAATTCAACACCCATTTATGATAAAAACCCTGCAGAAAGTAGGCATAGAGCGAACTTTCCTCACCATAATAAAGGCCATATATGACAAACCCACAGCCAACATCATCCTCAATGGTGAAAAACTGAAAGCATTTCCACTAAGATCAGGAACAAGACAAGGTTGCCCACTCTCACCACTCTTATTCAACATAGTTTTGGAAGTTTTAGCCACAGCAATCAGAGAAGAAAAGGAAATAAAAGGAATCCAAATCAGAAAAGAAGAAGTAAAGCTGTCACTGTTTGCAGATGACATGATACTATACATAGAGAATCCTAAAGATGCCACCAGGAAACTACTAGAGCTAATCAATGAATTTGGTAAAATAGCAGGATACAAAATTAATGCACAGAAATCTCTGGCATTCCTATACACTAAAGATGAAAAATCTGAAAGTGAAATCAAGAAAACACTCCCATTTACCATTACAACAAAAAGAATAAAATATCTAGGAATAAACCTACCTAAGGAGACAAAAGACCTGTATGCAGAAAATTATAAGACACTGATGAAAGAAATTAAAGATGATACAAATAGATGGAGAGATATACCATGTTCTTGGATTGGAAGAATCAACATTGTGAAAATGACTCTACTACCCAAAGCAATCTACAGATTCAATGCAATCCCTATCAAACTACCAATGGCATTTTTCACAGAACTAGAACAAAAAATTTCACAATTTGTATGGAAACACAAAAGGCCCCGAATAGCCAAATCAATCTTGAGAATGAAAAATGGAGCTGGAGGAATCAGGCTCCCTGACTTCAGACTATACTACAAAGCTACAGTAATCAAGACAGTATGGTACTGGCACAAAAACAGAAAGATAGATCAATGGAACAGGATAGAAAGCCCAGAGATAAACCCACGCACATATGGTCACCTTATCTTTGATAAAGGAGGCAGGAATGTACACTGGAGAAAGGACAGCCTCTTCAATAAGTGGTGCTGGGAATACTGGACAGGTACATGTAAAAGTATGAGATTAGATCACTCCCTAACACCATACACAAAAGTAAGCTCAAAATGGATTAAAGACCTAAATGTAAGGCCAGAAACTATCAAACTCTTAGAGGAAAACATAGGCAGAACACTCTATGACATAAATCACAGCAAGATCCTTTTTGACCCACCTCCTAGGTAAATGGAAATAAAATGAAAACTAAACAAATGGGACCTAATGAAATTTCAAAGCTGTTGCATAGCAAAGGAAACCATAAACAAGACCAAAAGACAACCCTCCGAATAGGAGAAAATATTTGCAAATGAAGCAACTGATAAAGGATTAATCTCCAAAATTTATAAACAGCTCATGCAACTCAATAACAAAAAAACAAAACCCAATCCAAAAATGGGCAGAAGACCTAAGTAGACATTTCTCCAAAGAAGATATACAGTCTGCCAACAAACACATGAAAGAATGCTCAACATCATTAATCATGAGAGAAATGCAAATCAAAACTACAATGAGATATCATCTCACACCAGTCAGAATGGCCATCATCAAACAATCTAGAAACAATAAATGCTGGAGAGGGTGTGGAGAAAAGGGGGGAACACTCTTGCACTGCTGGTGGGAATGTGAATTGGTACAGCCACTATGGATCACAGTGTGGAGGTTCCTTAAAAAACTACAAATAGAACTACCATATGACCCAGGAATCCCACTACTGGGCATATACCCTGAGAAAACCAAAATTCAAAAAGAGTCATGTACCAAAATGTTCATTGCAGCTCTATTTACAATAGCCCGGAGATGGATACAACCTAAGTGTCCATCAACAGATGAATGGATAAAGAAGATGTGGCACATATATACAATGGAATATTACTCAACCATAAAAAGAAACGAAGTTGAGCTATTTGTAATGAGGTGGATAGACCTAGAGTCTGTCATACAGAGTGAAGTATGTCAGAAAGAGAAAAACAAATACCGTACGCTAACACATATATATGGAATTTAAGAAAAAAAATGTCATGAATAACCTAGGTGTAAGACAGGAATAAAGACACAGACCTACTAGGGAATGGACTTGAGGATATGGGGAGGGGGAAGGGTAAGCTGTGACAAAGCGAGAGAGAGGCATGGACATATATACACTACCAAACCTAAGGTAGATAGCTAGTGGGAAGCAGCCGCATAGCACAGGGAGATCATCTCGATGCTTTGTGGCCGCCTGAAGGGGTGGGATAGGAAGGGTCTGAGGGAGGGCGATGCAAGAGGGAAGAGATATGGCGACATATGTATATGTATAACGGATTCACTTTGTTATAAAGCAGGAAAAATAAAGAGTACTGTAATGATTGTATGTAAGAATTTTTCTGCTTTGGGGGTTCTGTGAAATTTTTTCTTCCCCTTAATATAAATTCCTTGAATTGACATTTCTGAGACAAATCTAATGAGCTTATACATGATATCTCTCTTTTTTTTTTAAGAAAATTCCTTTCCCAAAAGTTTGGAGCAATACCCATTCTCAGCCATCATACATTCTACTTACTCTCACATTTGCTGGGTCACACTTTTTCAAAGTCTTTGATAATTTGATAATGATGAAACTGCTTTATATTTCATATCCCTCACTTCAGTTTTCTCTCTCAACCTATCCAGCTTACCACTCACTACCAGGTTGGTATTCATTAATCTCTGTTCATATAAGGTTCTTTCTGCACAAAATATTCAATAACTCCCCGTCACCTTCCAATTGAAGTTCCAACTCTTTATCCTAGAATTGAGTATTTCACAGTGCAATCATAACTATTTTTCATCTTACCTTCTTATTTATCCACCTAAAATGCTAATTTCACCCTCCTTTGGGACTGACCTTTAAGGCTCATTCTGTATACTCTGATGAATCCCGTATTGATATGAACTCTCTTCAGAGCTCCAGTTCTTATATTTTTCTTAACATCGTTACTTGGATGTTTCAAAGGCACCATAACCCAGCACATTCAAAATAGAACTAACTAAAACATGTTCTTCCCACATTCTTTTTCATTTCTTAACATGCCAACACCACCCACACAGTTGCTCAGGTCAGAAAACTTCTTCATAAAATCCACCATCTAAACTACCAGCAAGCCTGTTGTCTCTGCACAATGTGTCTCAAGTCCTAGCTTGTGTCTCCATGCCTGCTGCAACCATCTAGTCCAAGCTACCTACATCCCTCTCTGGATAATGCTGCAGCCTGTTACTACATCATCCTCATTCCATGCTTTACCTTCTCCCTCTTATTCTCCTCATATTGAGTCATTTGTAGTGAGGTGGATGGACCTAGAGTCTGGCATACAGAGTGAAGTAAGTCAGAAAGAGAAAACAAATACCATATGCTAACACATATATATGGAATCTAAAAAAATGGTACTGATGAACCTAGTGGCAGGGCAGGAATAGAGACGCAAGCATAGAGAACAGACTTGTGGACACCGGGTGGGAAGAAGGGGAGGGTGGGACAAATTGAGAGAGTAACATTGACATATATACACTACCGTGTGTAAAACAGATAGCTAGTGGGAAGCTGCTATATAGCACAGGGAGATCAGCTTGGTGCTTTGTGATGACCTAGAGGGGTGGGATGGAGAGGGAGGGAGGGAGGCTCAGGAAGGAGGGGATATACGTATACATATAGCTGATTCACTTTGTTGTACAGCAGAAACTAACACAACATTGTAAAGCAATTATAATCCAATAACGTTGTTAAAAAAATAAAATGTTAGCACAGTTTTATATTTGCTAACTAGCTATGAAACACATAACTAGTACAATAAATAAATACTGAAACGCTACAATCAACACTACAATACTGCAATAAATAAATAAATACTACAAAAAATGTTTAAAGAAAAGACAAGTTCTTTTCTTGTCTTTTTATTTCACTGACTCATTTTTCTATGCATGTTTTACTTGGTTCAGTTTGTGCTCTAAATAAAATTTTTATTCTGCCTCTTTTAAATTCATCATTAAACGATTATTATAGCATCATTAGATTATGTCATTCCCCTAAGTAAAATCTTCAATGGCTTCCTATTGGACATGGAATAAAAATGCAACCTCTTTATCACAATTTATTAGGCCTTAAACAGTCTGGCCTCACCAATCTCTCCACCTTCACTGTGCGCTACGTGCTACCTCATATGCTATGCTCCAGGTGCATTTGCCGACTCTCAGTCCCTCAAAAGTGTCAAGTTCTTTCTCGCTTCTCACAGCGAGATTTTTGCACATGCAATTTCTACATACAAAACCCAAGTTGGCCTCTCTTTTGTTTTTGAATTGTATGTTTGTTTTTACAATGAAAATGTGGAGGTCTGCCACCCCTATCTAATATAAGGTACTATAAGGGATTCTCAGGATTTGGGCTGATCAAGGAAAAGATATAACCACGCAGAGGCAGTAGCACACACGAGTTTATCTGAGTGACACTCTAACAGGTTTACATTCAGGTGAGGTCTCCCATAGCAAGAGATTGTCCAGAGGTTATAATGTTGAGGAGGGGGATACCATCCAGAAGAGGAGAGTAAGAAAACTCTTAGGGGAGAGAGTGATCAGATAGGGACTTCAGTGTATCTAGATGGATGTTGCTCAGCAACATGGTGTGGAGTGTCTGGGTTAGAGAGCCCAGAAGGCAGCAGTAGTTTGGGTCTTTATAGCCTGAGAATTTATCTACTCTATGGCTAGTAGATATTGGGCATAGTTTCTCCAGAGATGCAAATCAGGCAGGGCATAAGGCTAAAAGTCTGCTAGTATGAGCTATGTTTAAAGCAATTGTATGTATAAAATTTTGAACTTGGCAGCAGAGGGCTTTTGAGCTCATCTTGCTATGAAGGAGTAACAACTTAAGGACCAATATACAAAGACCATCTTTGGTTCATTTATATAGCAGGTACTTCTTTGAAAAACTTTATTATTGCATAAAGAATTATTATTAATTCTTCCATTGATATTCTCCTGCTTTTATGGTCATGAAGACTTGTGAGTTCAAATCAACAAAGTCTAGATTTTTTCTAAATATCTCCTAAGAAATTTTATTGGGAATTATACTATATTAAACTTCTCAGCTTTTTCTAAGTCATTTTTTTTACTTTACAACTAGAGTCATCAGAATGAGAGATTGTGAAAATTATGATTATTAATTGTCTGCTTGGTATTAACGATTCTTCCAAAATTAGTCTCCCTAAATCTTTGCTTTTTAGAATATTTCTTATCTATCCTGACCCCAGTTTACTAAGTATCAATAACATTTCCTTACTCAGAATTTGATAGCCATCCATTAGAAAGTTTAATATATATAAGATTTTTTTATATTTCTTTATTTCTGACAAAACTTTAGACTGACAAAGAAAAAAGAGAGAAGACATGAGCAACTAAAATCAGAAATGAAAGTGGGGATAAACTATTGACCTTTCAGAAATAAAGAGGAATATGAGGGAATACTATGAACAGTGGTATGTTTAAAAAAAAAAAAGTAGATAACCTAAAAGAAATGGAAAAATTCCTGGAAACACACAAATTACCTAAGCTGATTCAAGAAGGAATGGAAAATCCCAATAGTAAAGAGACTGAATCAGCAATCAAAAATCTCCCAACAAAGAAAAAGAAAAATTCAGGGCCAGGGAAAGTCTAGGGCCAGATTTTACTGGTGTATTCTACCAAACATTTAATAACTAACATCAATCCTTCTCAAACTCTTTCTAAAAATAAAAATTAAAAAAAGGAAGGAACACTTTCTAACTCATTCTATGAAGCCAGCTTTACCCTGATACTGCTACTGAAGACAAAGCATCAGAAGAAAAGAAAAATACAGACCAAAATCTCTTATAAAAACAGATGTAAAAATTCTGAACAAAATGCTAGCCTGCCTAATCCAGCAGCATATTAAAAAGATTATACAACTTGACCAAGTGAGAGTTACCCAAGAAATGCAAGATGTTCAACATAAGAAAATCAACCCTCATTGATCATGTCTTGTTGAATAGGGTCCTATCATACTGATTTGGCTCACTTTTATCACTATTTATATGAATTATAGGCCTTGCTAAAGCAGGAGATAATATTTTTGTTTGCTTAAATCACCAGCAACAAGAATTTTATCTATCAGACAGTAGCTTCAAATTATTTGGGAAAGGAATAGTTAAGATTAGAAGTAATATAATAAAGAAAAACGTGAGACTGTAAAGCTTTTTTCTTCTCAAAATAGGGAAAAATAGATTCACAAAAGAAAGAAAATTAAAAGTCACACTGTACTTTTAGAAGGATGGTTTTTCTGGCACAAGTCTTATACAAGACACTAGAACCTTGGTAAATGATTAACGAGGCCCCACCACAAACGCAGTCTTCGTGGTAGACAGATAGGAAAGAGGAGGAAAATTCCATGAATTTACTTTCCAAAGGATTATACTTAATCACAGTTAATAGATTCATAACATGAAACTGATCTTGTACTGAAGATTGTTGTATTAAAAACAAAATCCAAAGAGGAAGCATTAGGGCTAAGTTCTTCTTGGCTTTGATTCCATGTATAGCAGTATGGTCTCTTAAAGGCAAAAACAGAAATGGAATTAGCCTGTAACCATAGAAACTGCATGTGGCAGTTAGGAAAAATGCACTTAAGATGTAAAAACACCAAGTGAATCTACAGTGCATAACAAAAATATCTTCGTAGTTGTCAAACTGAAGTACAAGTGTGAATATTGTTCACAATAGTCTTTGACAGTAATCCTAGTTCTTAAGGTGATACCTGCTAAAAGCATAAATTTTAGTGGATAGCTCCAAAGATTAAAGGGGAAAAATTTCTTTTCCGATAATTGTAGTCTTGGAGTACACTATTATGAGATTAATGGAAAGCATATAGAATTTAATCAAGTTAAATTTCACTTAAGAATACATTACAGTCTTTAATCAATAACAAGAGTGTTTATTGATTATATAACGGTCCCAGTGAAAAACTAGTGTTGTACTTTATTTTCTAGAGGAAATGAATGAGACTATTTATTCCTCAAGCCAAACTGAGACCTGAACATCATGAACATGACTAGTGATAAGAGCAGGTATTAGAAAAATTGAGGAGAGACAATTGATTCTTTAACAGGGTAAAGAATAGATCAAAATTGTGTAGAACTTGGATATTAAAAGTCATTCGTGTTTGAATTCACTACACTTTTTTATTGTGTACTTTATTAGAATAATATTTAAATCAAAATCAAAATGTTCTTCTGTTTACTGTCTTACTCCCAACCAGACAGTAAACTCCATGGGAGTAGAAATCACACCTGTTCATCATTATATCCTCAGTGCCTAGCACTGTGCCTTGCATGGAATAGGCACCTCAGATATTTGCTGAAAGACTAAAAGAAGAAAAAGACTTTAGAAAAATCAAACAAAGTGGTTAGGATCAAGTGAAGAGAGATGCTAAACTAGGGAAAATGAAGGTAAGAGATGAAGCTAAATATACCAGGAAGTTATTTGAGATTCCAGTCAAGGAAGAACCACACCCACTTCCAAAGGGTGATGTCAGCTTTTCTACACCGGCACTGTTTTCACAAAATCTCTGGAGGATTTTGAAGCAGCTCTTAGGAACATGCTATGATTAAGAACGCTTTTGTATATATGAAACTATCTGGAAATGTATGTGCGTGAAGCCTTCCAATTTTTTTGTATTTGTTTTGCCAAAGGAACCACAAGCCTGCAACTGCTCACAAAACAATCCCAAGTCCTAAAACCTTGCCAATGGAAATCAAATTAAAAGCTCTACAGCCCACAAGAAATTAATTCTCTCCAATGGACATGTACAAGGAACAAGTAACAACCTCTTAGAGTGTAAAGCAAGTCCAGGGGGGACAATGTACAAGGGAGTCCCACCTATACCCCTGGAATACAGACTCAGAGACCACCAGATCTACCAACCAAGGCTGTTATCCCATTTCTGAAGAATGCAGAGCAGATGATTTTTGTAATTTCTGCTCAATGGGATTTGCTAATTACTGTGGAATAGTGATTGTCTGTTTTCATTCTTTCCACTTCTCAATAGCAGTTTTATGGCAGCAAACCTGTTCTTAATCTGTTATTCTATGCTAGGTGTATGCTGGTTGTGGGTGAGGATCAGCAGATAACTTTTATTTTGTAGTGGGTCAGACCATGAGGATCGATATCCAGACATAATGGAAAGAATGGCAACTTATTCCTAGACTTTCAACTAGATACAGTAACGATGGCCTTTAGGATTGTTACTTGGAGAAGGGATGAGTATGCTCTGTGTGTGGGAAGAAGGGTACATATACATTTGATCCATTGTAGTAATTTGCTTTCGAAGAGATGACTGTGTACCCCCGGTATCTGTTCTCCACTTCTTCAAAAATAGTTTTGGCTAGAATATAGCCACTCAGCTAAAGACTGTTTTCAGCCCTTACAACTAGGTATGGACATGTTTCTGTATTCTGGACAATGGAGTGTGAGCAAAAATAATATAAGCAAATGCCTGGTTCATTTCTTAAAAGGAAAGAATTTTCTGCATTTCCTTTTTCCATTCTTCCCATTGAAGGAATTCAGACACAATGGCAGGTGCTAAAGCTGCCATCTTATACTCCTGTGGGGGCTACTATATCATCAGTCTTGAACTTCTATTATTCTGGTTCTTGTTACAAAAGTTTAACCAGCATTTTGATTATTAAAGTAACAATGGACAATTCACGTAGTGTCCATATCTTTCAGTTTCTTCATATCTAAAATGGAGATACTAATTGCAGCTGTTTTCTCAGGATTATTGTGAGGATTAAACAAGGTCATGTCTTGAAAGCACTTAGTCTTTGGTACATGGTAACCGTTGGAAAAATGATAACTATTGTAACAAGCTTAGCCCTACTTTAACTTAAACTCCTTCATATACAGGAATGACCACAATTGACCATGACACTCTGCCTTCTCCATACCTGGTCTGCCTCACTCATCAAGTTACACTTTAGTATTTTAAAAGCTGATTTATTTTTAGTAAAATTAATTAAAATCTATTTTGAATCTTAATTACCTGTCATTTTTATCACTCCACACACATCACTCCATTCTCAGTAAACTGTGAGAGGTAAATGACACTAGTGAAAATCTCACACAACTAAATTAGCTGTTGGACCCACAGTCAAACTGTATACAAAGTAAGACAGTCTTTCCTCCTTTGTAAGCCAATTTTATTTCCAGAAAAATCTTTTAATCTATGTTTTGGGTAAATATTCAGGAATAAATTTTTTTCCTGTGTAAACCAACAGTAATCATCTCACTTAACATTGCCTAGAATTCGCCCTGTGACTGGCTAATTTCACTTGGAATAATGTCCTCAATGTTCACCCATGTTGTTGCATACTGCAGGATTTCCTTCTCTGTAAGGCTGAGTAGTATTTCATTGTATGTATATACCACACATTTTAATTAATTTATCTATTAACAGACATTTAGGTTGTTTCCACAACTTAGCTATTGTACACTTAAAAATCTGTTAGGAAGGTAGAGCTTATGTCAAAAGTTCTTACCATAATAAACTTTAAAAAAAGAAAAAATTATCAAATTTACTGACTGTAATTTTTAAAAATATTATAATCTGTATTTAAGTAGCTCACCATATCTTCATACTGGGAATTTTTTCCTTCCACCTACATTCAACATTTGGTTTGAAAGTTTTGGATCTACTGAGTCCAAGAGGTTCTAAGAGCCATTATATATTTTAACAGAACGTTTCATTAATAAAAACAGATTCATTAATAAAAACAGATTAGATAGACAAGAATTAATTTGAAAGAAAGCTTCATAATGCTTCCTGATGGTAAATATCATTTAATGACTTTATGGGAAAATTGTAACTTACTATAAACCTCAGCATGTAAACTCTGAGAAATCAACTTCAGTAACTAAGAGTGTTAAAACATTATATTGACCACTGTCACGTCAATGGATATCCAACTGGTCACTGGCAAGACTGGCCATCTATGTGACAGGATGTATGATTTACCAGAATCAATGGTTTTTGTCTATTCTGAGATTCTGTATTTAGCTACAAAGATTCATTTCCTCAAAAATATGGTATAAAATTGAAATGCTTATGTTGGTTCTTCTGTTTGGCTATATGTTTCTCAGTAAGTTATTTTACTGTTCAACATCTCATTTCCCTTACTTGTAAAAGGGAAATAGTAACAGTTTTTTAACCTAAATAGATGTTGTAAAACTTAAAAATGATAATGGATATATTGTGCTCACTGCATGCTTGGAAAATAGTCCCTGCATATTCCACCTATTATCATGTTTTTTAACTTTTCATTTCAAAATAATTATAGATATGTAGGAAGTTGCAAAGAAATGTACAGGTTAGTGCCATGCATCCTTTACCCAGCATCTCTCTATATTTACATGCTGCATAATTTCAGTGCAATATTAATGCCAGGAAATTAACATTGGTACAATCCACAGAGGTTATCCATGTTCTTTCAGTTATAAATGCAATCATTTGTCTGTGTGTGTATATATTTATATGTTTGTGTGTGCAGTTCTGTGCAATTTTATCAGATGTGCCGCCTCCTGTAACTATCACCAAACTCAACATACTGAGCTATACCATCAACACAAGCCTCCCTCATGCTACTCCTTTACAGCGATACACAACCCCTCAGCCCTCCTATCCTTAATTGCTGGCAAGGAATTATCTGTTCTCTATCTTTATGTTTTTATTTCATATTTGAATGTCATGTGAATAATAGAATAAGATAATCCCAATTATCTGTTTAAGCAACTGTTGTGTTTCCTAAAATACCATAAAAGTTCCTTGTGTTGTAATATAACTGAAATGCTTACACTTTGATTTGGATACTCCTAATCATTTCACGAAGAGCTATTTTCCTTAACTACCAAAACCAAAAACATAAATGAAGAAAAAGTGCATGCATTAGGGGACCATTTATTTCAAGGTTTTATTTTTAGTTCCCACTATTTACAAGGTAGTATGTGTAGTCCAGGACTTCAGAGCCCAGGGCTTATAAAAGGATTTTCTGTTAAGAGTCACAGCTAGGGCTTCCCTGGTGGCACAGTGGTTGAGAGTCCGCCTGCCGATGCAGGGGGCACGGGTTCGTGCCCCAGTCCGGGAGGATCCCACGTGCCGCAGAGCGGCTGGGCCCGTGAGCCATGGCCGCTGAGCCTGCGTGTCCAGAGCCTGTGCTCCGCAACGGGAGGGACCACAACGGTGAGAGGCCCGCGTACCGCAAAAAAAAAAAAAAAAAAAAGTCACAGCTAATGGCTCTTAATTTCCAAAGCTGAAAAAAAATGTCTCTATGTTACAAAAAAAGTCTCTATGTTAACCTCTTTCATTCCAATGCTCATTGTTTGTATTAAGAAAAAAAGAGACTAAAGAGTATTGATTTCCAACAATGTATTAAGTACTGTGCTAAGGCACCTTTTAGGCATATTTTTGGTTTACTCTTTATAATAGCTCTAAAAGAGAAGTATTACCATCCCAATTTTAAAGATCATGATCTAAGTCTCAAGGAGATTAAATACTCATATTGTGTTTCCTTTTGATTCTTTGGTTAACAGATTAGTATAAATCTTAATAATTGTACTATACTTCCCTTATAGTCAATAAAGTGTTAATATTCTTATTATTGGTTTTACCTATAAAAATTTCAGCCACTTACTACTTAAAACATGTTTATTATATTTAATAAAGTAGCTACTCATTACAGCAGGAATACTATTTGAGTCCTAGTTTCTGATTGTTTTAGATCATTAATCTCTCAACTCCTGCCACAAAATCCAGCCATTTAATGGATAAGATTGTAAGGACACACAGAAGTCAATAATACCACACTTTGACAGCTCTAACAGTTTGTTGGTTTGGTACAAATTTATAAAATCTGCAGAATCTAATAGCTCTTGCAATGACCCCTGACCACTTGTTCATTAGTCAGTACAAATATTTTATACAATTGCTCTCCTATTGCTATCAATTAAAGAGAAGGTGGTAGCAGAAGCTACATTTCATCAGGTTGTAGAAAATGGTGAGAATTGTTTGCTGCCATTTCTAATTCCCTTGAGTATGACAGGAAAGCAAGGATGAAAAGATATTAAGATTGATGAACAACAAATGATTTTAAGAAAATAATGCATCTCTGATCTCCAAAATTTCTTTGAACTGAGAAAAGGCATAATTTCTCTAATTACAAAGTCAGAGGTGAAAGTGCCTGTCTAGACACTTAGAATGGTAGGTGCTGAACTTCTGCATTCTTGGTGGAGAGTGTGTGTGTGAGCATTTAAAACGGGCTTTGCTGTGATGTATGTCATAGTGTTCTGCCTATGTTTTCCTCTAAGAGTTTTATAGTGTCTGGCCTTACATTTCGGTCTTTAATCCATTTTGAGTTTATTTTTGTGTATGGTGTTAGGGAGTGTTCTAATTTCATTCTTTTACATGTAGCTGTCCAGTGTTCCCAGCACCACTTATTGAAGAGGCTGTCTTTTCTCCACTGTATACGCTTGCCTCCTTTATCAAAGATAAGGTGACCATATGTGTGTGAGTTTATCTCTGGGCTTTCTATCCTGCTCCATTGATCAATATTTCTGTTTTTGTGCTGGTACCATACTGTCTTGATGACGGTAGCTTTGTAGTATAGTCTGGAGTCAGGGAGCCTGATTCCTCCAGCTCTTGTTTTCTTTCTCAAGATTGCTTTGGCTATTCAGGGTCTTTTGTGTTTCCATACAAATTGTGAAATTTTTTGTTCTAGTTCTGTGAAAAATGCCTCCTAGAGTAATGGAAATAAAAACAAAAATAAACAAATGGGACCTAATGAAACTTAAAAGCTTTTGCACAGCAGAGGAAACCATAAACAAGACAAAAAGACAACCCTTAGAATGGGAGAAAATATTTGCAAATGAGGCAACTGACAAAGGATTTATCTCCAAAATACACAGCAGCTCATGCATCTCAATATCAAAAAAGCAAACAACCCAATCCAAAAATGGGCAGAAGATCTAAATAGACATTTCTCCAAAGAAGATATACAGATTGCCAACAAACACATGAAAGGATGCTCAACATCACTAATCATTAAAGAAATGCAAATCAAAACAGCAATGAGGTATCACCTCACACGGGTCAGAATGGCCATCATTAAAATTCTACGAACAATAAATGTTGGAGGGGGTGTGGAGAAAAGGGAAGCCTCTTGCACTGTTGGTGGAAATGTAAATTGATACAGCCACTATGGAGAACAGTATGGAGGTTCCTTAAAAAACTAAAAATATAATTACCATATGACCCAGCAATCCCACTACTGGACATATACCCTGAGAAAACCATAATTCAAAAAGTGTCATGTACCACAATGTTCATTGCAGCTCTATTTACAATAGCCAGGGCATGGAAGCAACCTAAGTGTCCATTGACAGATGAATGGATAGAGAAGATGTGGCACATAAATACAATGGAATGTTACTCAGCCATAAAAAGAAACGAAACTGAGTTATCTGTAGTGAAGTGGATGGACCTAGAGTCTGTCATACAGAGTGAAGTAAGTCAGAAAGAAAAACAAATACTGTATGCTAACACATATATATATAGAACCTAAAAAAATAAAACTGTTCTGAAGAACCTAGGGGCAGGAGAGGAATAAAGATGCAGAGGTACAGAATGGACTTGAGGTCATGGGGCGGGGGAACGGTAAGCTGGGATGAAGTGAGAGAGTGGCATGGACATATATACACTACCAAATGTAAAATAAATAGTTAGTGGGAAGCAGCCACATAGCACAGGGAGATCAGCTCGGTGCTTTCCACCTAGAGGGTTGGGATAGGGAGGGTGGGAGGGAGACGCAAGAAGGAGGAAATATGGGGATATATGTTTATGTAGAGCTGATTCACTTTGTTATACAGCAGAAACTAACACACCGTTGTAAAGCAATTATAGTCCCATAAAGATGTTAAAAAATAAAATAAAATAGTGCCCAAGGCACAATACACCTAGTAAAAAAAAAAAGCTATACGGATATATTGTACAAAACAGGGAATATAGCCAATATTTTATAGTAACTAAAGATGGAATATAGCCTTTTAAATTGTGAATCATAATAAAAAAATTTGGACTTAAAAAAAAATAAAACAGGCTTTGCAGTCCACTTAAACGATGCCACTTCCCTGATAATAAGATGTACTGGCTAAGATGAACCATTTTGGCTCCATAAAGGTGAAACAACATTTTGTCCATATTTTCTTTCTTTTTCAGACTTAGTCATCTTCAAAAGCAAAATCTTTTAAGTTTTATAAACTTTTGACCAGGCTTGACAAAATATCTTAGCTTTCATTTCTGGCAGAAGAGTAAAACAAACAATGCATACATGTGTCAGTGAAAATTAACTGGTAAATGAACCTGTGATACATATTTTAAGGCAATTTATTATTTATTAATGCATTATTTTTTAGAAAATTCTTTCTAAAATGACCACTGAAGGAATTTTACATATGTAGTCTTAAAATGTATTGGCACCTTTGATACCTCAAAATGCTTTATGTGTTTTTTAAAAAAAATTTATAATAATGTACATGAGAATTTTTTTGTGTGTGTATTAAGAGAATACACTATTTGGTTAATATTTCTGTAAGGGAGTTTCTTAAGGTCAAACAACCCCTAAATTGCAGAGCTAAGTGCAAATCAGTTCTGTCAAACTCCAAAGGTCTTGCTTTTGCCTTGATAACCAAGCTCAGCAATGCTCATTCCCTATCATAGCATTTCTTAGAAAACCGAATAATTATCCATGATAAGAAATTTATATGTAAATAATTAAAAAGCCAATTGTTTTCTTTTTCACTGACTTAATCTTACAGTCTTTATCCTTGATACCTTTTCAATAAGTTCAGTAATTTTTGCTGTACTAGATTCTAGGTTTGTTTCTAGAAAGACAATGCACCACAAGTTTCTTGGTATGTCTTTAAACATGGTGAGTAAAGACAGAGGCTCTCTCAAGAGCCAGATAATCTAAGTTCAAACTGTGGCTCCACCATTCACTATTATGTGACCTTGGGCAAGTCAATCCATCTTCTGACTTCTTTTTTCATCAGTAAATCAGGGGTGAGAATGATGCCCACCTCATAGGGATTCTATGTTAAGTGAAGTCAATCATCTAAAGGGTATAGTGTATTTCCTGGCCCCTAGTAAGCACTATTAAATGGGAAATATTATACTTACAGTGATGAAGGTGTACCAGATGCTCTATTAATCCCCAAAGACCTTAAAATGAATAAAATATGATCCTGACTGCAATGAACTCACTGTTTACTATGTGTTAATTCTAAAATAGAAGTTTACACAGGGGATAGTGATTAACATAGCAGAGTTGTCAGCTAAATTTAAGGAAATTAGCAATGGGTTTCTTAAAGTGGTGGAATTTGATCTGAGTCTTAAAGGATAAATAAGAGATTAACAAGACAAGAAGATGAGTATTCTGGGAGGTAGGAACAATAGGGGCAAATGCAAAATCGTTTTCAGAGAAGTGTGGTGCAATTCTGCTCAAGAAGTCAAGTATAAGATGCAAAGATGGGATCTGAGGCTAGACAGAAAATTATGATCCTAATGTATTCTATATTAGGAGTGTGAACATTTTGATTAGAAAATTGGAGTAACTTGGTATTTAAAAAGTTTATTTGTAAGAAAGAGACAAGATCCCTTGAGGGTTAGTGAAAAATTAATTACAGGAAAGAGTAACAGTGGAATTAAGAAAAATTAATGTCATGAAAATAAATAATCACAATAGTTGAGCCCATCTTATTCTCAATTGAAAAAAACTTATCTACAGAGTGTGGCTTCTAGGAAAGTTACTAAAACAAAATCTAAATATAATGAACAAGCTGAATTAGAAAACCAGGTGGTATGGAGGAGTGATTCAGACATGTCTCAACCACCAAACATGAATTAATCTTTTTATATAGTATCATTATCGTTATTAAATAGAAAAAAGGGACAGGATGTTAAGGGTGCATTTTACAGATATAAAAGATGTATTTAAGGGCTTCCCTGGTGGCGCAGCGGTTGAGAGTCCGCCTGCTGATGCAGGGGACACGGGTTCGTGCCCCGGTCCGGGAAGATCTCACATGCCGCGGAGCGGCTGGTCCCGTGAGCCATGGCCACTGAGCCTGCGCGTCCGGAGCCTGTGCTCCGCAACGGGAGAGGCCACAACAGTGAGAGGACCGCGTACCGCAAAAAAAAAAACAAGTTGTATTTGAGCATTCTAGAAAGTTGCAAAGCCAAGAAAGATATAGACTGGGTTTTATCAAGATGTTTTAGGGATTCTAAGAAGAAAGAAAATAACATGTTCAAGTAAAATTAGTTTTAAAAGAAAAATATTTAGTAAGGTTGTTGAAAAGATAATAAAAGTACTGTCAATGACATCTTTAAAATGACAAAATTGGTTTTCATGGATAGAATAAAATATTTGAAAGTATTTTGTCTGATTATATCTACCAGCTAAATAAAATTTATGTAGTAATTCTACTAAAACATTCTCGGTTTCCTGTAAGTTGTATTAAACTAGACACTTGTTTTCATATTCTATCAGCATTGAAGGACTCACTCATGAGAATTTTTCAATACCTTAAGAAACTCCCTTACAGAAATATTAACCAAATAGTGTATTCTCTTAATACACACACAAAAAAATTCTCATGTACATTATTATAAATTTTTTTTTAAAAACACATAAAGCATTTTGAGGTATCAAAGATGCCAATACATTTTAAGACTACATATGTAAAATTCCTTCAGTGGTCATTTTAGAAAGAATTTTCTAAAAAATAATGCATTAATAAATAATAAATAAATTGCCTTAAAATATGTATCGCAGGTTCATTTACCAGTTAATTTTCACTGACACATGTATGCATTGTTTGTTTTACTCTTCTGCCAGAAATGAAAGCTAAGATATTTTGTCAAGCCTGGTCAAAAGTTTATAAAACTTAAAAGATTTTGCTTTTGAAGATGACTAAGTCTGAAAAAGAAAGAAAATATGGACAAAATGTTGTTTCACCTTTATGGAGCCAAAATGGTTCATCCTAGCCAGTACATCTTATTATCAGGGAAGTGGCATAGTTTAAGTGGACATGAGCCTTCTGCCAGGATTTGACTCTGTTGTAGTTGCTACCTTGCCTACTGTCACTTCAGGTTGTATGATTTTGGGCAAATTAATTGACCTCTCTGCTTTTGTGGCTTTTTATCAAAAAAAAAAATTTAAAAATTAGCTCAGCCAGAAAGTTGTTGTAAGAATCAAATAAGTTCATATTTTAAAGCACTTATAACAGCATCAATAATAGAGTCAGCACTATATAACTGTTAGCTCTTATTATTGATAAAAAATAACTTTTTTACTTCATATTATCATTTCCTCCCACTTCTACACACATGCATGTACACACACACACACACACACACACACACACACACACACACATATCAAGGTATTAGAGGAAGCAGGAGCAACACAAGCAAAAGCAAAGAGACAAGGTGTTTTCAGACAAAATGTGGTTTGATTCTGCAAGAGAATGAAGCATAATGGGGGAAATGGTGGGAACTGGAACAAAACAAGAAATTGGGATACAAATAATGCCCATAAGGAGAGCTAAAGTTCTCAATACTCACTGACCTTGCTTCACTTCCCCAGAAAGACAACCCTAATTCACACCTTTGTTTCAAAAATAAACAAAAGCATTCATCAAGCACCCACTGGAGTGTGTGTGTCAGAAGCAAGGTGCCACAGCACATCCCGTAATAAACAGAAGATGATTATAGTTTTCAAGAATTTTAATCTATCATTTAATCTATCAAAGCATGTATAAGTAATAGAACACCAGTTCTTCCATTAAAAGGCTGAATGTGATTAATGCCATAATAGGATTACAAAATTCTCTCACTATTTACCATTCAGAGGATGAGGAAGAAAATCACATCTAAGGGGAGAGATAAGGGGGCACTTTTAAGGAGGGAGTGGCATTGAAGGATAGAAACAAAAAAAAGGTTGGATTTCAGTGTCTGGAAATGTAATTTATAACATCTTTCCATGATTTCAGTGCAATGCCACAATCTCTTTCTTTTCTTCAGCAACATAAAGCCATATAATCTATAATTATGCAATTTCCAGTAGAAATATGGTTGCGTTTGTTAACGCAGTTTAGGTTGCCTTTCTCAAAATCCTCTCTAAGAGCCACCTTCAAATTAAACTAATAATTGATTGAAACATCTTCCAGCTTCCTGAAATCTGAAACCTATGCCAAATGTGACATTAGCTGCCAGGAAGCTCTGATCTTTCTTGGGCGGGTACAACAAAGTCTTATATCCCATTAAATATTTAACCACACATTATGAAAAATTTAAGACTAAATCACTCGATGCAATTCAAAAAAACTGAAACAATATGTCAGATGCATAGATTTGTATTGATAATATTTCCACAATTCTTTTTATTAAAATTGCACATTATGGTGCATGAATTTTAAAATGTCATTCATAAATAAAAATGAAAAGCAAATGCTTATGGAAAAATTCTTCAGTTTGACTTGAATGATGTAAACTTTTCAATATAAAAGATGCTAACCAGCAGATAAGGTCATTTTCTGGGCCAAACATACATTATTCAAGAGAATAGCACTGGCAGACCATGGTGACCTCAAGAAAGCTAGAAAGTGCAGCCTTGCATACTGCATTCCAAATGTAGGAGCAAAGAAAAAGTAGCCCTGATGCCTGATTCTAGAGAGATGTATTTTCCTTAACCTTTGATGCTCTGCTCCATATTAAGGGTTCCATTCTCTAGCAATCTCATTTTCCCCAGCTTCTTTTGCTCAGAATTTCTTCAGATAACAAGATATAAAAGATTTTAATAGCAGAGAAGAACAGTTGTGAGACTGAAACTTAGCAGGAATTTGGGGACTGCAACATCATGTGTCTTGTAGGAAAAATACAAGATTTTAAGGACAGAACCGGGTTCCATCCCAAGTCTACCATTTAAAGGTAGTGAGCAACACTTGCAGGTCACTTGACCTCCCTAAGTATCACCATTAAAGTGACAAGACCTTCTCTGAGTTTTGGGGACGGTTAAATTCGTTAAAATATTTGGGGCATCTGGCTTATCACTTCATGTACCCTAGAGACTCAGTAATGTTGGTTCTTGCATTTTCTATGGAAATCGTTAAGTATGGAAGTAATTTTTGAAAATACAAAAAATGATACAATTACCAAACTTTATGTCCCCTTTTTATTTCTCACTCTGCTTCATTGAACTTTGTTGATCCCCCATTTCCTTCTACAAAATTTCTTCTTTCTTTAAGGAATTTCTCTTCTGCTTCTCATTCTATATCTCAATTATTTGTCTTGTCTGTTTGCTCTTCTCTTTATGGAATATCATCAAATATTAGATATGTTGGTATTCCTGAGGGTCCCACCCTTGCTCTCCTTCTTTATTTTGCTGAATGACTTAATTTGTTCATATGGATTAACTTCAACTTTTATGTCAATAGCTCTAAAATCTTAGCTCCTGTGATTCATATATTATTTGCAAACATCTAAATTGTCTTCAAGTCAGTATACGAAACCAAAGTCATATCTTTCCTGCTAAACCTAAGCCTCTGTAGCAGTCAACCAAAGTAAAACCTCGGATATTTTATTTTTTCCACTTCTTCACCCACAATACTCAATCTATTACACTGTTCTGTTGATTCCATTTTCTAAATATCTCTTGGTTGACCTCTTACCATTCTCACTGCTACCACTGTAGTTTTAACCCCCATCAGTCATCTATTAAAAAATTGTATCAATTTATCTCCAAGTATTTAATCATTTTTTTCTTTACTATCCAGTACAGAAGCCACTCACCACACGTGGCCATTGAGCACTTGAAATTTCATGGCTAGTCCAAATTCAAGTAGCTGTGAGTGCAAAACACACACACCAGATTTTGAAGACACAATACGGAGAGGAGAATATAAAATATCAATTAATAATGTTTATATTGATTGCATATCAAAATCATAACATTTGGGACATATTGGGTTAAATAAAACATGAAAATTAATTTTATCTGTTTATTTCTACTTTAAAAAATTTAAAGAACATGTGTGACTTGCATTCTATTTTTATTAGATAGCACTGTCTTACCCACTTACCCATTTTCTTGTCAGTCATCTTTCCATGATACAAATTGGATTGTGTCATTCCTTGCTTTAATCCTCTTGAATAGGTTTTCAGTATCTTTGAAGCAGGGCTGCCTCATTGTGCATTTCTGTAAAACAATGAGAATGGTGCTAATTTCAGTTGTACAACTCTACCTGTAAAACAAGCTTAAGTTGTCTCTCATGTTTTAAGAGTCCTCTCAACTTATTTCACCATCTTTATCCCACATTACACCCTGTCCCAACACTGAATCCTGACCACTTTAGCCACACTTGACTAGTTCAATTTCCAAACAATCTATTCACTTTTATGACCTTATACCATTTAATATCCTGTTTTCAAGACCTGGAAATGCCCTTGTCTAGGCAATCACTGACTAATTTTCAAGGTGCAATTGAGAACTTAACTCTCCGGAAAGACTTTTCCTTCAAACCTCCTCCCAAAAAGAACCAGTTGCTTTCTTTTGTTCTTAGTAACACGTGGCACATGACTGTATTTTGTACGTATTACTTGTAAGAATTGGTTTATATAGATGTCTCATATTGGTGTACCAAATGGTTCAGATGAGACACTATGATTTATTCGCTAAGCCCACATTTTTTTCTTCTACCTACATTCTATTCTCCAGTAGTGGAATCCCTGTCCTTTAAAAGAAAATAAAGACTTGACTGGGCCCAGAGAAGATACTGGGAATTTTAGCTTCATTTGGAAAACTAAATTCTTTGGAAGATACAAAAATAAGTTTAGTTTTCATCTAATAATATAAATGATGATTCCCACTTTTTAGAAAATTATAATCTTATTGATAGAAAAATGACATGCATTGAAAATACTCTTAAAATTATAAAATTATCTTTAATCAAAGTGGGCATAATATTTTTAAACCACTGGCTCCCAGAATATCCTAAACTAAATGCTATGTTGGAGAGTTTCTCTCTCCCAGGGACAGTAGGAAATAATCAGTCAGAACTGCTCAACCTTGTTTCTGGCATGCTGAGACATATCTAAAAATTAGACACATTAATGAGTAAAAGACAAACCAAACTATCTCTAGATGGTTTCCAATTGACTCAGAGTTCATGTGGCTTACAAGGAAGCAACTAATCCACCATATTTGCCTTTTAGTTTCAGACTGGAAAGATGTAGACAAGTGTTAACTTCAGCAGAGTGTCTGACTAAATGAGAATGGTTCAATCAGGACACACAGCTGTTAGTTACGTAAGGATAAGCTGTACCCTCTCACATTCCTACAGGCTTTTAGGCCCATATCTTTCTGGTCTAGTGCTAATTTTTAAAGGGTTTATTGGGCAATGAAAATGGTCCTGCGAGACTAAATTAAACTAGACTTCTTGAACTAGGTAAATATACCTGGGAACTCCAACTGGGGTTAAGGATAATGATTTAAGTTTCTACCACTTGCAAATATACGTTTTATTGAACATAAGAAAGTTTGTACTGTCAAATCTGTTATTCTACTAATTATAAAAATTAATAACACATTTAATTAGTACTTTTTGTATGTCAGGTATTATGCTAGGAATTTTATGTGTATTATTTCACATGATTATCCTCACAACTCCGTGAAATACACAGATATTGATTAGAGTTCTTAGCCACAAGCAGTAAAAACTACAGGTTAGGGGTGCTGACTCCTGGCAGTGGAAAATCCACGTATAACTTTAACAGTTGGCTCTCCCTATCTGCGGTTCTTCATCCATGGATTCAGCCAACCACAGACCATGTGGTACTGTGTATTTATTGCAAAAATCCACATATAAGTGAACCAGCACAGTTCAAATCCGTATTGTTCAAGGGTCAACTGTACTTTTACTTATTTAAGCAAAAAGAAACTTCATAAAAGATCTTTTTTTTCCATCCATTCTTCATTCACTCAAGGGTTGAACTTCCAGCAGAGAGTATCTGATTGGCCAAACATAGGTCACGTAGCCTTTCCTTGGCAGTAGTAGAGGAAGGGTCTGTCTCCTTCATCTTCCTGTACTTTATATAGGAAGTACCTTTCCACCAAAACTACACACTACTGTGGGGTGGGTAATTTCCCCAAACTGAAATCAAGGTGCTATTACAAAATATATATAAATGCTAAGAAGTCAGAACTTACAAAGATTCACTCTAGTCCACCCACATTACTGCCCAGCATTCACATTTATAGCTCATACTTCCAAAAGTGCTCCCACCTGACAAAGTGAAATTATCCCCCATAAAGCTGAAAATGAGCTTATTTTCTTCCTCCCAACATTGACTTTGGTTTTCTAGTATCTTGCTGCTATAACTCAAAGATAACATTCTTTAAGTGTAATCAGTAAAATTACCTGATTTTTAGTCTGGGTGTACTGCACGTATATAAGGATTTGAGTTTATCACTGCTTTACTTTAGTCCATTCAGAATGGCAACAACCCTACTCTGCAGTTCCTAAATTCTCCACGGCCTTCATAACATTGTGGAAGCTGTGTATTATCAGAGAGGCTTAGCTTCCGAGTAATACTGTATTTGTTTTCTCCACCACAGAGAACAAAGTTGCCAGATTCTCATCAAAAATGCAAATGGTAGTTTCACCACCTTATGTCCCATCTTGGCTAAAGAATTTAAAATTACTCAAATTAACTTGAGGGTCTTTGGCTGGCCTACATCCATGTTATGTATCAATTCATTTTTCAGTGGCTTTTATTTCTATTGAAGTATAGTCGGTATAATATCATTTAAGTTTCAGGTGTACAGTATACTGATTCAATATTTTTACAGTTTATACTCCATTAAAAGTTATTGCAAGATAATGGCTATAATTCCCTGTGCTATACAATATATTCTTATTGCTTATCGATTTT
Organism: Phocoena phocoena; assembly: GCF_963924675.1. Taxonomy (NCBI): domain Eukaryota; kingdom Metazoa; phylum Chordata; class Mammalia; order Artiodactyla; family Phocoenidae; genus Phocoena; species Phocoena phocoena. The sequence goes on along the minus strand of NC_089235.1, from coordinate 53,895,555 downwards.
ACACATAATAGTTTGTATCTCTTAATCCCATATCCCTAACATGCTCCTCCCCTATTCCCTCTTCCCAACAGTTACTTCTAGTTTGTTTTCTGTATCTGTGAGTCGGCTTCTCTTTTGCTATATACATTCATTTATATTACTTTTTAGATTCCACAGGTAAGTGATATCATACAGTATTTGTCTCTCTCTGTCAGACTTATTTCACTAAGCATAATATTCTCTAGGTCCATCTATGTTGCTGCAAATGGCTGCATTTCATTCTTTTTTATGGCTGAGTAATATTTCAGTGTGTGTGTGTGTGTGTGTGTGTGTGTGTGTACACACACACACACATTGTGTATATATATACCACAATTTCTTGATTTGTTCCTCTGTAGATGGACACTCTGGTTGCTTCCATATCTCAGCTATTGTCAATAGTGCTGCTGTGAACATTGGGGTGCCTGCATTTTTCATATTAGTGTTTTTGTTTTTTCTAGGAGTGGGATTGCTGGGTCATATGATAGTTCTATTTTTAGTTTTTTGAGGAACCTCAATACTGTTTTCTATAGTGGCTACACCAAGTTACATTTCCACCGTCAGTGTTCAAGGGTTCCCTTTACTCCTTATCCTCCAAAACATTTGTTATTTGTAGACTTTTGATGGCAGCCATTCTGACAGGTGTGAGGTGATATCTCATTGTTATTTTGATTTTCATTTCTCTGAAAAGTAGCATTTTTGAGCATCTTTTCATGTGCCTGTTAGCCATCTGTATGCCTTCCTTGGAAAAATGTCTATTCAGGCCTGCTGCCTATTTTTTGATTGGGTTGTTTTTTGTTTTTGATATTGGGTTGTATGGGTTGTTTATATATTTTGGATCTTAACCTCTTGTTGACCATAGCATTTGCAAATATTTTCTCCCATTCAGTAAGTTGTCTTTCATCTTACTGATGGTTTCCTTTGTTGAGCAAAAGTATTTAAGTTTAATTAGGTCCATTTATTTATTTTTCTTTTATTTCTTTTGCCTTAGGAGACAGATCCAAAAAAATACTGCTATGATTTATGTCAAAGAGTGTTCTGCCTATGTCCTTTTCTAGGAGTTTTATGGTTTCAGGTCTTACATTTAGCTCTTTATTCTATTTTGAGTTTATTTTTGCATATGGTGTGAGGAAATGTTCTAATCTCATTCTTTTACATGTAATTGCCCAATTTTCCTAGCACCGCTTATTGAAGAGACTGACTTTTTTTCCATTTATATTCTTGCCTCTTTTGTTGTAGATTACCTGACCTTAGATGAGTGTGTTTACATCTGGCTCTCCATTCTGTTCCATGGATCTATGTGACTGTTTTTGTACCAGTACCATGCTGTTCTGATTACTGTCACTTTGTAGTATAATCTGAAGTCTGGGAGGGTGATACCTCCAGCTCTGTTCTTCTTTCTCAAGATTGCTTTGGCAATTCGGGGTCTTTTGTGGTCCCATATGAATTTTAGGATTATTTGTTCTAGTTCTGTAAGAAATGTCATGGTTATTTTGATAGGGATTGCATTAAATCTGTAGATTGCTTTGGGTAGTATGGACATTTTAATATTAATTCTTCCAATCCAAGAGGAAGGAATTTTTCCTTTTTTTGTATCATCTTCAATTTCCTTCATCAATGGTTTATAGTTTTTAAGTATAGGTTTTTCACCTCCTTGGTGAAGTTAATCCCAAGGTATTTTATTCTTTTTGATGCAATTTTAAAAGGAATTTTTTTTACTTTCTTTTTCTGATACTTCATTATTAGTGTATAGGAAAGCAGCAGATTTCTGTACATTAATCTTTTATCCTGCCACTTTGTTGAATTCATTTGTTAGTTCTAGTAAGCTTTGGAGTGAAGACTTTATACTTTTTCTATATAAAGTATCATGTCATCTGCAAGTAGTGATGGTTTAACTTCTTCTCTTCCAATTTGGATGCCTTTAATTTCTTTTCTTGTCTGATTGCTAGGACTTCCAATACTGTGTTAAGCAGAAGTGATGAGAGTGGGCATCCTTGTCTTGTTCCTGCTTTAGAGGAAAGGCTTTCAGCTTTTCACCATTTCGTATGATGTTAGCTACAGGTTTTCCATAAATGACCTTTATTATGCTGAGATAGGTTCCCTCTGTACCCACTTTGATGAGAGTTTTTATCATGAATGGGTGTTGAGTTGTGTCAAGTGCTGTTTCTACTCCTACAGAGATGATTATGTCATTTTTATCTTTCTTTTTGTGAATGTGTTGTATCACATTGATTGATTTGTGAAAGTTGAACTATCCTTGTATCCCTGAAATAAATCCAACTTGATCATGGTGTTTGATCCTTTGTACATGCTATTACATTTGGTTTGCTAACATTTTGTTGAGGGTTTTTGCATCTATATTCATCAAGTGTATTTGCCTGTAGTCTGTTTTGTTTTGTTTTTCTGTAGTGGCTTTGGTTTTGGTATCAGGGTAATGGTGGCCTCATAGAATGAATATAAGAAGGTTCTGTCCTCTTCAATTTTGGGAATAGTTTGAGAGTATAGGTATTAGTTCTTCTCTATAGATTTGGTAGAATTCCCCTGTGAAGCTGTCCAGTCCTAGACTATTGTTTGCTGGGAGATTTTTTAAATTAAAATTCAATTTCATTTCTAGTGATCACTCTGTTCAAATTGGCTGTTTCTTCTTGATTCAGTCTTGGCAAGTTTATGTTTCTCTTGCTGCCTTTAGAATTCTCTCTATATCTTTAACTTTTGCCATTTTAACTATGATATGCCTTGGTATGTGTCTGTTTGGGTTCATCTTATTTGGGACCCTCTGTGCGTCCTATACCTGGATATCTGTTTCTTTCTTCAGGTTTGAGAAGTTTCCAACCATAGTTTCCTCAAATACATTTTTTATCCCCTTCTCACTCTCTTCTTCTAGGACCCTATAATGCAAATATTGGTATGCATAATGTTATCCTAGAGATCTCCTAAATTGTTTTCACGTATTAAAATTTGTTTTTCTTTTTGTTGTTATACTTGAGTGCTTTCCATTATTCTGTCTTCCAGATCACTTATTCATTCTTCTGTATAACCTAGTCTGCTTTTCATTCCTTCTAGTGAATTTTAAAACTTATTTCAGCTATTGAATTCTTCATTTCTGAATGGGTCTTTGTTAATGTGTTTGCTGTATACATCAATTCTTTAATTTAATATTTTTATTACCAATGTTTTGAATTTTTTCTGGTAAATTCTTTATTTCTGTTTTGTTATTCATTTTTCAGGGTTTTTCTCTGGCTCTTTCAACTGAGGGTAATTCCCCTTCCTTTTCATTTTTGCTTAACTTCATCCACCTCTGTGAATTTAGGTGAAACACTTACCTATTGCAGTTTTGAAGGGGTCATCTTATATGGGGGTATCCCTATACATACTGTGTGTCCAGTGCCTTCAGTGGGAGAGCTGGATGCAAGTCATGTCTTCCTCAAGTTGTGCTGACTCACACTTTGGTAGGGGGTGGACCTGGGGCTGGAGGGACTAGAGCTGGCGTTGGGTTCATGAGTGAGGTGGGACTTCCCCTCTGCTCAGTGGCCATCACCTCCCTATTGGGGGCAGGGTCTGATCCCAAGTTGCTGGAGCAGAAGCCCTGAGGGTCCAGCCCTAGCTGGTTCTATTCCCTGCGTGTGTTTTTCCATCTCCCCACACCAGGACCCTTGCCCCACAGCAGAGCAGTGCTGAAACAAAGAGTCCATGTGGGCTCCTGACTCTGCTCTACTACAGACAGAGGTCCAATGTGCTGCCTATTCAGGTGCCCACAGCTCTGCTCAGACACAGCATATGGTGCAAATCCCCTTGTTCCTCACAGCCAGTCACTGCCCACAGACTCTGCTGCTCCCACCCTGCTGTGGAATCACTGCACAGGTTAGGCAGGGCCCACATGGCCTCTTGGTGTGTAGTGAGGGGTGAGCTGTGGTGAAGTGGCTTGCTGTTAGAGATCTGGACTTCTTCTGAGGCAATGCCTGAGTAAGCTGCAACAGTAGTTGTCACTGGAACACCTGGGCTCTGCCCCAGTACAGGTCACCTCTGTGTCTTAGTCAGGTCTTTTCCCCTGTTGTGGCCACCCCAGATCCTGTGCCATGCTGTGATGTGGAGTGAGTGGGGCCAGGGCATTCACTCAGCTTGGGCTGGGGTGTGCAGTGAGGCAGTTGTGAAAAACCCAGCAGCTGCTAGAGCAGACCTCTCTCGACCCTGCCTCAGTGGCAAGCCTGCACATGCATGTTCCTCATGAGTGGAGCCCAGGCTTCCCACAGCCCTTCTATTAGTCCCAGCAGTTCTCCAACCAGCCAATGGGGCTTGTGTCCCCCGAGTAGGAACCCAGGACTAAGATGTCCAATCTGTGAATGGCTTACTCCCCAGGGAGCATGTCACCCTGTGTAATTTCTCTTTTCTTCTGAATCCCCTCCCAGGGGTGGAGGGCTGACCCACCCACTTTTCTTCCCTTACTACCTGGTTATGTGTGCATCTTGCAGCCATGATTGTGTAGGAGTCCTTCTGCCAGTTTCCAGTTAGTTTTTAGTGAGAATTGTTCCACATGGAGATGGATTTTTGATATATTCATAGGGAGAGGTGAGCTCCATGTCCTCTTACTCAGCCATCTTGATCCAAAACCCCTTCGGTGGCTCTTCTGATTCCACAAAAGAATAACAACAAAAACAAAATTATGGCTAAGTTTTAAAAAGATGGAGACAATCATAAATCTTCTAGAGGCTAACAAAGATAATGGAAATTGAAATAATTGACTTGAGAATGGACAGGAACTAAGATATTATTACCAAGTAGAGAACTCTATCCCTCCTTGATTGAGATGCCTTCATAGCTATATAGGTTGCATTCAGAGGGCTTCAGAGACATCAGCTGAAAATCTGGAGCACTTACACCTTTTTTAACATGGAACCTCTGTAGCTTGTCAGCAACTGCTTTCCACTTTTGTTTCTTGGATTCTTGCTCATCCATGAGTAGCTAAGAAGCTGACCTAGAAGGTAAATTGCAAAAGAAGTGTCAGTTTTATTTTTCTCCAATTCCGCCCTCTCTTTTTTATTGACACTTTGAATCCTGGCTGCTTTGCCCAGTTAAGCTGCAGCAAGTTTCAGAATTTAAGACTTTTAGCTTATTTTGTCTGCATCAGAAATAGGCAAGTGTCTAAGAGGAAAATGGAGGCAGTTGTGAGGCTCACCTCAAAGTTCTAGCCCTTATTCTGGGACCTTAGCCCCTTAATGCTGGCTGCCTTGGTTGTTCTCTGATGCTTCTATCAGTTGATGTTATATTTTGTCCAGGCTTCAAAGATACTGTTTTCAGGGAAACTAGTCTATAGGAAAGTACTCCATTATAACCAAAAGGTGAAAACGTTCCAGTAGCTGGGTTTATTTAGAGGTCCTTGAAAAGAAGTAAATAATTCAGACTTTCTAATTGGGTTACACTATGGATGATAGAATCTTTCACCAAGATAGCAGATATAGGAAGAAGGAAAATTTGGAAAGGAAGCATGGAGGAGGTGTTAAATAGCTCATGTTTTGGTTCCTTTCACTTGCAGCAAGGTAAGTCACACATGTGGAGCACACACACACACACACACACACACACAATTTGAAGCAAACATGATATACTTTATGTGGAGCACACATACACATACACACACACAAAATTTGAAGCAAACATAATGATACACTTTATGTGGACCCTTCTGTTTACGCTATGGCAAATAGAGTTTTCCACAACTAATAAATCACTTTATTTCAAATGTCAGGAAAATGGAAATATTCTACTCCACCAAATTTGTGAAGGTAAGGAATTTTCATATTACTCTGCCTTGAGTACAATTGTAGCTTCTCAGTTCTTCTAGGATGAATCTTGATGTGCCTTGGTTCAAAGTACTGGAATAGGTTATATTCTGAGAGAAAAAGTGTAAATGGCATATTCGATGGCTTATCTACATTATTTGTTCTTGACAGTCTCAGTTTAATTAAATTGATTTGGCAGAACAGAAATTCTAAAGCTCACAGAGCCTGGAAACAAAGATTTTTGAGCCTCTTTACTATTGCCTGATTCATGATCTTGTCTTTATTTTGCTAATTAGATAATAAATTTTATATCGCTATCTTCAAAACTCAGGCTGTTTTCTCAGGTTATCTGTAGTCTTCCCAATCTAAGTATTATCTTTTTGGCCAGAACTTAAAAAAAAACAAATGAGTTTGGAAAGATTTTATGTAGTAAATTTGTCACATACTGAAGAGAGTTTGCAGAGGTCTAGGGGGCAAATATCTTTTTCAAATGGATAACTGTTCCAAAGGTCATAAGGTATACCCAGTGCCTTTAAACTAATTAGATTGAAAAGCTTAATCCAGCAAATGCAGTTTACTTACTACAAACCACATTTGACCTCCTCCAAGTTTACAAATGATTTCCATCACTTGTGACGTTAGTATGATACCTCTATAACTTTTCACTGATGTAAGAGGGCAAACACTCAACCCTGGAGATGATCTATTGTACATCTCTTTACAGTCATTAGCAAATGCATAAAATTCCTGACTGCTTTATTGTAGAATGTACTTACCTTTAAACGCGCTTTTGTAAATGGGAATATTTCTCTTTCTTAATATCTAACGAGTGTACTTTCCAACCTTGGAGACAGACAACACCATTGTGACGATCACAAGCAAAGGGGATATGTTTGTTTTCTTAATTAAATTTATTTTATAATTTTAAACCAAAGTCACACAATGTATATCCTATGTGGAACCTGGAAGTTCAATTAATCCGATAGTTTACCATCAAAAGTAATTTTTTTCAACATTATATGGATCTAATTTATCTTAAATATGTGACTAGAAGCAGATTTTAAAACGAAGGAGGTAAAATTAAGGAGAGGTGAGTAAATGGAGAAGTTTGTCTTAATGTATATGTGGTTTAGATAAGCTATTTTATTTCAGCTCAAATCCCAGCATATTACATAAGTCATAGAAAAGTGTATTATGTATTGGGAGAATACAAATCATGTGAGGTGGCTGGCTGGCTCACAGTGATCCCTTCTTCTCTACAAATGGCCAGGTAATTCCAGAGTGCCATCACCTCTACCCTGGAGTGCATAGATACTTGCTTGACTCAGGCCAAGTTGATTCACCACTCCTATGGGAATTTAAACTTCAGTGGACCTGAAATTGACCTAAAGTCACTGACACTGAGTCACCTGCACTCAAGGAAAAAGAAGAGGGCCCTGAAATTCTACTATTCTAGTACAAAAAGAGCTCTGAGACTCAGTTATTATCTGTTCCCTTAATTCTATTAGCTACTCCAATATATTTCCCATAAATTGCTTATTCCAAAGCCTCATATGCAACCAGTAGGAATTCAACTCTGAAACTGATACAAGTGTAGCAGGATGTTATCTCTTTTGCCTACTTTCATACATGTGCTTAAAAAGCAAAAATTCAACCAAATTTGAAGATCCCATTTGGCTTTATTCAACAATTCATGAATGGGCAGGGCTTCCCTGGTGGCACAGTGGTTAAGAATCCGCCTGCCAATACAAGGGACATGGCTTCAAGCCCTGGTCCGGGAAGATCCCACATGCCGCAGAGCAACTAAGCCCATGCACCACAACTACTGAGCCTGCACTCTAAAGCCTATGAGGCACAACTACTGAGCCCATTTGCCACAGCTACTGAAGCTCACGCACCTAGAGCCCGTGCTCCACAGCAAGAGAAGCCACTGCAATGAGAAGCCCACACACCGCAACGAAGAGTAGCGCCCGCTCACTGCAACTAGAGAAAGCCTGAGCAGCAATGAAGACCCTGAGCAGCCCAAAATAAATAAATAAAAATAATAAAGTTCCCTTTAAAAAAAAAAACTTCATCATTAGGCAGCATCCCATCTTGCAGTTAGAAGGGTGCTCCAAGGAGCCATACAAAATAAAAGGCTTTTATAGAAAGGAGGCTGGGGAAAGGAAGTCATTAGCAAAGGAAAAAAAAAAGATTAAGGATTATTTTTAGGTCAGGACATCTTCTTTGGCAGAGGGGTGGGGAACGGAACAGCATGGGTTTTATGCCCATTATTGCCTCTTCTTCCTCTAGGGGACAGAGAGGACCCACATAACAGATTACCTCACTGGTGCAGACCAGAAAATTCCAAACTGGTTGATTAAGCTTACGTTTCCGGTGAAGGTTGAAATTGCAATTAAGTTGCAATTTCTCTGCTTAGTATCATGGGCTTTATCACAAATGACATCATCTTGGGCCTGTGGTTTCTCTCTTTAACAATTTTTCCTTTTTGATCAGACTCTCAGCCTGAGAGATGTGATCAAAATTTAAGTCATTAATGTCACTCTCAGCTATGGCTTTGCAGTTTTGTTGATCTTTGATGTGCTATCTGTAGGCCATGATGGTTTTGCTAAATCCCTGTGACATTCACAGGTTACGGTTCCAGGTTTATAATTCTTAAGTTGGTTACTGTTTTTGCTTCTTTTCCAATGTTCCAGTCTTAGGAAGATCTTTTCCCTGCTGGTCAGCAGCTGTGAACATGCACTTAAAGCTTTTGAGAGGATACAACACACCAGGGGATTATTATGATTACAATAAGCAGGATGTTGAGAAGAAAAAAATTGTTTTTCTACCCTTCTAGGTTCTTCTGGCTGGTCTAAGAATTAAATTGACATGAGACACTTTCATAGGAGGAAATCAAACAGAGTTTAGTAACATGTATACATGGGAGAGGCTCAAGAAATCTGAGTATCTCGCCAAAATGTCAGAAGCCCTCACCTTAAATACTAACTTCAGGTAAAGACTAAAGAGGATGTTGGGGGTAGTAGTGTGGGACTTCAAAGGGGAGGACAATTCACAGGGAGATGAAAAGCAAATGTTTGGTAAACAAATGTTTGCTGGGCCATGCAGAGATGATGGGACACAGGAATTTTAACCAACATACTTTGCTAGGTTCCTCGCTGTCTACCATACCTAGTTTATGTTCTTCTATAGTTATCTAAGGTGATAGCTCCCTTCCCTCTAACTACATCCTTTTAAACAGTTAATGGGAAGATCAAAGGTTCTTCCTGAGTCTTTTGTGGCTTGATTGTTTTCAGCTCAAAATAATCTACATGTCAAAAAGAAACATTGTGGGGTGGCAGGCAAATTTTGCTCACCTACTGGTAATTCCCAATGTTTAGAACATCCTTCTGGTTGCTAGATGGGATGGTGCCTGATTCAAGAATCCTTGAAAAAGTAAGTTAGCTCTTCAGATTTATACAATTGATTTTTTTTTTAACACATACATCACTCACTCATAGACAGGCAGGATAATATGATGATGAAGGATAGAGGTTTCTGTGATCTAGTTTTGGCTCCAAAATTTATTTAACTATGTGACCTTGGGCAATACATAATTTTTTCATGTCTCAATTTCCTCATTGTAAAATAGGACAATAATTCCATATACCTAATATAATTGTTGCAATTAAATGAGCTAACTTCACTGAAGTGTTAGATTTAAACCTGGCACATAGAAAACAATATAAGAGTGTTCTGTATGATTATTTCATAGCCATGAAACAAGAGGGAAGGGAGCAGGGCACAACCTTTGAAAGAACAACATAGCCATAGGACGTGACAAAAACTGGTTAGAACCAACTAGGTCCAAGACGGTGGAATATTCAACTTCCAGTGGATCTTGAGCCTCATCATATGCTCCTTGTAACACATTAGTATGCTAAATGACACACCCACCAGTGCCATGACGATTCTGAGGCTAACCATAAAAAGCCAAAAAGTGGGCAGTGGCCCAATTTCTGGAAATCTCTGCCCCTTCCCCAAAATAATTAGAATAATCCTCCCCCTCGTGAGCCTATGAAATTACCCAGCCCATAAAAACTAACCACTCCATATTTCAGCCTCTCATCTTCTGAGATGGTCCACACTCTGTCTGTGGAGTTTCTCCCAAGGCTTCTTGACTTCTGAGATGGCCCACACTCTGTCTGTGGAGTGTGTTTCTCTCTAAATAAATCCACTTCTTACTTACCACTTTGTCTCTCACTGAAATCTTTCTGTGATGAGACATCAAGAACCTGAGCTTCATTCAGTCCTGAGACCAGGTGTGTGATCTCAATTAAAAGACCGTGGGTTCAAGTCCCCATCTGAGTTACACAGTTTCAGCCACTGAGTCATAGGTACTGCTGTTCGGAGAAAAAAAAAAGGATTCAGAGCTGGGGGCAAGTCAAAAAGCAAAAGACAGCAGAGAAAGACTAACTGTTAGGGTCTGGAGCAGATAATGCAATGGAATTTCCACAGGCGATTGCTTATTATAGCTGAGCCTCTTTTGAAAAGCCATGTACTTGTGTCCAAAAGTAAGTCCATTTTTAAAGACTATAGAGTCTAAAATTCTTTTTTCATGCAGTGACATTGAAAAAGAAAATAATGATTTTTATACTGAATGAAAATTAAACCTGTGAATTACTGAACGTTAAGTGACACTATGTGTGTCTTGGCTACTTAAGTTCCTTCATTTTCTTAAAGAAAATAAAGATAGATATGTTTGAAAGAACTTATATACTAGGATCATGGCATGATGAAATTATGCCAAATAACAGAAAGAATTCCTTAACAAAAATATTAAAAGGAAAAATAGTCAATGACTCAGGAAAAATTAAACTGTAGATTAGTGCCTAACACTTCTTTATGAAGAAAAGAATTATTTTGGGAACTTCCCTGGTGGCACAGTGGTTAAGACTCTGCACTCCCAATTCAGGGGGCCCTGGTTCGATCCCTGGTCAGGGAACTAGATCCCACACGCATGGCACAACTAAGAGTTCACATGCCACAACTAAGGAGCCCACCTGTCTCAACTAAGACTCAGTGCAACCAAATAAATAAATATTTTTTTAAAAAAAGAATTATTTTAAAACTTAAAAAATGTTTTCATTTAATGAAATACAGACTCATAAAATAAAAGATTTATTGTTTCACTTTATGTTCTGTGGTTAAAACCTAGGATAAAACACCTCAGGCACTATTAATAAAACATGTCACCATTTAATGCATTAAAAAAGTGTCATGTTGGATAAGTTTTCTGAAGTTAGGGCAAATTAATCTTTTTCTATCTTAAAATAATGAAAATGTATATAAAAGTATGACCCCTGTTCTCATACAATTTAAATTCATTGGAGAGACATGTATACAAGTAAACAATTACAACAAAATAGTAAGGGTTGTAATTGAGTTAAGCAGAAGATGAAGTGGAAAAAGAGAGAAAAGCATTCCTGAGTCTTTAATTTTGATTTTTAATTGCATAATATTTTATTAATTTTTCCTTCTTTATCCTTTTTTTCATCTTCTTTAAGTTTTATTCTTGACTCTTTCATGAGGATCAAGGAAGACCACAGAGAGGGTGACGCAGGAACCCATGTTAGGTGAAGAGCACAATGTGAAAACATAACAGAGCATTTCATCTTTAAGGAACTAAAAATAGTATGATGTTTCTGCAACTTAAAGGCATCAAAGAAAATGCCTAAGGAAAAAACTGGACAAGTAAGCAGGGACCACCAAATCATGAAGGAACTATGCTATGCCCACGAGGCGTTTTATCTTAGAGTTGAAGAAATACAAATTGAAGAATTTTGCAGTTTCACAATGCTTGGGAAATACATCATTATTTGTAGTGTTGACTAAAAAAATATTCACAACATCAAAGTTGAGAGTTATGTTTTATTCGGCGGGAATTTTTAGGACTTCAAGCCCAGGAGGCAGCATCTCACGTAACCGGTTCCAAGGAGGCGAGGGGGGAGCTAGCATATATTGGAGTTTTGCAACAAAAGGCAGGTAATAGGAACAAAAGATTACTGTTAAAGAAAACTAGAAATGTCAAGTTAAGGAATTTAGTGCTTTTCTATGTATAGGAAGATGCAAGAGTCTGGGCTCACTGAAATCATTCCTTTTATATGCACCTCAGTTATCTGGGGCCAGTATCCTGTGTTTTCATGTCCTGAGTTTCCTCAGGGCTCACCTGCTCACCATTGGAGGGCTGCAATCCCTGATGACTGTGACATCCTTTGTTTACTGATAGGGCAGGCGATATTCCATTTCTCAGTAGGAATCAGGTTATAAGTCATTACTGTTACACGGTGTGATACTCTGATTTATCAGAAATGTATATATTTGATCATTCAGTTTATCATAAAGTTCAAGTAGCAGTAGATGAAGAGGGAGAAATAATAATCAAAGTAGTAGAAGAGTATAAAAATGTTTGTAATGGTTTTATAGGACAAATGAGTTGTTTCTTTAAATCTATTTCTACCCCACACTGGCTTCTCCAAACAATAGGCATATTTTGTTGGAACTATTGCTATATTTGCTCTATAGATGCTACAGCAAATATAAGTGCTGTGACAGAATTTGTTACCAAACCAAACTTGGGTCTGCTCACCTGGATGCAGTAAAGCCAATCTACTGGCACGGAGTTGTGGTGAAGGAAAATGCAGCATTTTTTGTAAAGGTGCCAATACAAGGAGGACAGGTGGCTTGTGCTCTAAAACCCCAAACTTCCCAAAGGGTTTCAGCAAAGCATTTTTAAAAGCAAGGTTAGGGGGTGGCATACCAGGGTACATGATCACTCGTGCACAATTCTCTGAGTGGTTGATGGTGATCAGTCCTTGGGCTCCAGAAGGTCTGGGGGCTACCTGCTCATGATCATCAAGTAGTTAATTTCTTCCCTTTGGTGGTGATTTTAGCATGTGAAAAACTCAGGAAATGTGCATCAGATACTACTATCTCGGTACATACTTTGGAGAGGAGATAAAGCAGAGGATATGGGGGAGGGATCTGTCCTGGGAAGGCCCCATAGTGTTCTGCTCAGTTACAGTATGATTATTTTGCTGTAAGGGATCCATTTTTGAAGACCAGGGTTGTTGTGATTTATAAGAAATGTATAAATATATTTTCATTCAGATAAGCAAAGTATGCTTCTCATATATATTTGGTCTTCATACACAGATCCTGGTTCACAGCTCCCCAAACCCTTGGAATTTGACAAGAGCAACGGGAGCATGTCTTAATATTTGGTCTCTTGTCCTCAGTTCCTGAAAACACTTCAGAGCCATAAATGGGTGTGTTGTTATTCATAACTCATGTTAATGAAAGTGACTTTTGGGAAGCACTTAAGGATGGGGGCTGGTTGTCAGGAGAACCAGCCATTTAACAGAAGGTTGGAAATTTCAGTCCTACCCCCTGATTTCCAGGGAGGAAAGAGAGCTAAAAGTTGAATCAATCACCAGTGGCCAATGAGTTAATCAGTCATGCCAATGCAATGAAGCCTTCACAAAAATCCAAAAGGAGGGAATACAGGGAGCTTCCAGATTAGGGAATTAAAAAACACTTCCATGTGCCACTATGTTGACCTGACAGTCTATGAGGACAGACACTCCTATGTTCAGGACCTCCCTCTATATATCTCTTCATCTGGCTGTGGATTTGTATCTTTTAATATCCTTTGTAATACATCGGTGATTTAGTGAGTACATAGGTTTCCTGAGTACTGCAAACCATTTTAGCAAGCTAACTGAACCCAAGGAGAGGATCCTGGTTCCTCTGATTTACAGCCAGTCTGTCAAGAAGTACAGGTAACCACCTGGACGTGTGATTGGCATCTTGAGTTGGAAGGGCTCCTTGAAACATCCAGTTTGTAACCCGTTGGTCAGAAGCTCAAGTAAAAACCTAGGTTTGAGATTGACATCCAAAATGGAGAGCCATCTTATGGAACTGAAGCATTTACCTATGGAATCTGATGCTAAATCTCTGGGTAGGTAATGTCAGAATTGAGTTGAATTCTGATACCAAGAATTGCTTGTCTGGTTTGGGGGAATCTCCACATATACATGTTGGAATTGGGTCCTGGAACCCCAAAGACATGGGTATTCAATGCATGAGTTAAATATTAATTAAATTGTCCTGGAAATTTTAAACTAAAACAACATCTGTTTGAAGTTACCTACTATGAGGCATGGATCTTACTATTAATTGGTCTCAAAATTTCCGAATTCAACATTTAAGAAGTGATTTCAGAGTAGCTAAAATCCCTTAAAGGCATCAGGTTTTACAAAAGTATAGAGGGAAAACAGAAAAATTAATATTCCTTAAAGGCAAATTACTTTATCTAAATTTATTGTAATTAGAAAGGATCCTGAGTTAGGAATAAAGAGATATTAGTTCTAGAGCTCTATTTTTATGCTCTAACTACCTATTAGCAGATTATGCCTTAAAAAGTAGTAAGAAAAATGCTGATTAATGTATTCTCTGTTCTCTCGATGAAACATTATGTGAGCATCAGAGACAACAGTTCTGAGCAGCAGCAATTAAATTCAGGATGTCATATTCTTATTTATGTTATTAACTTTTTTTATTAAGACCATAAAATGCCTGGGTTGAAAAGTTGTAATTTGTATTTTAGTATCTACACCATCTGTGTCCATGTATTTGTCACTTAATTTGAATGATAGTAATAGATAAGTAATTTTCACTTTCTGGATCTCCTAGCTAATGACAAAATCATCTCCATGGTAAATTTTACATATATATAAATTATTCCTGGTTTCACTTTAGGAGAATAATTGGTGAATGAGGAATGAGATACAGAAGTTAGCTCATTACAAGAGCATAGTCTCTTTAGCTAAACAGCTATAAATTATGATATAGCTTTTCTTTTTGGTGTGTACATTTCAATTTTGGGGGGTTATTGAAGTATAGTTGATTTATAATATCATGTTAGTTTCAGGTGTACAGCACAGCGATTCACATATAGATATATAGATATATTCCTTTTCAGACTCTTTTCCCTTATAGTTTATTACAAAATATTTAGTATAGTTCCCTGTGCTATAGAGTAGGTCCTTGTTGGTTATCTGTTTTATATATAGTAGTGTGTATATGTTAATTCCAACCTCTTAATTTATCCCTCCCCCCACCCTCCTTTCTCCTTTGATAACCGTTAAGTTTGTTTTCTATGTCTGTGAGTACCTTTCTGTTTTGTAAATAAGTTCATTTGTATCTCTTTTTTTTTTTGGATTCCACATATAAGTGTATTATGTGTTATTTGTCTTTCTATGTTTGGCTTACTTCACTTAGTATGATAATCTCTAGTTCCATCCATGTTGCTGCAAATGGCATTATTTCATTCTTTTTTATGGCTGAGTAATACCCCCTTGTATATATATATATACCACTTCTTTATGTGTTCATCTATCAAAGGACATTTAGGTTGCTTCTATGTCTTGGCTATTGTAAATAGTGCTGCAGTGAACATTGGGGTGCATGTATCTTTTTGAATTATGGTTTCCTCTGGATATATGCCCAGGAGTGGGATTGCAGGATCATATCATGGCTCTATTTCTAGTTTTTCAAGAAACATCTATAGTGTTCTCCATAGTGGCTGTACCAATTTACATTCCCACCAAAAGTGCAGGAGGGTTCCTTTCTCTCCACACCCTCTCAGCATTTATTATTTGTAGTCTTTTTCGTGATGGCTATTTTGACTGTTATGAAGTGATAGATACCTCACTGTAGTTTTGATTTGCATTTCTCTAATAATCAGCAATGTTGAGTATCTTTTAATGTGCCTTTTGGCCATCTGTATATCTTCTTTGGAGAGGTATCTATTCAGATCTTCTGCCCATTTTTTGATTGGGTTGTTTGTTTTTCTGATATTGAGCTGCATGAGCTGTTTGTAAATTTTGGAGACTAATCCCTCGTTAGTTGCATCACTTGCAAATATTTTCTCCCATTCTGTGGGTTGTCTTTTCACTTTGTCTATGTTTTCCTTTGCTGTCTTTGCAAAAGCTTTTGAGTATAAAACCTTTGTTTATTTTTGTTTTTATTTCCATTACTCTAGGAGACGGCGTGAAAAACACATTGCTGTGATTTATGTCAAAGAGTGTTCTGCCTATGTTTTCCTCTAAGAGTTTTACAGTATCCAGTCTTACATTTAGGTCTTCAATTCATTTTGAGTTTATTTTTGTGTATGGCGTTAAAGAATGTTCTAATTTCATCCTTTTACATGTAGCTGTCCAGTTTTCCCAGCACCACTTATTGAAGAGACTGTCTTTTTAACATTGTATATTCTTGCCTCCTTTATTCTAGATTAATTGAGTATAGGTGCCAGGGTTTATTTCTGGACTTTCTATCCTGTTCCATTGATCTATGTGTCTGGTTTTGTGCCAGTACCATACTTTTCTGATTACTGTTGCTTTATAGTATAGTCTGAAGTCAGGGAGCATGATCCTTCCAGCTCCATTCTTCTTTCTCAATATTATTTTGGCTATTTGGGGTCTTTTTTGTTATACAAATTAAAAAATTTTCTTTCTAGTTCTGTGAAAAAATGACACTGGTAGTTTGATAGAGATTGTACTGAATCTGTAGATTGCCTTAGGTTGTATGATCATTTTAGCAATATTGATTCTTCCAATCCAAGAACACAGTATATCTTTCCATTTGTTTGTTGTCATGTTCGATTTCTTTCATCAGTGTCTTACAGTTATCAGAGTACAGGTCTTTTACTTCCTTAGCTAGGTTTATTCCTAAGTATTTTATTCTTTTTGATGTGATGATAAATGGGATTATTTCCTAAATTTCTGTTTCTGATATTTCATTAGTGTATAGAAATGCAACAGATTTCTGTATATTAATTTTGTATCCAGCAACTTACTGAATTCATTGATAAGCTCTAGTAATTTTCTGGTAGCTACTTCAAGATTTTCTATGTATAGCATCATGTCATCTGCAAACAGTGTCAGTATGGACATACTCTTTTAATAGGTTAGGGAAAATGACCAGCTGTTAGTCACAGAGGAAAACATCCAATCGTTCCTAAACAATTGAGAACTGATTATATTTATATCATCCCCACCAAATAATCCTGAATATTCTCATGCATGTAGCTCTGGGCTTAGCATAAATCCAAGTCAGTTGAATAATAAAAGTTTACAACATAATACCAAGAAATCAACATGAACATAAGTAAAATACAATCTAGTGTACATAAATATGAAAGAAAAAAAACTCCACTAAAAATAAAAAGTTGAACTTTATTAGTCAAATAGATCTATGTCTTTTCTGCTGGCTCTGTAGTCTTCAAGTCCCCAGAAGGTCACTTTATTTGACTTACTTCTCCCTGTTTCTCTGACCAATCATAATCAGAGGGAGTGGGTTCATTAGCTACCCCTTATCCATGGAGATACATTCCAAGACACGTAGTGGATGCCTGAAACCACGGACAGTATTGAACCATATATATTTATATATATGCTGTTTTACCTATACAAACATACCTATGATACAGTTTAATTTATAAATTAGGCACAATAAGAGATGAATAGCAATAATTGATAATAAAATAGAACAATTATAATAATATACTGTTATAAAAGTTATATGAATGTGGTCTCTCTCTCTCTCAAAATATCTTATTGTACATGTTTAATGCCTTTTTCATCTTAACTAAGCATTTATCACACACTGTTGCCAGAACTTTTGCAGTTTGAGGTGCAATACCAAAGTAGCATGAAGTTCTTTTTCCTTCTTCACAATTTCACAGATTCATTCTTACCATAAATCTTAGCAACCTCAGCATACAATTTCTTTTCTTTCCTTATTAAGTCAGGAATTTTCACCTTTTTCATTCAGAAGTACTTTACAGCTTCTCTTTGGCATATTCAAATTGCCAGCATAACTACCCTTGGGCTTCGGAGTCATTATTAAGTAAAATAAGGGTTACTTGAGCATGAGCACTGTGATACAGCCACAGTTGATCTGATAACTGAAGTGGCTACTAAGTGACTAAAGGGCAGGATATGCTGGACAAAGGGATGATTCACATCCTGAGAGGAATGGCATGAGATTTCACCGTGCTACTCAGAACAACGTGCAACTTAAAACTTGTAAACTGTTTATTTCTGGAATTTTCCATTTAATACTTTCAAACAGCAGTTGACCACAGATAGCTGAAACCATAGAAAGTAAAGCCATTGGTGGGGGGGATGCTATAATCAAAAATCATCTCCACACATGGGTACCCAGTGCTCAGCAACATGATGCCTCAGTGTTAACCCTTTAGTCCCTGCATTATTATTTCAGTTCTCTCTCCTATTAGGCTGACATCAAAATCAGTGTGTGCCCTATGGTGACTACTGGTATAGAGTTTTCCTTGCCTGTGCTGAACCCCATGGCTAAGGTACCCCCTGTAGGTAAGTTTCTGCTTGATATATAGTGTCTGTATCCTATTAGGTACACTGATGGGTTCTGATTTTCATGCCATGGTTGGTCGGTAAGGCACCTTCAGTTGGCAAGTACAGTGCTCAAGGACTGAGCAATACTCCTAATTCAAGTAATGATACCAGGGCCCAGATGCCCATAAAATGATCTGTTGTTCCCCCTGCTAGCCTGTCTCCCTAAAGTCTTTCCTGCCTGTCTACTTGACACAACTGGTGAGGAGAAAGAATCTGACTGAAAATTGGGGGAATGGACCAAAATGAGAAACATAACAGAGGCCTTGAAACTTTCAGTGAAGAATGAACAGTCTAAGCCAGCCAATCCAAGTTTATTCTAATCTGGGCTAGCTTCACCATCCAAGAGATTAGAAGGAAGTGAAATATCCAGTAATATAGGCAGAAACATCATTTATGAACACAATTCCTGTAGTTAAGAGATCCAAATCTGGCTTATAGAATGTGTGTCCAGATTTGGAGATGAGATTGGTAAGCAGCCAGATTTCTTAGGAAATTAGAATTAAAAGTAAGGGTCAGAATATAGTCCCAACCAGAGACTTCCTCAGAAGGAATCAAGGACAAGAGACTTGGATATAAGGTTATTCAACCTGACTTGCATTAACAAAGAGCACCTGGGTTTAAGTCTTCCACGTGCATTAGAATGGAAACAACATTGTACAAATCTTACCAGTGAAAAATTTTTACTTCTCAGATAAGACTTTCCCAACTGATATTGAGTCTTTGGTCTGGTATCTTTGCAATCTGATACTTCCAAGACTTCCAAGCATATACTTAGAAAACGAATGTTAAAGATTATAAGTACTGTAGAATGTGGAGTAGGTGATGAGTACAGTTGAATGGACCCTTGCCTCAAAAGGTGGGACTTAAACTGATATTTGAAAGATAAATAGGAAAAGTAAATTACAGTGATCAGGGCACTCTATGCAGGAGGCAGATAATAACTAAAGGCCCAGAGACTGAAGAAATTTTCCTCTCATTTCTGGGAGATAGGAAGCGCTTGTTATTATGTGTATATTATGCTTTTTTTCTGTTTGGATGATATAATCATTTAGATGAATAAGCATTAATTCATATGTTATCTGGGAAATTTTAATGAAAGAGGTGGATTTGTAAAAGATCAACTAATATTATTTTACTTAACTGTAACCTGTCTACTATACACCAAAGTGCAGTGAAAAACTGAGAATGTTTAAAATATGTAGAGGTAAAAATGCATTTGTTTTGCTTGAATTATAAAGCTCAAAATTCAATTCTCCACCTGAATTTTTATGATGATTCTGCTGAAAAGTGGGAGAAGGCAATGTTCAGTCAATTCAAGTCAGAAAATTGAAAAAGAAAAAAATCCTATTCGTGTGCTAATTTCTAGGGCATATAAAGTAGCATCATCGTATTTGGTCCTATTCACTAATAGCCTAAACTAAAAATGAAATCATCATTTTTATTTTCTCAAAAAATAGAAATGTTTCATAAGAGACCATAGTCTCAAAGTTAAACTATTCTGACTTCATAATATAGTCAAACACCTTGAGGCTATTAGTGACACATAGCTCTCATAACCCATAAAGTATATTGCTCTCATAAAGACAAAGGTTACAGTTAGTAGGTTGCCTCTTTAGTAATGTGCTCAAATGTTACTACAGCAGCTCATCTATGCAAATTATGATGGGTGGTCCCTCACAACTCTCAGATGGTTAAAATAAGGGAGGAAATAAAGCAAATGGAAGATTACTTGGGCCTTCTCAGTAGTCAGTATTACTCTTTTGCTGGGTAATCACTAAATATCTGTAATACACAAATTTATTTATCCACAGGGTTGTGTTATGACTACTGGAATTATTTTTCTTATGATGTGAATTACATAGCAGCTCTACTAAATTAATCTCAGACAACTTGTTAATTGTTTTTCCCACTCATCCAGCTCCCACAGAGAAATGAGATCTGACCAAACAATATGATATTAGAATATTAATGACAAATGACAAATCCTAGAGTAGTAAAAAGAACATGGATTCTACAACTAGTATCTGGGTCTAAAGCATGGATCTACAAACTGCCACATACGTGATCCTGTACACATCATTCAAATTATCTAGACCTCAGTCTTCTACACTTTAGAATGGCAATAATAGTGAGGATTTCATAAATTTGTGTGAAATACCTAGCATATTTGTTGGAATATAGCAGGAACACAACAAATTCTAGTTAATACTATTATTATCACAATGAATTTTCGAGGGGCACATGTATCTAAAAGCATCACTGTTTTGAAAATGAACAATAAAGTTATACACTATCTTATCCTGAGGGACATAATTTAATGAAGAGTAAAACATTACTTCAGTCCAGTTGAAATCTGCACATGTTGATAACTATAGTGCAGCCCTTGCTAACATTGATTCAATTTAAAAATTGTTCATGTCTACCTGCAAATACATAAATATATTATATATGCATATTTGTGTGTATTTATATACACATGACACATATGTGTATGTTTGTGTCTATATATGTATGTACATAATTGTATACTGTTGACCCCTGAACAATGCAGGGGCAGGGGTGATGACCCCTGCACGGTCGAAAATCTGCATATAATTTTACAGTTGCCTCTCCCATATCCCTAGTTCCACATCCCAGGATTCAACCAACCACAGATCTTGTAGTACTATAGTATGTATCTATTGAAAAAAATTTGCGTGTAAGTGGACCGACGCAGTTCAAAGCCCTGTTGTTCAAGGGTCCATTGTATATGTGTGTACATATGTGTATATGTGTGTATACATATATATTATATTTATGTGTAGATATGTACACGCACACCCCTCAGGTGATGTCAAGTTTCTTCGTAAGAGCTCTCCAAGGTGCTGACCACAGACTTACTCCATCCTCTACTTGTCCCTCTTCTCTGTTGCAAGATACCTAGTCAAGTGGTAAGGGCAGCCCCAGCACTAACACTGTTCTACAGAGAAACCTCACTGTCAGCACCTCTCTTCCCACAGACATTATACCAAGATGTCAGAGAAACAGACTGAAAACCTCTGGAAGTACTGTCCAAAGTCTTTTGTAATAAGTGCACACAAAAATGTTCCTATCAAAATAGCCACGGATGAACTAGTATTTATATAAAGAATTGATTTTTTATCTCAGAATTATATCACTCCCCTCTATTGTGGGAGTAATTGGCTATTAGTCAAAAATCTATTTGACCCCATTCAATAAAAAGGAAATGTCTTTCCTTCAGATTTCTTTTTCATTAGTGATTAAATCTAAATGTTTTCATTTATTGAAAAACCTTACTGAATCCGTAAGAGTGACCTCATCCCTACATATATCATCAGGTAAAAATGAGCCTAAATGAAGTCCATCACAAGAAGTGGATCCAGGAATAAATGCAAAAATATAGTCCAAATCATCCTAGTCTGGAATAGCAAATTAATTCAAACACCTTCATAAATCAGACATTACAATGTGGGGAATGAAAATGTAAATTCCTACTGTACGAAAGACAGACCTTCACCTGTGTATCTTTCAGCTTAGAAAATGCTCTTAGAGTGTCCTGCATATGGTAAAACCTTACCAAATACTTGTGACTCAGTAGTACTAGTATTAGGATACCAATCTCCTGTTATTTCCCTAATGTATCTTCTCTACATGAGTTAACTATAGTGAGAGACCAGTAAATATTAACTGCAACTTATCTTAGTTTTCCTTTCCCTGTCTTTTAGTTTTATTCTTACAAGAAATATTATTTCTAAATAGTTCTAGTATGTTTTTAAAAGTTTATAAGACTGTATTTAAAAGCATCCAAAACTATTTGAAAGTCAATTTAAATGAGATACATTGAAGATCAAAGAATGCCTTCACGTTTCCCTTAAATAACAGAGGTTTTGAGGGTTTCCTTGAAGCTACCATCTTACACTTATTTCCCATTTTCTAGAAGGCAATTCTGCAATGAAAAACCATGGGGAAAGGCTTTAAGGCGGTATGGTGAGTGGGCTGTTGGTCCATGTTAACTATTCAGCACAGTCCATAAAATGCATTTTCCCTGATGCCGCTGAACTGCACTTATTTCCTGAGAGAATGCATGAGGTCAAATTCATTATGGTAAAATGGAATCTAAAATAAAATCTCTTATTATCAGAAGTCACTGCTCTACTTATTCATGGCATGGTTCAGACTGCTACCAGCCCTCACAAATGAAGCAGAAGTTAGACGGTCACCTCTATAACATGATCATGAGCTAAAATATACCCCATGGTATTTCAGAGTTACCAAATAGCAGCTGACAGGATCCACGGCAATACTTCAGTGAAACAGTTTGCAAAGATTTTCAAAAGCATTCGTTATCAACTCATGGGGATTTTGCTACCATGTAGGAAGAGTATTCTGGAGGCTATAATAAATTTTCTTAGATGTAGTTTAAATAAACAAGAAATGTCATAAAAGACTCCATCTTACAGCAATAGTACTAAGTTACACCATCATATAATCCGCTAAGAAATGTCAACTGTTTTCAAAAGGAGCTGCTTTCTAGTGGCCTAAACACAAGATCCACTATGCTACATCTCTTGTATAAACAGTGTCCTGCTTGTACAAGCACACTAAGCGCTGAAGACCAATGCTATGGGCAATTTATTACAAGAGTTCTGAAAGCATTCTTATCCCTGTGTTCAACATGGTAAAATGTGATAACTCACTTTGAAACACTCAGAAAAATAATTCAAATGTTATAAACATGAAAAAAAAGTAATAGTAATAATAGCCACCATTTTCAGAGTGGCTATCTGTCAGGCAGTTTACCCACATTCTTTCAAAAATGGGTATATTGTGCTCACATACTACAGATGAAAAAGATGAGTGTCAGAGAATGTAAAGCAATTTGTGTAAGGTTGTTCAGAACCATGACTAAAGCCAGATCTCTTATGCTAAATGGTTTTCACTACATCACACAATTGTTAGGAATGGCTTATACTTATATTTGGCATTTACAAGAGAACTACATATATGGAAGGAAGGAAGGAAGGAAAGGAGGGAAGGAGAGAGGGATGGGAAAGAATGAAATTTTAAAAACAACCTCTGACTACGGTAAAGAGATTCTATACTTTTGTGTTTTAAGTCAATGCAAAGACAACTTAGATATCTATCATGAGATATAAAGTCTAATTGGGAAAAAATAGGATAACCCAGAAAAATAAATAGATATTTAGGTGATGTAAGTACATAGATGTGATAATGATAAAAAATAATATTTTTTTGAGTGCTATGTGCCATGTCCTGGTCAAGGGCACTTTATTAAAACTGCATTATTCCACTTCATTCATAAAACAACCCATGGGCTAGGTATTAGCAATATGTCCATTTTACAGATGAAGAAACTCAGGCAGAGGGACCTGAAAAAACATTGCAGAGATTACATGGATAGTTAGTAGCATATCCACGATTTGAAACCCAGGCAGTATGATACAGAGACACCGCTCTAAATGTACTAGTCTGGCAGTCCATATCATTTGTTCTGTTACTGTGATACTTCCATTTGCTCAAGATTTAAAAGATGTTACTATATATAATGAGGTAAATAGCATTCAAAACAATGGCACTATTTTCCGCCGCAGTAATCATTATCTTTCTTTTTACTCTATCAAGAGATAGTCCCCTTGGGGCTCCCCCCCTGGTGGCGCAGTGGTTGGGAGTCCGCCTGCCGATGCAGGGGATACGGGTTCGTGCCCTGGTCCAGAAAGATCCCACATGCCGCGGAGCGGCTGGGCCCGTGAGCCATGGCCGCTGAGCCTGTGCGTCCGGAGCCTGTGCTCCGCAACGGGTGAGGCCACAACAGTGAGAGGCCCGCGTACCGCAAAAAAAAAAAAAAGAGATAGTCCCTTTGCTTTATTATCTATCTATCTATCTACGCCTCATCATACCAAGAATATTGTGAACATCAGAGAAACAGGAGTAATATTTTTCTGGAGTTATGTTGTATTTATTTTTTCTCTTAGAAGTAGTAATAAGTAGTAATAATATGGAATAGTAACTTTCCATACTGCTTTAGAGCTACCAAAGTGCTTCCAAATATTCAACTTTTCTTACTCCTCACAATAATCTAATATTATTATCAGGCCATTTCACAAATTTAGGAATTCAGAACTAGAATAGATAAGTGATTTACTCAACATACATACTAAGAGGTGAAAGATTTTCAGCTGAAGACTTCTTACCTTGAAGCTCTTTCTAATATAACACCATGCTTTACTGCAATTTATACTCTTTTATAACTTAAAATTTTGTTTAGTTAAATCACTTACATTAAAAAAACAAAAAAAATAAGAAAGACATCTTTGTTTCTGATAGACCTCCATATGATCCATGGCTAAAGCATTTGCCTACAAAAACAGGGATATATTTAAATTGATCATGGTATTGAAAATCAGGCTTGGAAATAACCAGTGGCTGTTTTTCCTGGGGCATATGAAAATATAGAGTCCTATAAAAAGAAAAAAGAATGCTGGCTTCATGGTTTTATCACTAGCCTTAGGAAGCAAGATCTAACTGAAAATTTTTTGTAGGGGCTATAGCAAATGCTTTCTCCCTCATTCTTTTTTTTTGAATTCAAAGCTAGTTTTACCATTTGCATGTAGGAATGTTAACACAAAAGCTCATTTTAATTCAACAAGTTAGTAGTACAAGGCATCATAAACTTTATCTCTACAAGCTTCTCTGAAGTGGAGTCATTCACAAACTGAGCGTGTGGTTCAAAACATGAGAGAGTGACAAAGATTCTTATCCATTTACATACACTGCTGTTCTATACTCTCTCAAGGCAGAGTGTAGTGGGAGCTTGGGTGTCCCTAATTACCAGTCTGTTTTTCAGCAACTTTAGGCCAAACTATGGAGATCCATTTGCAGCTAGGCAATAGCTTCCATTTTGCTACACAGTTTGAAAATGGCAGACCAAGTGGGACTTTGAATGCATTCTCCTAGTGGGAGAAAAGCAGCAGAGGACCTGCTCCCCCTTTGACACCAGTAGCCTGGCAACCTCACACTCTAGTTTGGATTAAACAAGACTCTGGGACTGCAAGACTCTCCTCCTCTTTTCCTCCTAGCTATACTTCTTGTGAAGAGAAAATGAGACTCCTGTATTAAAAAGTACTTTGAAAGTATATTTAGCATACCACTGAACAACTTCAAAGGGAAACTAACTCCATTTATATTTTAAAAGCAGAAACTTGTTTAACAGAGTCACTTCAATGAATACAGAAAAACTTGCCCTCTTCTCTTTGGTAAGACTTGGAACATATGATACATGTTTGTCTTTGATGTATATCTTTTTTAACATAATAATCAGAGTTTTAACATAACTTATAAACCCCATTTATATTCTAGATACCCTATTCATTTTTTGTTTCCTTAGGGTTTTTTTTTTTCTCTTCAGTCTCAGAATTATAATTGTATCATCTTTCACTATTATTAAGGGACCAAGAAGATTGAAATGTACCTACTTAATTCCCCCCCCCAATTTAACATCACAGCACATTACTATAATAAGAACTTATAGTGACTATCTGTATATTTCCCAAAAGAGAGGTTTTATATAATACTATTTTATGCAATTACCCCAACTTTATCTGGGCATAAAAACCAACATCCCATCACAGATGGCCAGAATGAGGAGAAGCAAATGTATGGGAGTAGAACGATATATGTCCTTCTCTTTGGCTGTTCATTGGCTGAATCTCCTTCCAATGATTGCAAAACTCCCCACCTTATGAATGTTCTCATCTCATAGAATCTAAAAATGCCCCAAACACAAGTCTGAAGCTCCCAAACATATAGTTAGTAAACATGTGACCTAGGCTCACCAATCAAATGTACTATCCCAAACTTTGAAGCAAGAGATAGTGAAACAAAATTTGATGGAATAGCGGAGGTAGTGATATTACCTGAGGTCAGGAGCTAGTGGTGTTGGTGGTACAGGCTTCCTGGACTAACAGGGCGGCAGGATGATTACCCCGACCGTTTCTGGATCATAGTTTTTCTAGCTGCATCATCCTCAGTCTAGGTCTCCATCTTTCCTGTTGATCCTGTGAGTACCAATATTCTCTTAATAACACTTGTTTCTGCTTAAATCATTCAGGTTTTTGTCTGTTTATTTCTGTTTTTGTATATTTTTGAGAAACAACTCTAAACCTGCTTGACTCAGAGATTTTTTTTTTTTAACTTCTGTTTAGGAGCCCTGTCTGTGCACTTGAGTCCATTTGGTGAGCTTTTAATTTATAAGGGTCTAAAACACTAAATTAGACAGTAAATGTTGTACATGACCACCCAGTATGACACTTCAAATATATCTAACTTTGAGCATTTAGGAATAAAAAATAAAACAAGTCCCTAAATTATAGATCTCATATATAAGAAAGAGATAAAAGAAAGGAAATCATCATCTTACAAGTAACTAATCCCTAAGGGCCTAAATCAGACATTAACTACAAAGGCCACATGACATGCTTTTCCTTAAATGAAGGGTGTTTAAGAATTTAGCTAAAGCAGGTTTGACTCTATAGCTCACCTGATTTCTGATTGAATACTGCATCTTTAAGAAGATCTCAACTTTTATACTTTTAAAAAATCATAATAAAGTCAAATGAGAAATATACTGGAGGGAAAGAGATTTGGTAGGGGTTAGGTTAAAAAGAGTCTCTGTGGGGAAAAACACTATCATTTCTATGAAAGTAATTTTGAAACTAAATATTAGTTAAATAAGGATGAGCATTACAGGGTAATAATATGTTGATACAGGAAATATGGCATATTCTTACAAAGAGGGAGCCAGTGGTTAATCCTACAACAGGAAAAAAAAAATCTTTAAAAAGTATCATTCATTCAACTCATTCTCTGATATTGAGAGAAAGTTTCATCCTCCAAAGGCCTTATTCTGAGTATGCTATTTTTAACTCACTGAATATTTTCTAAATCTATTCCATTCAACATAAACCAGGGAGATTTTTACATGGTCAAAAAGATTTTTTCTGTATTCAGTTTAATATCACATTTGGTATATAATGCTCCTCTCATACCAAGAAATGTATCAGTTTAGATTTGAGTACTCAATTCACCTACTTGAATAAGATTCTTGGACTTATCTGTATCTAATACATGATACTTTTCTTTTAAATGTATTATTTTTTATCTTTTAAAATCTAATACATGATACTTTTAAATGTATTATTTTTTATCTTTTAAAATGTATTATTTTTTCAGGAAATTGCCTTCAATATTCTTCAGATTTGCATTTTATAGGTAATACACTTGAAATTGTAGATACCTTCAAAAATCTTAGAATAATCAATTTAGTGTACTAATCATTATCCTTTAAAAAGAAAAATCTACAGTGTAATGATGATATCTGCTGAAAAGGCACAACTAGAAATCCATGATCAGTAATGTCCAAATAAAGAAGGATAGGTTTCTTTTTCCAAAAAAGTAGACCAAGTTATTTAAGGATTTTTATTTATCTGCTTTTCTTCTAGATGATTTTATATGAAGGTGAAGCCTAATTTATTCATGCTATATAAAATGTTTTCAGTGGACATTTCCTGTGTACTACTCTCAGACTTTACCTACCCAGGATAAGACATCTGTATTAAAATTTTAAAAATTAACACTTTAGGCACTGCCAAATTCACAAATAGGTGGGTTTCTTCTAATAAAATATTTGAGGAAAATTAGTCTTGAGGGAACTTACTTAAAGCTCACTGCCTGGTACTACACATTTCTTTAAAAGGATGAGAGAGACCAGAAAATGGAGACTTCAGCAGTGATGATGGCAAATTAGCAAGAAGCTTCATCTTTTCTAATTGCCTTAGGTGATGTTTACTTGCAAGGGTGTACTCCAGAGAATTCTAGGAAACATTCCTCTCTCCTGCTCCTGGACAGGTACAGAGGGGAGAGGTTTGGACACTCATCTCGGTCAGCTGAATTATCAATAAATATCACTGGCTACTTTAAGTATAGAAAAAACCAATTTTGTGGCCAAGAAACTGGAAATCCAGGCTGGAGAAAGAAATGGGGCTGGGGGGTGGTGTATAGGTTAAGGAGGTAAGAAGGAAAGATAGAGTTGCTAACCTCAAGCTACTCTCCTGGCCATCTCCTGATTGGTTCTGAAGCTTCTGATCACAAAGGATAAATCTGGACAAGTTTAGCAAGTGATTAAAAAAAAAAAGACCAAAAAAAACCCAGCTTCTACGCGCCAAGTTAGTTTCTATCTAGAATTTTTGATATGATAAATTTAAAACACTAAAGTAAATTAGCATTTACTGTTAGCATTGCCATCTGTAAATTAAAAGATTTAGAAAAAGATTTAGAAATACTATAATTTTCTTATATAATTGATGTGAAAAATCCTCAAGATAACATTCCTTGTTCATAGCTCTTGTGAGACACAACCAAATCTCTTGCTAAACATCCTCATAATAAATAATCACATCTTTTGCTAAATCCCCCTGATTCTTGTAAAGGAAAAAGATTAGTTTGAAATACAATCTCATAACGTTTCTTGACCAAGAAACGTGTATACCACGTCCACAGGGACTGTTCCCAGGTTGTTTTGGGTACTCATATTTACTGAGTATTTATACTATGTTGCTGGTTTGAGCTTAGTTAAGATCAGTTCTTAAATGAAACACAAATTACAAAAGATGATGTAAATTACTTCTCTTTTTGAGAGGAAATACATCTTGCCTATTATTGGGGATTTTTAGGGTCTTACACCTTTCACTACCAAGATTCATATATGTGAATCTTTGTCAATTGATTTCAAGACTAACACACTGACAGCTTACAAAATTGTGTACATATGTATCCATTTTCTCTATGAGAAGAATGTGTTTCTCTTTTATAGCTATGATTCAATAATAAAGGCTATGTAATTTGCCACATCAAACATCTTCTGCATCACAAAGGCTCTAGTTATTCCTTTAAAACAAATTGTATCATAGATGAACAGTGCTCTCCTGTGATCAAAGAAAGGAACTGCTTGACTAGTAAAACAGGTAATTACTGTCTTTTTATAGCCAATGTTTCACCGTCTGTTTTCCTATAGTTATTAGTAGGATTATCTCCTATATGTATTATGCCCATTATCTCTCTGAGGAAGCCTTTCTTTTTCCTTTCCAAAGTGAACGTTATTATACTAATTATTTTATTCACATAATTGTAACTGAAGTTCTTCTAGCTCATTTTTACCCTTGTTTGAGTCATAATAGAAAAGATAGTTTGTGGAAAGAATAAATCTTTCTAGAACTGATCACGTAAGTTTATGTTGGCAAAGTGAAAGGTACGTTATTTGCAAAATTGTCCCATATAAGCCAACATGACCATGTAAAATTAGAACCTTGAATTGCTCACTTTGGTCAGCCTTGTCTTTTATCAAAAAGTAAGAAAGATGTATACCATAACTTCAGGAAAAGAGCTTCTGAGGGTATTTGCCATTTTAAATGCCCACAATTTACAAAGCATCAAATAGCACTTATTCTCAAACAATTCCTATTCCTATTAAGAAATAGAGGTTTAGACTTCTGCCAGTGGTGTTTTATATTCATGAAAGGAGTTTCCTGAGGCTTCTGGAAAACCACCATAATTTCCACTGACACATTCATCTAACAGTTGATGTCATTTTGGTGAGAAAAGGAGAGCAGCTAGGAAACTTGTTGCCTGTGAGCACCAATCCAGAACACACCGCAAATAGGTTTGTCAGAGTAGCCTTCTTTCGGGAGAGTAAGCCCAGTTGTTACATAATCGGACTCTGCCACCTAGACTAATGCCATGCAGAAGAAGGCAACATGTGTGCCTCTCTTAAAATGGTAGACACGTATCTGTCACATAAACATAGCACAGGATTTCTGAGAAAATCTTCTATCATATCTAAATTGATATATAGGTAGTCACTGTATGTTTGGACTATATATGGATAATATACCTATGTAAGTGTGTAAATGATCTAAATATCTATTGTGGTGGAGTTAGTATATGCCAGCTGTGAACACATTTGGGCCCTTCTCACTGCAGCTGATCACAAACGCAGCTGGCAGACATTAGAGCGACTACCTGCCACTCACCTGCCGAAGCCACTGCTGATATTCCTAACAGCAGTGAAACAGGGATCGATCTCCCAGAGAGAAGAAGTCAGACCCTAGAGGAAAAAGCAGTCGCAGGGAGGTGTACCAGAATTTGACTTGTGTACTTGAGTGTAGATCATGTTACTTGAGTAAAGAGCACACTAGTATCTAGGGAAAGTGCTTGACAGATGCACAAATATTAACCAATTAAATCAATGCCATGGAAACATTTTGTTACCTGGGGTTTTTATGCAGACAAGTTGAATAACTTGTCTAAATTTGCTGTACCTGAAACTGCAAGGCAGTAATATCTCAGGTATCAGCAGTGATGGTAAAATTAGGGGTGAGGATATCAGAAGGAGGGGGTAGTGCAACTCACAAAATAAAATATCATGTTCTCATAATAATAATACTTCTTTTTTTCAAGTAATGAAAACAAAACAAAACCTGAGGCTTCCCTGGTGGCGCAGTGGTTGAGAGTCCGCCTGCCGATGCAGGGGACGCGGGTTCGTGCCCCGGTCGGGGAAGATCCCACATGCTGCGGAGCGGCTGGGCCCATGAGTCATGGCCGCTGAGCCTGCGCGTCCGGAGCCTGAGCTCCGCAACGGGAGAGGCCACAACGGTGAGAGGCCCGCGTACCGCAAAAAAAAAAAAAAAAATTTAAAACAAAACCTGGAAAAGGCTTTCCAAAAAGTGAAAATTCATCTGATCAATCCTGTTATGGTAGATAACGTCACATCCTGATGCTCCCTACAGTTTGGAGAAATAAAAATCCACCCCTCCACTGCAACATACGTCCACCCCAAATTGCCTTGTGTTAACAATTGACAGGTGTAATAACAAAGTGATTATTGACAATATGACTCCTTGGCAGAGGTGTTTGTCCAGAGATGGGAATATGACCAAGCCAATAAAGCCCTTCTCTTAAAATTTGGAACTGAAACTGATAAAGAGATAGCATGGGAACCTCAAACTCTTGACTGCTATTCCACCACCATCAGGAACAGAAAGTGGGCTAGCTAATTTGCAGGGAGTGTACGACAAAATCAAGGAGAGAAGAAGGAAGCAGATGTTCAAAATGTGCTTAGGTGAAATAAAGGTCATCTTGACTGCATTCAAATTATTGGTTTTAATAGTTCTTGGTCCTCACCTACATCCCACCCTAGGTTCGAGCACAGCATGCCTCTTCTCATAAAGCCCCGATTTTTGCATAAGCTAGTGAAAATAGGTTTCTTGTGTTTGCAGCCAAAAGTTCTAACTAATGTACTGGCTAAGAATCCCAACAGTATGCTAGTTAACGTAAGGATTGTTCTATTAACATTAATGGCTTAATAAATATCAATAAATATAGGTTACTCCACTCAGTGAGCTGAGCCATTGTAAAGATATTCTTTTGTTGTCATAAGCTCTCATGAAAAATAATTCCTTCAGGAATTATTGATGTGAAACAAGTAGTTCCAAATGACAACTCAAGTCAAGATTCAGATGCCTAGAATGAGCTTAGGTAAGCAGCAAACCTATGACAATTCTGCATGAAATATATGCATTCAAAAATATTCACTCATACGTATTATGTATGTAAATAAAACTTATTTCTAAAGTATGCTCTAGCAAATATCTGTATATTTGTAAGAGTTATTAAGCAATGCACTAGTTGTCCGCAAGCTTACCAGTCACTCATCAGCCCATGCCATCTTTCTTTTCCCTAGGGCTACCTCAGAAGTTCACCAATGGCAAGACTATTTGGAGATTTTATAGATTTTTCCTCTTTTTACACAGACACAAACTCATGATTGGTAGAATAGGATCTAGAGGACAATACTACACATTAAGAAATCTCTCTGTGTGTGCATGTGTGTCTGTGTGCACCCACACATTCATACATGGGTGTATGTACTTATGTAGCACTAAGTACCCAAATTGAATAGTTAAAATTCTCAAAATGTCATAGTAGTTGTACATTTACATTTCACACACTAAAATCCTAATATTATCACTTAGGATAGAAAAATTGCAAACTAATAAGAAGACTATAGTTACAATGAAATTTGGACAACGATCTCTTAGGGGGAAAAATCAACTTGTCTTATGCATCTTTAGAGGAGATAGTGAGATGGTGTGGCAAACTGTCAAGAGAAGAGGATTAAGAAAAAAGTAAGAGCTGGGTTTAGTCCAGATTCTTTCTTTAATATCTATGTTAACTTTGGTTCACTAAACTTATCTGAGCCTTGTTGTTTATATCGTTAAAATGGATGAAATAATACCTACCATTTAGAACTTTTTTAAGGATTAAATTTATTCCTTCATCCATTTAGCAACAATTAAGGAGTTTTCTTTTGCTGTCAGACATATAAATATTTAATGAATGAATGGTGGAAGGAAAGAGAGAAGAAAAGAAGGAAAGAGAAGAATAGAAGGAAAGAGAAGAACAGAAGGAAGGAGGAAAGGAAGGGAGGAGGGAAGGGAGGAGGGAAGGAAGGAAGGAAGGAAGGAAGGAAGGAAGGAAGGAAGGAAGGAAGGAAGGAAGGAAGAAGGAAGGAAGGAAAGGGAGGAAAGGAGGGAGTTGAATTACTTGTTTGTTATGGATTTTATATGTTAGATTTTTATCAAAGCAAAAATTGTTGCCTGACTAAAACCTGCAACTAGAGATTACTTGGTAAAACAAGGAAAGCTATACACAACAGTAGGCTAATTTGCCATGTGAGGATGTTTTAAAGCCTTTGCTTCATATTAAAGCCAAAGGCAAAATGAAAGCATTATGCTTCTGTCTTGTTTGATGTTAAAGCAGGATCCTGGAGATACGCAACTCAAAAATTCAGACAAAGAAATAGAGTAATGGGTTGTAATCAACATGAATTAGCAAAATGATTACCTGTCTGCGCCACATTCCTTTGTTTCAAGAGCCCTTGTCAGCAAAATGTTTGTGACTCTTTTTATTACAAAAATCCATTTCTTTATTCTCATCCTTACTCCAGAACGGGGTAAGAAAAAACGACTTAAGCGTTTCAGTTATGCAAGATGAATAAGTTCTAGAGACCTGCTGTGCAGCGCAGCGCCTACAGTTAACAATACAGTATCGTGTATTCTAAAATATTAAGAAGGCCTCAGCAGATACATGCCGCTACACAGAAAACAGACAAACAAGGTCCTACTATACAGCACAGGGAGCTATATTCAATATCCTGTAATAAACAATAATGGAAATGAATCTGAAAAAGAATATATATATAACTGAATCACTTTGCTGTACACCTGAAACTAACACATTGTAAATCAACTATACTTCAATTTTTAAAAGTTACAATAAAGCTTTAGGCACAAATATTTAAGTAAATAAAATGCTAAAAGGATAGCTATGTCACATGTTCCAACCACAACATGCACACACGTGAGCACAGGAATTTTTTGGAGGTGACAGATATGTTCAGTACCTTTATTGTGGTGATGGTATCATGGGTGTATGCATATGTCCAAACACATCATGATGTATACAGGCGTACCTCATTTTATTGCACTTTACAGATATTGTGTTTTTTACAAAATGAAGATTTGTGGCAACCCCACGTCAAGCAAGTCTATTGGCACCATTTTTCCAACAGCGTTTGCTCACTTCATGTCTCTGTGTCACATTTTGATAATTCTCACAATACCTCAAACTTTTTCATTATTATTATATTTGTTATGGTGATCTGTGATCAGTGATCTTTGATGGTCTTACTACAACTCACTGAAGGCTTAGATAATGGTTAACATTTTTTAGCAATAAAGTGTTTTTAATCAAGGTATGTACATTTTTAGGCATAGTTATTGCACAGTTAGACTACAGAATAATGTAAACATAATTTTTATATTCACTGGAAAACCAAAAGATTCATGTGACTCACTTTATGGCAGTATTTACTTTATTTCAGTGGTCTAGAACAAAACCCACACTATCTCCAAGGTATGCCTATACATTAAATGTGTACAATTTTTTGTATGTCAATTATACCTCTGTAGAGCTAAAAAAAAAAGTCAATAAAAGAATTGAAAGAGAAAAAAAATAGAGGTTAACAGACTGTGTCTCTATAGAAATGAGTATCTCTTCCTATACCTCCACACTGTTCAACAAATATTTGTAGAATAGGATAGGCACTATGGTAAGGACTGAGAATACAGAATTGAAGAAACCATTTTCTCCCAACAAGAATTGCTCAGTCTATTAGAGAGACAGAGCAGTAAACATCTGGTCTGATGATCTGCAATGCTCTGTTAGAATGAACAAAATTTGATAGACTCATAAAGATGGCAGTGATTGGGTTTATGAGAAATGATACATGGAAAGCCTCACAAAGTACATTCAAGCCAGTGTTGAAGTATGAGGAAAAAAGGAGGTATACCCTTAACTCAGGAATACCTGGTTTTTGTTAAGAAAGAATTTATGGCTTAATGGAATCCTTCAGAAAACTACAGTCATCCCTCGGTATCCATGGGGGATCAGTTCCAGGATCCCCCAGGATACTAAAATCTATGTAGACTCAAGTCTCTTATATAAAATGGTGTAGTCCAGTAGCTGTACCTGAAAGTTCTGAATCCATCCATGGTTGGTTGAATCCACAGATGAGTAACTCGTGGATACTGAGGCTGATGCTATTAGAAGAATAATGAGGTCTGTGGAGAATAGCCATGTCATGCCAATAGCTAAAGCAAGGCTAAGTCCAAAGACTCTTGACCATCAATTTCCTGCCCCTTCTTCCATCTTGCCTTCTTCAAAGTCTTGAAGAGAAGAAGGTTAGAAAGGTGGGAAGAGGGGTAGATGAGTCACATTGGTAAGATGCTCTTGGTCTAAATATACACTACAAATATATTTAGAACTATCTGTGGTGGAGGGGAATCACCCTTTCCCGAACATCTTTGGTGCACCAGACTTCACATTCACTACCTTATTTTAACGTATAGATTCTAGTGGCCCTTAAACCACTCTGTGATGGCACTGTGATGTTATTGCTGTTAGTTTTTATCCTCAGGTTGAAAGTACAATATGCCTGCCACATATATTTGTCATTTCCACTTTCACAAAATAAATTTTATACTCCTGGATTTCAGTACTAATCACTATCCTTCTTTATTTTCTCCAAATATCAAGAAAAGGGGCATAAATACTTGCTAAGTGAAGAGTAAAAAATTATAATTCAGTAAAATAAATTTCCTGGTAGCCCAACATTCACCTAAAGTGTGTCTGACACTTTTTCACAGTTCTGAACATTTCTTCCACATTGACATCTGTGCATAAAACATGAATAAATTCTGTTGGTATTTTCCATTTAAAATTAGTTTCTCAAGCTTTGTAACAAATGATTACTAACACATGCAACATCTGAATTGTTAAGTTAAAAGAATCCCTATTTTTCAGATCAACAAATTAAGGCACAGAAAGTTTTAGCAGGTCGAAGGAATCACACACAGACTTGGCTTGTACCTATTTCCAATATCACCATTTACATTCTTTCTAATCTACTACTTTTCTGCTGGTTTGATTTTTCATTCAACTATATTTGAACTGTGGCTACCTTGATGCAAATCAAAGTTTCTTGACCAAGTGTTGTAAATAAAGAAACAATAAAATTCCCTTTCAGTCTCTGTCTTTCTCCACAGCTAAGGAGTTATGCAGGGATATTTCCTTGCAGACAGCTGCTAAATTTATATTTATATCCTTTCTGTCTTTTGTCTCTTGGCTACTGAAATGCACTGTTCATATGTTTCAGCATTCTCTGCGTAGAATCTGATGTAATTTCTGGCAGATGCTTTCAGAGAGTTCCAGGCTGTTGGATTCTGGCACGAGGGGCTTGGGAGGAAATCAAGCAGATCTTTCATAATAAGGGATTGTTGAAAGGTGCTTTATACACTTCACAGTAGCTATGAAGCTATTCTGTGGCACGTCCCTCTTAGCCTTGGTATCTCAACAGTTGTCTCATCTGCAAGTGAGTCTCCTACTGAAACTTTCTAATCCCAAGAGCATGCTAAGGTCCTAGTAACCCAAAAATTACTGTCAGCTTGACAGCTATTCAAGCATGGCTGCCACTGAGTCATGTAACCAGGCATCAAAAACACAAAGAGATTTTTGAAAAGAGTGGTCACATCCCTTTCAAGACATTTTTCCAAAAATGTTTTACATGCCTAATACATTTTGATTGCTGTGGGTTAGACAATATGTTTGCCTCACTTTAATTTTTATTTGATATGCATTGGCTGATTTCTTTCCATCTCTTGTTTTCTAGCTAGTGAAATGTGTTGCTCTTCAGAGATTCTTTCCATGAAAATTATGTGGAAAGTATGAGATATAAAGAAATCACAGCTTTCCTGGGTTTAGGAAAAGTCACTTGGAAAATTAATCATTTGTTAATTAATCTCCAAAAATAATTAACAGGTTGACAGTAGCCTACATTGTTTTTGAAGATCCTCAGAATCCTTTCAAACAATTGATTTTAAACATTTTTTTAGTAAAGTTTCTAGAGAGACAAATTGTGCCAAATCTCCTTTTCATAAGAATGATTTTGTTCATTAGCTTGAGGCTGAGTATTTAATGAATGAAAACTATATATTGTGGTCCTTGTGTTTCCTTCCAAAGGACCAGTTTGGATTCTGTTGTAAAGCTCATTTTATAAATAACTAAAGCTTATTTTATAAATATCTAAAGCTTATTTTAAATTCTCAAATACTTCATTCAAAGAGAGAGAGGGTAGAAATAAACTAACTGAGATAATGTTATACTAGTTCAGATACAGAAAGGCTCCTAAAGAAAACTAGAATGTCTGTTTTTGGTTTTGTTTTGCTTTGTATTTTTCTTCAGTTACAACTTTCATCAAGCCATTTGGCCAGAACTCTGAAGCACCAGTCTTCTCTCTCATGCAGTATTAAGCTACTCTTTAGCAAATCAGAACAACCATAGATTGTAAAACTTGACCCAACTCATACGGTTCTAACAGGCATGCCAATACAGTTTAATTATCTTGGCCACTAGCCAGAGAGCAAGTTCACACAATTCAAGGTGGAATTCTTCATAATTTTTAACAGCTTTATTGAGGTATATTTTACATATCATGAAATTCTCCCATTTAAAATTTACAAATCAATGACTTTTCGTAAGTTTACTGAGTGGCAAAACCATCATCATAAATCAGTTTTAGAATATTTTCATCCCTCCTATAAGATCTCTCCTGACCACTTACAGTTAAGCCTCATTCTACCTCCAGTGTCAGGAAACCACTAATATACTTTCTGATGCTATAAATTTACTTTTGGAACGTTGCATATAAATAGAATCATACAAATGTGGCCTTTTGTGTGTAGATTATTTCACCTAGCA
Source organism: Phocoena phocoena (assembly GCF_963924675.1). Classification (NCBI taxonomy): domain Eukaryota; kingdom Metazoa; phylum Chordata; class Mammalia; order Artiodactyla; family Phocoenidae; genus Phocoena; species Phocoena phocoena. Next base: position 53,857,835 of record NC_089235.1, on the reverse strand, counting down.
TAAAGTTTTTGAGGCTCATGCATGGTATAGCATGGGCTATGAATTAATTATTTTTCATTGCTGAATTTGCATTTCATTATGTGGAGACCACATTTTGCTTATCCAGTAGTTGGTCTACATTTAGGATGCTTCCAGTTTTTTTAATATTATGAGCAATGTTACTATGAACATTATGTGCAAGTCTTTGTGTGCATGTGCCCACGTTTTCATTTCCCTTGAGCAAATACATTCTAAAGTAGTTGCACCATTTTATATTCCCACCAGCAATGTACAATGATTCCTGTTTCTCCACATCCTTGCCAACATGTTTTAATGCCTGTCATTTATTATGGGCATTTTATTGGTCATTAAATGGTATTTCATTGTGGTTTTAATTTGTAATTCCCTAATGACTAATGATGTTGAGCATCTTTGCATCTGGTTACTAACCATTCATATATCTCCTTTGGTGACATGTCTGTTCATATCCTGCAAATCATTTATCAAATATGTGTTTTGCAAATATTTCCTCTTAGTGGGTTGCTTATCTCTTAATTTTTTATTGGTGTCTTTTAAAGGACGTTTTTATTTTGATGGAGCCTAATTTATTTTTTATAGGCTTGCTTTTGCTAGAGTACCCCCCCAAAATTTGCTTATTACAAAGTATTGAAGACTTTTTCCTATGTTTTCTTCTAAATTTTTTATTGTGTTTTAGAACTTTACTTAAGTCTAAGATCAGTTTTGAGTTAATTTTTGTGTATGGTGTAAAGTGAGGGTATAAGTTCATTTTTTGTATAGATATCAACAGTTCCTGCTCCATTTTTTTGGGAAAGGCTATCCTTTCCCTGGTGAATTCCTTTGATACATTTTAAAAATATCAATTGAGTATAATTATAAGAATTTATTTCTGTACTCTCAATTCTATTCTATTGATCTATATGTCTAACCTATGCCAGCACCACACTATCTTAATAACTCTACCTCTATAGTAAGTTTTGAAATTGAGAAGTGAAAGTCCTCCAACTTTATTCTTCTTTTTGAAAATTGTTTTGATTATTCTATGTGTTTGCATTTCCACATAAAATTTAGAATCTGTTTGTCCATGTCTGCAAAAAGAAAAATCCTGCTTGAATTCCAATAGGGATTTTTGAATTTATGATAAGTTTGAGGAGAACACTCACCTTACAATATTGAGTCTTTTATACATGAATATGGAATGTATCTTCATTGTTTAGATCTTCAGTTTCTCTGAGCAATGTTTTGTAATTTTTAGTTTACAAATCTTACGCTTATTTTGTTAAATGCGTTCCCTTCATTGCTTTTTATTGCTGTTAATATTTATTTTGGTTCTGGTTTTGGTCAATGGTTTTTTTAATATACAACCATGGCACCTTGTCACAAGCATGCAGAGTGGAAAGGGTAGGGAGAGGGAAATGGAGCTAATGGCAATATGGGACAGAACAGGCAGCAATGGTGGTCCTGGGGAAGGGCCAGACAATCACATAGATGAAGTACAAATAGGCAATGGTAAATATTTTTAGTCCTAGACATGATATACATTAGTGATCCAAAATGAAATGCTGGAGCTAGACTTCTGGAGTACAGTTATGGTTCTAGCACATACTAGATTTTGGCGTCGGGTGAGTTATTTAACAACCCTATGTCTCAGTGTCCTTACCTGTAAAATCTGTAAGGTAATATTACCAGTGTATAACTCCAACTTTATGAACTTGTGAGAGTTAAATGAGTTAATAGATGTCTATAGCAGGTTTAGAACAGGGCCTAGAACACACTAAACACTCCATAAATAGTTAAACATGAGCATCCTAAGGGATTTCAACCAAGTAACACAATGGAATGTGACTTTAGAAATGACAGACAGAGAGATGGGGGTGACGGTGGGCTAAAGCGGTAAAACCGAGCCAAGTGCAAACTTACATTTATAAAATAAATAAGTCATGGAGATGTAATGCACAGCATGGTGATGGTAGTTCCTAATACCATGTTGCATATTTGAAGGCTGTTAAGAGAGTAAATCTTAGTTCTCATCCCAAGAAGAAAAATTTTCGTAACTATGTATGGTGACCGGTGTTAACAAGACTTACTGTGGTGAACATTTCACAATGTATAAAAATATTGAATCATTATATTGTACACCTGAAACTAATATAATATTTTATGTCAATTATACTTTAATAAAAAATAAGAATAAATGACAGAGAGGTCATGGGCTTCTAGCAAAGCCGGTCACATTACCCAGATAACTGACTGACAACCAGGCTGGGAACCCAGGACGATATGTAAGCAGTTACATTTACTTTCTGTTCCTCATGTTTTTAAATGAACTAACCTAATATAATACCTTTGGCTTCTCTTTCCGTTTCTAATTATTCTTACCCATGGGAGAAGGAAGGTCTTATTGACTGATTGTTGATGGAAAATAATGCACCAGGTATGCTCCATTCACTTTCTTTCTTTATTGTAGAGACAGCCACCCAGTAGGAAGAATGCATGATCTTCTCCTCTACCTCAGGGGTAGACCTCCAGAAAGCTGCTGGCTTCTACTCTGCCACTGAGTGAGTAGTTCTTATTCTATGGTACAATATTCAGAAGCCCATTTGGCTATATGCCTGAACTTTATTCTCTACTCTAAGCTTTTATCAAAAATTAAGGTAGCATTTTTGATCTCCAAATGCCTGACAGTGTTATGTTTGCCTATTACCATACACAGTTGACCTTTCAACATCTATGGGTTTGAACTGCATGGGTCCACTTATACGTGGATTTTTTTTTCAATAAATATTCAGTTGGTCCTCCATATCTGTGGGTTTTGAATCTGTGGATTCAACCAACTATGGATCAAAATTTTCATCAGTTGGTGGGAAATAGATGGAAAGGCAGAGATACTGAGGAACGACTATATTCATTGTCCATGGCATTTTATACAAGGGAGTTGAGCATCTGCTGATTTTGGCATACCCAGAGGGTCCTGGGACCACCAGTGGATACTGAGGGACTACCGAATGCAGAAGAAGCAGCCTACAGTGACTTAATGAGTAGTAGTGAATTAAGTAAGCCTTTGTCTAAATGTTCCAATACTTCAACTCCTGAAAGCTCATTTAGTGTTGTTACTATACTCCAAACAAACTTTAATCAAATACAATAACACTTTATTGAATATTTGAATTTGTATAAAGTCTCTCTTCACTAGACTATAAACTTCTTGAGGACAGGGCTTCTACACTGTGTTTCTTTTTCTCTAGGGAACCTAGAAGTAGAGCATTGTAGTTAAGCAGCTGACCTTTAGACTTACGAAGCCCTGATTCTGCTAATTATTAACTGTGTGATAAGGCATGTCATCTAATATTTTGAGCCTCTAGATTCTCATCTTTAAGAAGGACACAATAAGATGGTCCTCATAAAGTTGTATGAAGCCTTAAATGAGATAATGTGTGTAAAACTGTACCTTACACATGGGAAGTTTGCATATAGTAGCAGTTACAATAGCAGCTGCAGCAGCGTAAGTACCAGTAGTAGTTCATTACCTGACATAAAGTTCCCACACGCTAAAAAATTGCTGGATAAATTGGATAACGAATTTGATGTTTATACTTGATTTATCCTGATACATACATACATACATATATACACACACACACACACACACACACACACACACACCCCAATGTAAGTATCATGTTACATTTAAGTATATAATACTTACATAGAGTTTCTTACATATTTTATGGTATCTTTCCATTGGAAATTAATTATGATGAGATAGAAAACTAGTTAGTTGGACTCCCAAAACCCTGAACCCATGACTAACTGCCTATTGCTATAACAGGCAGATACAGGAAGTAGAATGGGGACAAGATACCTAAAATAAATATTACTTAACTTTTGACTCCAAACCCTCAATACCATTTTCTGGTGAACTTGGTCAAATCAGAGATGGCATGAGGAATTATTTTACACAGACGTAACAAATCAATGTGGCCTAAATCATGAATCTTTCACCTATACCCTACCCTGCCCAAAGGTGGAGGGATACCTAAAACCTTCTTAGTTTACATAGAGTTCTAAGACAGAGAAGCAAGCCAAAGAGAAGAGTGAATTCAAAAGAGAAGACTGATACAGCAGAGACTTCATTCATCATTTTTCTCATCAAACTAAGAACTCTTTATCCTAGCATTGTGCCTAAATACCTCCAGTTTCTAAGAGCATTGCTCTTCCTTGGGTTTGAAATATCAGGAAAGCTGCCTTGAGCACTCACTAGAGGTTAGAGCACCAGGGAAAGGTAGAGAAATTCAAATTTCTATTAGGTAAATTGTATTAAAATTGACAGAAGTTTATCAAACAGTAAGAAAAATATGTCTCAGGGCGTTATATAACAACAAAAAGACACAAGAAAAGAATGCCAACATTTTTTAAGGAAAATAAATGAAAACTAAAATAAATGAATCACATAATCTTGAGACTAATTATATCTTAAAATCAGCCATCCCTTGAGAATAATAATGACTAGCTTAATATTTTAGTATGAGTTATCATTGAACAAAAGTAACATTCTCTCCTCACTTCAATCATTTTTAACAATTAACTTAAACTTGAAATTCTTGAGTGCTTCTTAACCATCACTATCTGATTTGCTGTCTCTTCATTTCCCATCAAAAAGCCATGAAAAACAAAGAACACTGCAAAGAATAATATTAATCAATAGATTACCAGCTCTTGGAAAAATTGTATCTATGATTCATGGATGAAGTCAGACTAAAGTCATAACAATGGCCCACACACAATTAGACCTTGACCTTCACTTCTCTAAATGATTTCCCTAAAAATGATTACCGTTGTTCTAAACCCCACAGCTTTCCCTTGTATTTTGACTGTCCTGTTCTTCAATTTACAGATTGACCTACTGCTCACACGCTCCAAATAAATGTTCAACTAGAGCTCCCATTTAAGCTTAATTTTCCTGTTGAATTTATTCTTCAAGTGCATGATGATGCCAAGAAATATTATTTTGGAAGAGGACAGCTGTTCCTATAGGTCCTCTTCTCACCTTTTGACAGGTTTTTGTTTTGCGCTGAAGACTTCTGTAGCTCCAACCTAAAAGCACACCCCCTTTTCCAATAGAATGACTTTAGAACTAGGAAATAGCCTCCCTTTCTCTTCATTCACATAATTTTTTTGCCTATAGACATTATGCCCAGGGAGAAAAGCATAAGAGTTTGGACATATACAAGCCTGAGCATTCTCCTTAGCTCAATAACTGAGCCTTGCCTAGGTTGAACATTATATGAGGACTGCTGTCATGATTAGCTTGCGTGACACACGTATGGATTGCAAGAGTAGTCACTGTATCTGGAAGATCTGTTCTCTTAGACGGATGGAAAAAGAAGCAGAGAATCTGTCCCATTGCTTCCCATATTCCATGAATGCTTTTCCTGCTACCACCTTATCACCTAAACAATAGAATGTGATGAACTTTTCAAAATAGTTGCCATTTCCTCGAGGGAGAGGCCAAATTAAAATAATCCCATGTGTTTGTTTTTAAGTGCTCCCTGAAGTTGAGTACCATGAGATGCTCTGAGAATGGGAACTGGACCCTTTCTGATCTGCATTTTGAATTTGAAAACAACCTATTAATGAGAAACTGCTTAATATGTGCATTATGAACCAAAGAGGAGATTCTAAATTAAAATTTTAAAAAATCATTCTGATTTCATTATAAAGATCAAAAAATTTAGCATGACTTTATGTATTAATTTGTTTATATAGAGATTACTTTATTTAATCAGGCTTTTCAAGAGTGCTGACTTATATTTCAATCTGCATCTGACACTGAAAAGAAGCAAAAGTGCAAATGAAAGGTTCTTTACCAAAGTGTTTTGTTTCTGTTTTCCAAAAACATATGGTTGATGTTTTTCATGCCATTTTCAGTAAATCACCTCATGCTTTTATCTAGTTCTTCCCTTTATTTTTCAAATCATAGCATTAGAGACACTGAAGAGTGTAATCTTACCTGCTACAACCTTGCTAATTTTCAAATTAAAGAAAAAAATCACTTATCAAGAGCAAAATATTTCAAAGTCTCTGTTTTCTTAGGAGTCTTGAGAAAATACCAGAAAATTCTACAGGCCCATCTGCCAGGTCTTAATTGTCCTCCAAACTGAAAGAAAGCCTAATGCCTGTCCTAAATTTTGGAAATGTTCTTCACCTTGTAAATTTAATTTCCCTTGTATCTGTTTCAACTTTAGTGTCTGATCTTAGGTCACTGCTGCCAAAGTGCTCACCATGTCCTAGCTTGAGTATGTTTCAATCAGCTCATTCCCTTCTACAATTCTGACATCCCATCCATCATTCCACTCACCCTAAACCATTTCCCTTGCATGCTTCAACTTACAAAAAGTTCCATCCTCCTACTATGATTTTTTAGATTGAGCTGGAAAAAACCTTAGAAATGATATGCTTTACCCACCTAATTTTGCACATGAGAAAACTTAAAACCTAGAAAATGTAAAGAAAGCAATGAACATCATTCCACAGCCATTATTTGGCAATTAGTGGCTAAGCTAGGATAGAATCTAGGCATATTTATGCTGGCTACGAACTCTTTGCACCACACCATGACCTTATCCAGTAGTAAATACTCTCTGCCCCTCAACAAACTCCCCCCAAACATTTTCAACACTATTTGTAAATGGGCAATTTATTCAAATCACAGACTACAAATGAGTTAGCTGCAACCATTGCCAGCAAAAAACTTCATTTGAAAATAATTTAAGGTAAGTGACTTTGACAAGTAATTGTTCTAAGAATTAAAAAAAAGAAGCAATGAAATCCAGTTATAAAGAAACAGGAAAGACTTTGTCTACCATATGCAGATTGTTCTCAATTCTTTATTGCAATACAATCTCTCTTCCCAGTATCACATATAGTTATTCATTTACCAACTGCAGATTTCTACTTGAGTGTGATAACATCACTATCATAAAAGTAATAGCTTTCAATCACGAAGTATTACCATGTATTAGTTAACTGTCACCACAATTCTGAGAGACAGGTGTCATTATTATATTCATCTTACAGATGGACCACAGTCATCCTAAGTAAACAAATCCAAAGCCAAACTTGTCTCAGTGAATAGCATAAACACTCATGTAGTCCCCTCAATGCCAAAACCTGTCTCACCATATCCAATTAGTCATACTTAATATTTTATATCTATATTTTCTATCCCCACAAATATCCCCTTAATCTAAGCTCTCTTCATTTTTTACTTGAAATATTACAGTTATCTCTCTCTCCATAGTTATACCCATTCAGTCAATTCTCTACTCTTAGATTAATCTTTCTGAAATGCAGCTATTATGAAGTGTTCCCCTCCATCACCACTTTAAGCATATTATTACCTATAGCAGTAGTTTTAAAATTTAACTGAGACAATTTTCATTGAAAAAATAATTTTCCTATCGAGAAAGTAAGTCTTAAAACTACTGTCCAATTAGGAGTTTGGGATTAAAATATACACACTACTATACATAAAATAGATAACCAACAAGGACCTACTGTATAGCACAAGGTATATACTCAGTATCTTGTAATATCGATAATGGAAGAGAATGTAAAAAAAGAATATATATATATATATATATATAACTGAATCACTTGCTGTATACCTGAAACTAGCACAACATTGTAAAGAAGAAGGAAATAGAAATGCCTTAGTATGGCACTTAAGGCCCTCATAGTGTAATGTATATCTATTTCTTTAGCACAATTCCTTCTCTAACTTCTCTTCAGGTCCTGCTTTCCTGAATGCCCACTTATTCATGCTTCTCCAAATGTCACATTTAGTTTTGCCTCCATGTTTTGACCACATTGCTGTTCTGCCTGAAATGCCCTTTACTTCATAATGCCCAGCTCCCCTACAAAGGGCCAACACCTTTCATCTTTTGAGGTTAATTTCCTTTTTGAAGAATTCCTGACCCATATGGTAGACTTGAATCCACCTCACTTGACTCAACCACTATAGATTTCAAGCATATACTTGTAACACGTTGCCATTTATTTGCAAATTTGACTTTCCCTACTAGACTATAAGCTCCTCAGGCCACAGGTTATAATGTATTTATCTTTTTACAGTATATCCAGTGATTATATGGTTTCTAGCACTGAGTTATTGCTAATAAAAGAAAAGAATGAATAAAAAAATGCACGCACTTAGGTTGCAAAGAATGTTCACTTGTTAATGAAAAAAAGAGAGACTTAAAGTTAAGAAATTTCCGCTGATCTAGAAAGGGAGACATCCTTTACCTAACAGTAGCGTTCTAGCAAAAAAGGCAAACATGAAATGAGTGACAGTGGAAAGAGAGAAAAAAATATTTATTGTGAAGAGTCTCCAGGGCCATATGGTTGGAAAGGGAAGCAAGCACAGAGCTGTAGTTAATCTGCAGGTCAGGCTTCAGGACCCTCTCATGCAGATACCAACAAAAGCAAAGTCATTACCTAAGAGGAGAACACACTCATGCAGAACTTAGAAAATCCCAAGACCAGCTGTTGGGAGATAAAGACAATTTTCCAAGAATATCTTACATTTCTGCAGTTCTGGTCCTCTAAGCAAAATCACTTACTTCCAGTTTAAGGATGTTTGTATAAGGAAACAAACATTTCATGACAATAAATCTTAGCGACACCCCCTGGCCCCAGAGATGGTTCAAGTTAGTGAAGATAACGACCTCTTCCATCCCTCCCCAGAGTAGATTTATTCCAGAGTAAAGATAAGGTTCTCTCTCTCTGGGGAGGAGAATGGGCAGGTCACCAGCAACCCCATATGAGATCAGAGTTGTGTTTTGTTTTGTTTTTTGTTTTTAATTTCTAAGTTCTCCACTTATAATGTACTTTACTTCATGTACAAGTTCTGGTTCTCAAAAAATGACCCTGTCTGGATTGGGACTCAGGGAAACAACATGAGGTAATACTCTGGATGCTGCTTTTACTATGAGTAATTGAGTAATGAACTGTCTTCTTTTTCTCTGGTCCACAGTCCATATATATAACTATAGCCAACTAACTTCTTATCTTCCAAGTAGGGTTAAATCTCAGAAACCTTCACAGCTTCTGGCTTAACAAAAACCTATATTTTAATTTCTGTTTATTAGTGGAGTGGCCTTGCCCATCCTGAAGTAAGAATTGAGGGCAGAACTACTGAATTAACAAATAAACATTGCTATCTTTTATTTCCTTAGTTTTATATGTAATGACCTAACTGTAGTTACCTGAAAGTAATAAAAGGCTTTTCAATGTGGTTCTTCAAATAAAAGAAATTTATCATTTCTCACATAGAATAGTGAGAAATTTTTAAATGGCAGGTGATTTTGCTGATGGAGGGAAAAGATAGAAAACCAAACTAAACAAATAATGGCTCTGTCTCCAGTTTGTTAAATATTTGAGTTTTATCTAGTTGTAGTTCCAGAGTTTCTTTGAAAAGTTTTTTAAAAATGCATAAAGCTGCAGAAGTTTTTTACCTGTGAGTACCAATGGTGTTAATAGCATGCCCTTTTGAAGAGTTAAGGATGTAGAGAGATACTATCAAACATATTTCTAAATTATGTGATTAAAAGGCTTAGTAAAAATTTCCAAAATTACAGACGATTAAAAGAAAAACAAAAATGTTTCATCCTTTTAATTTGTAGAATACCAATTTCTGTTTTAAAGATGCAGAATTATGAAGTATAGATAGGATTAAAATAAGAAACAAATAATTAGGCATCCAGTTTTCCTAATATTTAGCTATTGAGTAAAAGAAAAGGCATTTTTTACTTATAAGTATAATTTCTCAGCTGCAAAATTGGGAGTTATTATGCTACCTTAACTTCCTAAGGTCCCTCCCACCCTCAAACACAGATGATGATGAGACTATTGATTTCACACTGAAATTTAACATTTGTTTAAATTAATTCTGGGTACTGTCATTTAAGAAAAAGAGTTTATTTATTTATCTGGTTGATAAATCTATTCTATCAAACTTATTTGATATGTGTTGAAAATAAAAGTAAGGGAGAGTTAGATTAATAGAATATACTTATGAGAATCAAATTCTAGATTTTAAACAACTTGCAAAATACTAAAGTAATCTTACTTTGTATTGTCAGTGATAGAGGACATTTGAAAGTTGAGTTTAATTTAGAGTAATTAATTTCTGTTTATTATTGCAGAACTGTGTTGGAAGGCTCCTTTTTTTGATCTACTTTCTTTGATATGGTTTCAGATTGATGTTCTGTAGGGCATAATTTTTTAAGATTCTTGAGCTTTTCTTCCAGTTATTTTCATTTCATCTAATGAAATCTCAAATGGATACCTTGGTGACAAAATTTGATTTCCCGACATGTAGCACTGTACAACATTGTAGCTTCAGCTCTTGCTTATCTGTGAATTATCTTTTTCATGTGTTTCATCTATATAAGACAGTTATTTGAAATATATATGACTTAGACTATGATCCAGCTATCCTCTTTAAGTGTGATGGTCAAAACTGTAACAAACTGAAATAAAAAGAAGCAACACCCTTGCTCTCACAGCTTGAAAAGCCACAGAACCATTTAATTCCTCCTTCAGCCTCACAACAGGTAAGTAATAAGGACAGATAACAATGGTGAGCTGAAGAGTCCTCTCCTCTAAGAAACCTCTAACTTCACTTTAATTATAGCTTGAGTGTGTGTGGACGTGAAATACAGAGAAGTCAGGAATGGAAAGAAGCATTGAGTAAACTTCAGTGTGGTTTTAACACTATCATATACTGAAAGCACTAAAAAAATAGTCATTTGGATGATGGAAAATTAAACTTATTAAAACACTTAAGAATATGCCTTAGGTAATAATCCCATACCATTAGGTGAATTAATGAGGTACCCTAATGGGTAGTTTCCTCATCAACTTTTTAAATCATGCAAAATTGTATGCCAGGCTTCTATATAATTTGTACAATTAGGAGCAAATTCTGCCTTTCATTATGCATATTTCCCTCTAATTCTGATAGATGCTACACATTTGAATAACCTGTCCTTTCAAAACTGTAATACATGTACTCAGGTTAAGCAGCAAAGCCATGGTAACTTTTTCCCATCCCCCTTACTTGCTCCCACTTGAGCTGTATCTAACAGAGTCACAGCTACAGAACTATCTGAAAGTCAAGAATTTAAATCCAGTACAGCTTTCCTTATCTGGCGTTTCTAAACCTGGTAAATTTACCTGGTAACAATCTGGTGCTAATGACTCCAATATTACTGGTTACTTGACTTTATGGGCCAGATGCATTGGTTTATGAGGTGAACCGGATGGGACCATACTCCTAATTTTGATCATCCATTTTGTAAATTGGCTCTTGGTTATATTGAATATTAAGTAAAAAAAAAAAAAAAAGAATGTAAAAATAGAATATATGGCCATGTAAGTAAAAGAACTTAAACTCTTTTATTGACAATACAGTAATATCACTACATACACATATAAACACACACACACATGCACACAGAGGAGCATTTCTTTTCATAATGTGCTGCCACCTGTATTTGTTCTAAACAAATTTAAAAGCACAGTACATCAAAAATTATTTATTGGGTAAATGGTGACCAGATGACCAGACAGGAGATCTAAAGTAACAGTCATAGATCTTCAAAAACATTTGAAAAGGGACAAATTTTACTAATCATTTTTTGAAATTTTTCCAACATCTAAAATTTCCTTACTCTCATTTGCTGAGTTTAAACCTGCATTTTCCTTATATCATCATTAGTTATACTTGATAATGTCATAGACGTTTATCAAGTGGCACTAAAAATAGTAAGTTCAGACTAAAATAATTTCCAGATCGTAATTTTGGAGTCCCAACATGCCAACCAGTAAAAAGGCAAGGAAACGTCAATATATTTAGGATCCTTGATTCTATAATATCTACAAGAATTAAAATTAAAGTAAGTCAACTGGAGTGTAGATGATATTCAGTTGTGTAGGGTCAATTAGGCTAGATCTCAATGACTTTAATTCAAAAACTATTTCAGAAAAGAGAAAATTTCAGGCCCAAGCTGGAATCAGTTATTCATTTCAGTCTAACTACTTACTTTGCAGAATAACGGTGACTTGTATTTTACACACATTATTATGTATTTATATTTGTACTTTAATATACATTATTAGTAGAACATCATTGCATAAATGAACCTTTAAATATTATCTTCATTAGGATTTATCATATTATCTTTCATAGTCTCCATAACTACTCACATGTACTTTTAGATTGAACTTTGAACTTCAAGGCTAGGGAACACAAAACAGAGAAACTAGAGAGCAAATACATTAAAATGAGATCAGTACTAAAATAGGAAGTGTTTTTCCATCCCAGGGGTCCACAATCCTGGCTGTACATTAAACTCCTCAAAAGAGTTTTTAAAAATACTGCTGCCCAGGCTCAGAGATCAACTGAAGAAAAATCTCCAGAGATGAGTCCAAAACGTTGGTGATTTTAATTACTTAAGATTATACAGAAGATCTTAACTGACTTAGGAATTCACTTCATTATCACAGTGGTTAGCAGAGTGCACTCTAGTGTCAGACTACCTGGGTTTGAATCCTACATTCACCTCAGTACGCATATGACCTAGTGCAAGTTACTTGCTCAGGTTTTTCATCTGTAAAATTGGTATATTAGGGGCTTCCCTGGTGGCGCAGTGGTTGAGAGTCCGCCTGCCGATGCAGCGGACATGGGTTCGTGCCCCGGTCCGGGAAGATCCCGCAATGCCGCGGAGCGGCTGGGCCTGTGAGCCATGGCCGCTGGGCCTGCGCGTCCGGAGCCTGTGCTCCACGACGGGAGAGGCCACAACAGTGAGAGGCCCGCGTACCACAAAAAAAAAAAAAAAATTGGTATATTAATACTCTATGAAGTACCTGCTTCATAGAGTAGCTGTAAGTGAATATATGGAAAGAACTTAGGATAGCACCAAGCATATAGTATGGGTTCAAGAGATAAAATAATTATTGTGGTTTTATATTGATAATTATTATCATCAAAGTAGACATTTTCAAGTCTTTAGTGGTATCCTACACACAATGTTACTTTACTCATTAGAAGCTGGGATATACCCACATATATAAAATGAAACATCTATCACAAAAGGAAACAGTTTACTACAGAGTAAACTAATCCAGTGAGTGGCTCTGCTGCTGTTAAGATACTTTAACAGTAGAATTTGAACCATGTGCTTGCAGAGTTTTAATTTCTCCATTTGTAAAACCTTTATAAAGTAGAGATAACTCTACAGTCGCTTCTAGTTCTAGTTCCATGGGTGTATTTTAAAAGATGATAAAAACTAGGAAAAATTTGGTATACTAGATTCCATTAGAAGTAATGCTCATGACATTTCTGAAACTGTTATACTTTGAAGCCAAATATCTAAATAGCCAGTGTTTACAATGCAGATGTAATGGCAGGTATGTTAATTAGTTTGTGATGATTACTTCACAATATGTATGTATATAAAGCACAAACTGTAATACCTTAAGTATATACAACTTTTTGTCAGTTATACCTTAATAAAGAGAAAAAAAGAAAAAAATAGCATCACATTTGCTTGACTGGTCAAATCAATTAAAAAACCATAACATTACAATTTGAACAGAACTTCTAGTTTTAATTTTGGTTTTTTGCCCCAAACAAAATTTGATAGATCAAGTAGAGTAGGGGACCAAAAATAAGATGAAACATAATTAAAATACCCTGTTTTTAAACCTACTTTCATTAATTAAAATAATTATATATAATATTTGATAAATACAAACAATATATGAAATAGAACTGATATATTGAGCTCAATAATAGAACACACAGTCTTGAATCCACTGTCTTATTTCAGTGTAGAACTCTGTCGATATCTTTGTGTCTCCCCGTATATTTCGTGCCATCATCCTCTTTTCTGAGAGCTCACTGCTAACCTGAATTTTGTGTATCTTTCCCTTGCTTAAAAACTTGGTTTCGCCATATATGTATGTATCCCTAAATGATATGTTGTTTTGTATTTCTCGGTTTCGAACCTTATTAAAATGGCATTTTACTGTTAAAAAAAAAGATTTAAAAGAATTTGTGGTAAAATGTGAGCATTCTGTTCTCTAACTCTCCTGCTTTTCTGCATTGATAATAAATCATAAAGTCAGCTTAAAGAAGCCAGGTGAGTGATACTACTTGACAGTCCTTTCTGGCCAGTAGAAAAACTTTAAAAACTGATATTCTTGTATGTTATTCTTTGGTCATAAATAAAATGGTAGGCATTAAAATAATTTATCTTTCATTAAGAAAAATTACCAAAGGAATTTTTCAGTATCATGTCTCTAGTTCATTACTTTTTAAATTCTATAGTAAGTATGACATAAAACTTCAGCACAAGTCTGGTATTTTTGAATCATATAATAGTAGTTCCTATTATATTTTAAAACTATAATAATAGAATCAAGTTAGCATGGAAAGAGATGGAATTTCTTTCTTTTCATACATAACTGGAAGAAAGGAGCATTTAGATTTTAAAATACTCTGAACACAGAGAAGGATCAACATTTTCAAAAGTACAGTTAGTTCAAAATAGTAGAAGAAAAACCAAGACAAATACCTTATGTTAAAAACAGATGTCTATCTCCTAGCAAGGTTTTAAGTTTATAAAGTTGTAGAAAACTGCTATATTAACCTATTCTGAATAATGTCTGACACAACACCATGTATATTTTGACGGATTTAATCATGACATTTTAAAATACCTTCTGTTATCTCTCAACAAGTTAGCTTTGAAAATTTTTGTTTCAACTGGAGAAATTAATTTACTTGATCCTTTCAAATTTCTGCTAACTGGTAAAACCAAAAGGGCAGAAGAGATCAACTAATTTCCCCTGCTAGGATATAACAGTGAAATCCCACTTATTGGTTATCCAGAAAAACAGCAGTTTTTCATCAGGGTAGCTGAGAGATTGAACAAGGATTATAGCAAGAGCGTATTGTTTCCATAGGAATGAGAAGTCATGCTGACATCAGGAGCCAATCAACAACAGCAATTTGGCAAAGTGAAATCACTTCAATTTGGCCAATCTTACTGAAAAACAATTTGAGTCTTGAACATGAGAAGCGCGAGGTGGTTAGCCAGAGAGGAGCTCCGTGGGGTAACATTTTTGAAAATTTGCAGCCTGAGGTTTTAAATATGCAACATATTTAAGGGAAATGACTGAAGAAAACATCCCAATGCTCTGAAAATAAAGCTACTACCACAGGAAGAAATATAGTTAAGAGTTCTTATCAGTTCTAGGATGCTTTAGTTTTGGGAAAGGTAATTAAACAGAAATTTCATCTCTCTCACGAACTCCCTCACTTGATCAACAGAAGAAAGGCTCAGTTTTATTCATGTGCCAATAATGCAGAATGAGCAACTCACTGGTGTTCACTCACATTCTACCAGGAGCACAAACACGGATTTTTTCCCCTAACATGAAGATTTTTTGTCTCTCTGCTTCCTTTTCAGATTTCTTCTTTTAAATTATCTTTTAAAGACCTAAAGAACTTTGAAATATAAATACAAAATATGCTTGTATTTTTTTAAAAAAAAACTGCAAATATAGCCAAACTATATAAAACTTGAGGCTGACAGAGCAAAGTTTTTTTTGTTTGTTTGTTTGTTTTTTAACTTGTAGCCAAGCAAAAATGCCTAGACCCACGTGAGGGCAGGCCAGGATGCAAACAAAGATCTGCCAAAGGAGTAGGCAGAAATGGAAACTGAGATCCAGGCAAGACTGAGCCAGCATTTCTAGGGCAGAGCCTACAAATGTCACCAGAGGGAACAGTACTATGGTGACTGTGGTGGCCAGAGTTGATTATGGAAGACCAGCAATTGGATCAATGATGCGGACTGTGCTGCTAAGAGTAAAAGAAAAATTAAGGTCAAGAATAAAATTAAGGCCTGTAAGAACAGTCCTTCTGAGTCTTTTTGATAACCAGGTGAAAGCTCTCTCTGGGAACAGGCATAAAGGCACACGGCAATGTGTATGCAATTACAGGGAGAACCCAGGTGCCCTGAAGTGCAACTACAGACCTCCCACACATTCTACCCAGGTCAAGAGACCCTATTATGGACTCAAAATATGAAATTACCCAAGCACTTCATTCCTTATGATGATAGTGCTTCAAAGTAAGGTGGCTTACAATTTTATAGAAATAAAACAGGTATAGATTATAATAAAGAAATCAACTTAATTGCAGGGACATATACTATGTGGAAGCCCTGAAAATGGGCATATTATCAAAGAACACATTAACTTGGTATAAGATGACTACCTTGTTCCACTAAGTGTGACAGCAAATATCAGGAGATATATGTTGACAGTTTAACATAGCACTATAAGTACAAAACTAAGGATATTTCAGGGAAGACCTTCCCACACAGTGATATAATCACTTCATAGACATTGATTAGATTGCTTTTAAGAAACTAAGAGATTTTGTTTGAGTGTTTTAAAAGCATTCTCAAGTTTTCTCTTTTGTTGAATCTCATTTCATACACTTCATCCCCCAGAATAACCTCTTCAAGAACAATGACCTAGGAAACAAAATTCCTCTATCATCTCTGTAACTTAGTCAGAGGCAACTCTTTCTGAGACTGTCATTGAATGTACCACACTGGGTGAGCTCAGTGACTGGTTGGGTGACAGGGATTCCTGTGAGGTCCCCACTAGGTCTGAGGGGCTGCACAGCCTCAGTAACTTAAATTAAATCATACAGATATTAATTCAGTACTAGAAAAAGCAACCGGCATTTAGGGAAGATGGATATTTTTAATCTCAGATATCATAAAACATTCCAGATTGGTTTTACATTATTATATTGATACATTTAACATTTTCTTATTGTTTCAAATGAAAGTTGACATTTAAACAGAATTTACCAAAAAATAAATAACATATATTAATAAATATCACGAGTTGTAAAAATGTGCTTGCCCTAGCTAATATGAAGTTCATTTTGGACTTTGAAAATATATATGTGTATATGTGTGTGTGTGTGTGTGTGTGTGTGTGTGTGTGTGTGTGTGTATATATATATATATATATATATAGTGTATTGTTTATAAATGTTGAACCAACACAAAAAGACAAACAGGGTGATACAGGACATGGAAATGTTCTATTAATTCTGATACTCTATTTTCTTGGCTAGAATTATATAACTAATAAGTGTATTATTGAAATTCCTGCCTGAGAAAGCTTTGTTTAGGACAGAACCACCACTGTGACTCAGTGCCTTGTTTAAACCAAAGCTCATCTGAGTTCTGTACCCTTATGTGTTCTACACTGGCAGTACACAGAATAGAACCAAATAATTTAATTTCAGTGGACTTCAGATTCTAGAGAATCATTGATCACTCCCTCATAATAGTCCAAGTTAGATGTTTTGTGATAAAACACATCTATTTCTTTGTAGCATTGGCTTGGAGAATCAGAATGACTAGTACTAGAGTAAGCTTTAATAAAACATAATTACATTTGAACCTTAATAAATGATATTGGTTATGAAGAGTACTACTATACTTCTTCACAAGACAGATGGCAAATAAGTGAAACTTCTTATCCCAAGAGGAATTATCTCAGAAGCTTTAGTTGAATTTATAAAAGGTTCAAGAAAGCTCAGGGTATAGGAAACAATGGTTGACCAAATGTAAAAAAAAAAAAATTAATGAAGTGAAATTCAAGCTACAGTCAGCTTTGAAATCAGATTGGTCTCGTTCTGGCTGTCTGTGCCACTTTCTGAATAGCCTGAGAAAAATCTCTCAAGTAATTATAGCCCAGTTTTCTCATCAGCAAAATAGATATTATATACATATAGATTCATGTGAGAATTAAATGGAATAAATCTTGGCAAGAGCCAAGCAACACCTGGCACACAATAGGGATTCAATAAAAGATAACTATAAGAATGAAGGTGACAGAGGCAATTTTAAGCATAGCAGCAATATACCAAGTTAGTCCTTGATTTGCACAATTCCAGTATGCATGAATTTTAGTTACCACTGTTTATAAATAACACAGTCCTCACAATAAGATGGTTTAAATTTTCATTATCATGGTGTGCTAACTGTAATTGCATAAAGTACAAACTTTGCTGCTAGATCTTTGTTCCAAAAAGCACTGCTTAAGTAACAGATATGCATCATAATTATTGACCAATTACATCATTTCTTTCAGATCACTTTGGTGGTTGTTCATTGCACATATGGATTCGGTTCATGCACAGACAGCTAAGCATATTGTTGCATTGCCTCTTTGTCTCCCAGTGATACATATATATAAAACTATGCAAAAATGAATAATCCAAAGAGAGAGTTAGTGAATAAAGATGAAAATGAAGAAAAGAAACAAAAATTTACCAAAAGTAAAATAAAACTTAAAAGTAAATTGAGTTACTGATCTTGGGAATGTTGACATTACTGCAATTAGAGAGACTCCAGATATGAAGCTAGAGGAACTGAGTGAAGGTAAACTTATCAACTTAAATGAGGAAAGTGGTTGCGATGCAAAAAAGAAAGAAAGAAAGAGAGAAGGAAAGAAGAGAAAGAAAATTTCCCAGAGGAGATGACAGTGGCCAAAAACAAAAACAAACAGCAAAAAAAAAACCACCAACTTCCACATTAAAGGAATTCATGGGCATATTTCACAGTATTCAAGCACAAAAAGATAAAATATTGGAAGTTGAATCAAACTATGAAAGGAATATGACAATTTGTCAAGGCATAGAAGGGATGCAGGTTCCATATTGTAAGTTAGTCCACAAGAAGAAAAAGGCAAGAACTGTCCAAACTACTCCTCATACATTTTTAACACATACTTTGTCAATGTCTCTAATGTTTTAGAACACAGTGTAGTAAATATTAGTTTCACTATTTTTTTTCATTCCCTATAAATTTATAACAGATTGTAAGAAAGTCTTTAATGTTGTAACAAAAATATTTAAGGATCACAGAAAAATCATAATTTTTCCTGCGGCTTATTAAGATTGCTTTGCATGGTTTCAACATATACATTCATTTTTATAGTTCTGGGCTACAGTGGAAAGCGAGGAATATCTGTATCCACTTTGAAGGGAGACTACCATGTGTGTCTGCCCTCCTCTGCACCTTTCACCTAAATTCCCTTAGTAATGTAATGTAGAGCCTTAATTCCTAGGTTTGAAGTTGTCCACTTTCCCTTAGGCTGTATTTGAATGGACTGGGGAGGAGGGCAAAGAGCAGAAGGCATGAAGTTCAAGAACTAGGAATTGCCCAAGAACTTACTTAAGAGACAAGTAGTCTAATTTCAAGGTATGTATCCACATTCTTCTCTCTCTCACTTTCCTAAATATGCAGCTCTTAGTAACTAAAAATCATGTAATAAGAAAAGAACAGGCACATTATAATTTGTACTATTGTCCTTTAAAAATTAGGAGCAATGATAGAAAAAAAAAGATATATTGAATCTAAATAAATCTCCATGCCTGTGCAAAATCATCCTCTTCAATATACTTTGTAATACTTCATCTAGGCTAGTTTTAAATGCCTCCAGGAGTTGTATTGGAAATATTGTACAGAATAACTCTATTCTCTAAACTTGCTAACCATGAGTTGTAATAAGGGTGGAGTGGCAGCCAGAATAATATTTCCATTAAATTTTTGTCAATTTAAGTAAATCATATAGTGATATTTTCTTCTGTGTAGATATTTTAATCATTTTATTTACTGGTATTGCATATGTTACAGAAAATTCAGGGGAAAAAAATGAATCTATTTTCTGGTCCTAAATGGCAGCCAGCTGGATATGTAATTACTCTAAATGACATTCACACTAAATTACAGGCAGGTAAAAGTTTTGTTGAACAGTCTCAGAATAAATGGACCAATAAAAGGCTATTAAGAAAAAAGGCTACTGTATTAAATCAATCTGTTGTGGAATAGCTCCATTTCAAGTGGTGTACTGAATTTTAAGAAAAGCAAGAAAACCTTAAGGGAAGACATAGATTAATGTTATTCTCTTCTCAGATACTAAATGTAAGGGAGGTTTCAGCTCATACTTTCTTTGAATTGATTGAAGACAGAGTGCTTTTGAAAGCCACTTTTAATGTCACTTCATTTCTCAGGACAAAGCTTTTCTGAGAGGGAATAAAGTCCCAGGGAAAGCAGGGTACCGTGTGATGGGATCACTGGGCAGCAGAAGAGCCGCATTTTTCTGCATGAAGCAGAGATCAGTCAACATGATTCTGTGTATTTCTGCAGGCACATCCATTCTGTTCTATTACTGTTTTATCCATCTGTTTAGGTAATGGACATTTCTGTCTCTTCTTATCTTCTGCATAG